>NC_072398.2:139985000-140327500 GCF_028858775.2 Pan troglodytes
TTCATTCATCTTCACATTAAGGATACTTTTGCCAATGAGAGGGAGTGACTCAGTTTGTTGAGTTTGACCTCCTTTAACTTCCTTTAAGTGAATCTTCCCCAAATGGCACTCTGCTATTCACAATAATCAAGAAAGCATTCTCAGGAAAACGTTTTTGCAGTCTTAAAAGTAAGGCTACTACCTCTTTACCAAGGGATACTTAAAAACAAAATCCTCATCTTATATTTGAGCATATATGATAACCATTTATAGTCAAGAATCAGTAATTAAGTAGGAACCTCTATAGGGTGGGATTCTCTTCCCTGATTTCCCACAGCCTCTGGGATCCAGCTGCAATTCCTTTGCACTGGGATTCAAGGCCCTTTGCTTATGCCACTAGCACATGCCCTGGCACCTCTCCTTCCTCTAAGCTGCCAAAGCTGACTAGCTTTTCTTCTAATGGGCATATTCTTCCTTTATCTATGTTACCTCTTCCCTGGATTGCTAGTGGAGTTTTAGAGGCCCTGGAGCCATTTTGCCTTCATTAAGAAACTTAGATTCTTTCTGATATTGATCTTGTTGTTTGGCTCTCAAAGGGCAGTCTTATTTCTGGTTCTCAGGGAAGCAGGGTGAGGTGAGAGAGTACCTTACTAACGCCCCAAGTACACAAATAAGGGCACCATCATCATAACATACTTGAAACTACAAAAGGAGTTGGACTTTGACAGTTACCTGTACACAGCACAAGTGTGAAAACACATGCACACACACTTCCTCTTTGTAGCCTTTGCTTCGAGATCTCTAGCGACAAAATTCTTTTGAATGAAAATGTAATGACCCAAAGTAACAAAGAGAAATATCTGTATTTTCCCTTAAGCTTAACAGAGTTCATTATTATAACTTTCTCTCTCTCTTCTTTTTTTGAGACAGAGTCTCGCTCTGTTGCTCAGGCTGGGGTACAGTGGCACGACCACAGCTCACTGCAGCCTCAACTTTCCCCACCTCAGGCAATCCTCCCACTTCAAGCCTCCCGAGTAGCTGGGACTACAGGTGCGTGCCACCATGCCCTGCTAATTTTTGTAGTTTTTGTGTAAACAGGGTTTCATCATGTTCTCCAGGTTGGTCTTGAACTCCTGGGCTCAAGAGATCAGCCAGTCTTGGCCTCCCAAACTGTTGGGATTACAGGTGTGAGCCACCGCACTTAGCTATTATAACTTTTTCTAAAATGACTTAGTACAACAGAACTTTAGTGACAAATAATTGTAAATAATGATCAGAAAACTTAAGTTTAACACACAACTCAAGTTATGCCATTTCCTCTGGGTTTATTTGTGGGTCCCCACAATAATAGGGTGGTTTTGACTTCCTTACTAGTTAGTTCCCTTTACAGAATTCTTGCTGCATATGTTGTTGCATTTCTTGCATTATTAGTATCCATTTCTTGACAAATGAAGAGGCTGTCCCCCGTGCACTCCTACCCTCCTGTACAGGGCTGTCCTGTGGTTCTGGGCAGGAGGTGAATCATTCAGGAAACCTGTGCCGAAGGGGCTTTGATTTAATGGTGCTGGACATAGAAAACAAAAGACCTGATAAATGGAAGAGAAACTCTCTAGAAAGTATGAAAATCGATCTTTGAGCTTTAAAATTATCCCCAGCAGAAGTGGCTCCCTACTATGTGTAGTAGAGACTGCTTGTGTTCACTGAGACCACAGGTTCCTCTGTTCCCAGCCTCCTTGCAGTTAGGAGGGGCGGTATGACTGGGTTCTATCCAATGTGGGCACAACGTGTATACCACTTCAAGGCTTGGCCCCTAAAATGCCCTGCACGCTCTTTTGCGGTCCCTCTCTTTGCTAGCTGTGTTCCTGGAGCAAAGGACTCTGAGAAGTCAGAACCACATGCCATGTCAGGAGCTGAACCCCTGAACTCATGACTTAAAGTTGCCTGACCTGTGATATTCACATGGGACCTTGTGTGAATGAAGAATAGCTTTTATTGTGTTAAGCCACTAAGCTTTTGCAGTTGTTTCTTGCCACACTTAGCCCAGCCTCGCCTGACTGAGGGAGGTGGGCAAGCCCAGCGAGTCAGCATGCTGCCAACACTCCATGGAGTCCATCCCCAGATTCCTCTGTCTCTTTGTTCTGATGCACAAACACAGGATGCACGCACCACCCAGGACGTTTTCACTCTGGGAATCCAGCCAGCTCCATACTTTCCAGCACATTTGTGAATGATTTTCTTATTGAATAAATATTCCAGATGGAAAAGCCCATCAGACCTACTATTGTGCCCAAACTTACCTGGGACCTACTCAAAATGGACTGTTTTAAGGCTGAATCTAAGCTAAGGTCCTTGAAGTGTAGCCAGATCAAAGCTTGAATCCAAATGTAAGCCAGTGCCTGCCACATATCAGAATCTCCACAAATATGGGTTGAAGGAAGGAAGGACAACATCCTTCATCCTGATCCAGAGACAAGCAGGAAGCAAAATCAAGGGGTAGGAGCTTGCAGAAACTGCAGTAGAGCAGGAAGGAGGGATCGTTCTGAGAATGCAGTGCCAGCGGCGCCATGGCTGCCTGCATTGGCAGGGAAGGCTTGCATGGTGTATATATTTTTTAAGAGCAGTTTTAGGTTCACAGCAAAATTGAGCAGAAAGTACAGAGAGTTCCCATATACCCCTTGCCCCAACCCATGTGCATAATAAGACTTCCCCATTATCAACATCCCTCACCAGAATGATTCGTTTGTTACAATTTGTGTCCACTGTTAGTGGACACAAATAAACAACTTTGTCCACAGCTTTCTCCTAAAAGGCATTTTTCCACAGCCCAAAGACCCCAAGAATTCTTTAGATATCCATGTAGAAAAGGAAAGCCCATCTAGGATCCTGCTAGACATGAACAGAGTCTGTGGCTCCATTCCCAGCATTCTCTGGAGTTTAGCTTGAGAAAATAATAAGAATCCTATAGGATCAGTGATCTCACTCATTTGGACTACAGTAAATCTCTTCTATATTACTGCTCAGCCTCTGAGAATATTATATTGGGTCTCATTTTATTAAAGAATGTCATGCATACCCAGAAGTCGCTATTTAATTTTTAGCTGCAAGATACAATTTTGAAAAACCATTATCTAGAAAGTGCAATAATCAAACAATGTAATCATGAATGTTAAACCTCCTTGGAATATTATTTTAAATGCTTGCCAGCTGGAAGCAAAAGTTGACAAGGAAGTATCTGACTTGGTTGGCTTTGTAATTTGTCAAAGCATCTACACTTTCCAACATGATATATTTGTTAAGATCTGTTTTTTTTCTCTGCATGATTGTTTTGAAACTATCAAAGAATACAAAATCCTTAAACAAGGAAGACAGATTTGCATTTTCTATTTGTTCCAGCCTAAGATTAAGGATTAAATCACTTTAAGAGACAGAATTGAATCCTTTCTCAGAGGAGCCAGACGGTCCACATACATCATCAACTGCCTCTGAGCTTTCTGGCTGCTCTGTGAGATCAGACTCGTAAATTCTGTGACATACGGAAAACATCAGAAAGCCACGGCATGCATTTTAAGAGAGCCCAGCAAGCTGGATTTACACTGTCATGAAAGATTCCTGGCAATTTCCCCATTTTTCCCATCACTCAACATTGAATCTCCACAGAAAGGGTCGATTGGATATTTGGCCCATGACTGTGAGTCTGGGTGGGGGGGGGTGATCCAGCTATCTGGCAAATGTGCCACCCTCCCTGCCTAAGGGGGCCCAGCAAGTCTATGCATCATCGAGCAGTTCCCCAGGAAGGACATCTTTTTGCGGGGGGGCCCTGAACTTTGTTTCAAGCAACTCCTGCCATCTGAAATACGCTTCTTGATCAGTGAACTCCTCATTTCGTTCTCACACACTTCCCACCTACCTCTCTCTCAGCACTATACTATAACTTACATATACGTCTTCACTATTGGGCATTGAACTTATGGAGTGTGCTTCTCTTAGCACTTTGAATGACTAAATATCAATGTCTGCTCCTTACAATACCATTTCTAAGGAGTCCTCGATGGACCCTGGAAGGGGTGGTGATGTCTGGCCCAGGCCTTATTATCTTTGTATGACCTGAATTCGGCACTTACCAGGCATACAGCAGGCACTTGAGATGAATGGGTGAATGTGTCCACCTGCTTGGGGAGCCTGGGGATGGATCAGGGATTGATTTTAGCCTCTGGCTTCTCTTATTCACCCTACCTTCTACCTTCAAAACCTTAGGCAAGATAGTGAACCTTTCTTTAAGTTTTTTTTTTTTTTTGTCTATGAAATGGGAATGATAGTGTTGCCTACTTCATAGGATGTTATGAATAGTGAATGGTGTATATATCTATTATATAAACTAAAAGCTAAAATGATAGCTTGCGCTAGTAAGAGCTCAATAAGTCTTAGCTAACAAAGTGAGTTCTCAAAAAATATGAGCTGTTCTTACTAGACATAATAATGCCTTTCCAAATAGCCTACTCCATTGAACTTCCTTCTACAGCCTAAGTCTCTGTGTAAAAAAGTGATGGTTATTGGGTTTACTTAGAGGAGCTATTTGCTGGGGCCTCAGGGATTCTGGTAAAGTAAATAGGGCTTTTTTTTTTCCTGGGAGTGTGCTTCCCTTAGCACTTTGAATGACTGTATCAATGTCTGCTCCTTAAAAGGAAGACTGGAAGCAGGACCTTCATGCTTCTTTCCACCCCAATGCCATCTCTAAGGAGTCCTTGATGGACCCTGGAAAAGGTGGTGATGTCTGGATCTGGCTTTGGACAGCGCTTCAGGTTATAATGTCACTGAAAGCCCACAGACCCAGGAAGGACTCTGAAGGGTACAGGGAGCCCTTGAAAGCAACAAGTCCTGCCCTGTGCAGATGATGGGGAAAAAACTTGGCCACCAGCCAAGGGCCTCTACTGACTTCGCAGGCATAAACTATCGAGTTTTAAACATTTCTAGGCAAAAGGGTAAGGGTCTGTTTGAGAGAATGGACATGGGCATGGGTTGGGGGGCAGATAGCTGTGCAAAGCTGCCCCAGTCCTGAGGGCGGGTATCTCCATCCTCAGACCTGCCTTGCCCTCTGAGCAGGGGGCTGTGAACTGGGGAAGCAACTATCTGAGTGTTGTCTGGGGGAGATGGGGAATGGAAGAGTAAGTAAGAATGAGACACCCTAGACCCATTTCCCTGGAGACTTCCAAAATCCAGAGGCCCTCACCCGCAAAGGAAGAGATTGTGTGATGTTGGCCCTGAGTCCATAGGCAGGTGACATAGGAGCAAGTTCTAGCTCTCTGTCTATCTGTTTGGGGCCTTGGGTGGTCACTTAGCCTTGCCTTGGCCTCTCCTCCTCTAAAATGAGGCTAATACAACTATGTCACAGAGCCATTGTCAGTCTCTAATGAAGTAAGGCTTGGGATGTGTTCTGAGATCTATAATGTGGTAAATTAATAGCAAGCATTTTACACATAATAATTGTACTTATGATTTAAAGACTCCTGGGATAGTACTGAACTAGGTTTGGTCTTGTGGGCTAGAAGCTGTGGTAGCGATGGTAGAATGAGTCCCATGAGGTTGGATGCCCCTTTCCAAACTGGCCTCTCTCCCTCATCCTTCCTCCACAGCCTAGATAAGATTGGCAGTAAAGGAGAGTGGTTGAGGGTACGGAAGCCAGAAGGCCTGCATTTGAATCCTGTCTCTGTCACTGACTAGCTTCATGGCCTCAGGTAAGAAATTTAAATTTTCTGTATCCATCTCCTTGTTTGTAAAATGGGGATGATATTGGTGCCTACCTTGTAGGATGTTGTAAACATTGAATGATTTAATGCATGTATTATTGTTAAAAATGATAGCTGACAAAGTGAGCACTCAGAAACTGTGAGCTGTGTTTATCAATCATGGTAATGTCATTCCAAACCGCCCAACTCCATTGACCTCTCTGCTCACTCAAAGTATACTGGGTCTGCTGGGTTTGGTGGTGCGTGCCTGTAATCCCAGCTGCTCAGGAGACTGATGCGGGAGGATCACTTGAGGCCAGGAGTTCAAGACCAGCCTGGGCAACAGAGAACCCTGTCTCTTGAAAAAAAAAAAATACACAACACACACACACGCGTGCACGTGTACACACACTATATATAGTACATATATGTCTATGTAGACATATATACATATGCATATATGCATATGTATATATACGTATATACATATACGTATATACATGTATATACGTGTATACGTGTATATACGTGTATATACGTATATACGTGTATATATGTATGTATACGCATATGCATATATGCATATGCGTATATATACATATATGCGTGTATATACGTATATGCATATATACGTGTATATATACATATATACATATATACGTATGTGTGTATATATACGTATATATACATATATACGTATGTGTGTATATATGTGTATACGTATATGTGTATATATACGTGTATACGTATGTATATATGTACATATATGTCTATGTAGACGTATATACATATGTATATTCGTACATATATGTCTATGTAGACGTATATACATATGTATATTCGTACATATATGTCTATGTAGACATATATACTATATATGTATATATGTGTATATATGTGTATATATACATATATGTGTATATACATATATACACATATATACATATATACATAGACATACACATACACATTTATACGTATATACATATACACATATATACGTATGTATGTGTCGTATATATGTATATATACATATACACATACATACGTATATATGTATATATACATATACACATACATACGTATATATGTATATATACATATACACATACATACGTATATATGTATATATACATATACACATACATACGTATATATGTATATATACATATACACATACATACGTATATATGTATATATACATATACACATACATACGTCTATATGTATATATACATATACACATACATACGTCTATATGTATATATACATATACACATGTATACGTCTATATGTATATATACATATACACATACATACGTCTATATATATATACATATACACATGTATACGTCTATATGTATACACATACATAGATGTATACGTCTATATGTATACACATACATAGATGTATACATCTATATGTATACACATACATAGATGTATACATCTATATGTATACACATACATAGATGTATACATCTATATGTATACACATACATGTATGTATATGTATGTATGTATACGTGTATATGTATATATGTATATGTGTATATATGTATGTGTATATATGTATATATGTGCATATATGTATATGTGTACACATGTAGACATATATACATATGGTACACATGTAGACATATATACATATGTGTACACATGTAGACATATACATATGTGTGCACATGTAGACATATAGACATATGTGTACATGTCTATATATGTCTACGTAGACATATAGACATATATGTCTATATGTCTACGTAGACATATATACATATATGTCTATATGTCTACGTAGACATATATGTATACACACACACACACACACACACACACAAAGAACACTGGGTCCTTTCCACCCTGGCAGGTCAACCAGGAAGCCAGAAGAAAAAAAAATTAGAAATCTCTGAAGAATGAAAATGTCTTTTGAGGGGAGAGGTTATACACCACGGATGTTTATATGATTCACTAGGAATCCAGTAGATCCAAAAATTGGGGCTGTTCCCTGATGGTCCAATTTGGCTTCCTACAGAGGAAGGCCCTTAGGGAGGCATCACCTTAGATCAGCAGGACCTCCTCTCTTCTTCAGCTTCTCCAATGCTACTGCCAGTGAGAATCATACACTTTAAGCCTGGGAAGGACCCTACAACATCACTCAGGCCAATGAATCGTGCGGTCCAGGGGAAAGACAGTTGACTGAGGGAGTTCTGTTCTTGAGAGGCAAAATCCACTACCTGCCTCCCAGAGCCAAATGCAGACAATGCAGCCCTGTGCTGCATAAGTGAGGACTGAGGATGTATTCCAGCAGTTCCATGACACTCCTGGAGCATCTACCAACCTACCACAGTCCTGTGCCGCTAAGAACCTCACGGTTTAGTAGAGGGAGGCACACAGTGAACATCTTCTCAACACAGTGTGGTTAGAGCCATGCTTTGGGTATTCACGGGGTTGTGGGGAAGCCAAGGACAAGGGCACCAAGCCAGCCCCAGGGCATGTGTGGAAGGTGCTCTCCAGGAGTTACTGACACTTGAGCTAAGTTTGAAAGGAGGAAGAGAAGTAAATCTAGGAGGAAAAAATGAAAAGACCCTCCAAGTAAGAGTGGAGAGAATGAACGAGTGGATCAGTGTGGCTGGAGGCTAAGGTGCCAGAGAGAGGGGAGGGTGACGAGGCCAGAGAGACCAAGAGCCACAGTATAGGACTCATGTTCCTGAATGGAACAGGACTTTAGCTTGGATAATGGGAGCCACCAGTAGGGTTTTCAGCAGAGGAACTGTGCGAATGTGCAGTCACTTGGGGGCTGACTGGTAGAGGATGGATCGGAGCGGACAGACCTGGAAGATGTTCAGCTGGCTTCCCTGAGTGATGCTTGGGTTCACCACTTCCTTAGTGAACAACAGGGCTTCCTAGAGACCGATGGCAACAGGCTCACGATGACGTTCCACATGTGCCACCAAATATCTATCCCTCACTCTGTGGTAACTATCCTTAATTATCCAGGTATTCCATCACCCCAACACAGCTCATGTACTCACGGGGGACACTTTACCGCACCCAATGGGCATGAGGCTTAGGCTCAAGTGAATAAGCACAACTGTATCTCTCTGGTCATAGTATTTGCTTTAAAAATGGTCAAGTGGCCAGGTGCAGTGGCTCACGCCTGTAATCTCAGCACTTTGGGAGGCCTAGGCAGGTGGATCACCTGAGGTCAGGAGCTCCAGATCAGCCTGGCCAACATGGCGAAATCCCATCTCTACTTAAAATACAAAAATTAGCTGGGCATGATAGTGCGTGCCTGTAATCCCAGCTACTCAGGAGGCTGAGGCAGGAGAATCTCTTGAACCCGGGAGGCAGAGGTTGCAGCGAGCTGAGATCGTGCCACTGCACTCCAACTCCAGCCTGAGTGACAGAGTAAGACTCCGTCTCAAAAAAACAAAAACAAAAACAAAACAAGAATGGTCAAGTGATTCCATTCAGGCCACTGAGGCTCATGGCAACATTTTTCTGGGGGCTTTGGAAGGTGAAATGTGCAGATGTGAGGCCGGGAACAGCTTTGGAAGGTGAAATGTGCAGATGTGAGGCTGGGAACTGCTGCAGCTATTTTCCATCATGAGGGAGGCACGCCTACAACAAAGCTGGCCTGTGGAAAGCAGAAAACATCAGAAAAATGGTTTAAGGCCCTGATGATGGGGTGAATCAAATGGGATCAAAATGAATCAAAATGGGATCTCCCTCCCTACAGAACAGACCTCTGGACTTTTCAGTCACAGGAACCAATATAGCCCCTTTGTTTTCTAAACCTTTCTTTCTTGCTTGCAAAAGCTCAGAGCTCAGGGACAATAATGTCTCACCTAGAGCACAGTAGTTGGAACTGGCCAGTTCTAAACAGGTAAAAAACAAAATCACAGGGTTTTCCTGATATTGTTTTAGAAAACTTAAAAATTGTTTTTAAGGAAAACGATTTTTCAAAGCTCTCTGCTCTATGGGACTTGCCTCCCAAATCCACTTCTTTTCTGGGTCCCCGTAAAGCAGTGGAGCGCTGCCACCTGCTGGCTGCAAAGCACAATGTGCTCTAGAAAGTAGATGGAGAGCATTAATGCTGGAAAAGGCCTTAAAGGTCAGCGTGGGGAATACAATTAAGGGGAAATTCGTTCTCTGCTAATGTATATTGTTGAGCTGTTTGAATTTTGATTGGGAGTTTTATTTTTAAAAAAATAAAATAGGGACAGTCACTTACACAAATATTTCGTATCTTGTGGCATTTATTATACTTGGTTAATTCATCAATACCTGACATTTCCTTGAAAAGCAACAACTACAATCACCATCACGAAAAACCCCCTCCTTTCTCTCTCTGCACAAGCACATCTGGAAGCACGCATGCACATGCTTTGCCTCTACTAACTCTGCCTGAAGCAGCAACCAACTCCCCTTAATTCAGTTTCTGGTGCAGCCGGCCAGCCCATTTCTTACCTGTCTGATTTTCTAGGCAGAAGTCTGACCTTAGTCCAGTGCCTTTTTATTCAGGAAAAACTTACCAAGCTTTCCAAGTATTCTTCTTAGAGTCTCTCTCCAGACTTCATGCAGGGCGCAGCCACAGATCCCCTCCCACCAACCCTGGGAGAGAAGGGATTTAACAGCTTCTCACTTTAAAAATTCTCTTTGCAAATCCTCTTTGCCTTTTCCTAATGGCTCAGGAATTTAAAAGGTGTTTACCCTGTTCTTAATACTACTTTGAAGTTTCTGCACAGTAGCCCCTTTGGAATTTAGCATTTATTGTATTCACGCCTCAACCAAAACTAAAATAGTAAAAATCCCATCATGAGTGCTATTACAAATTCCCTCCTGGCCTCCATCTGAGGTGGACCTGCCCAGGGCCAGAGTAACAGTAGCCGCAGCCTACCAGCAGGTGGCGCCCAAACAAGCCTTATCGCCATTGCTCCATCTGGGACTGAGCTTGGTGCTAGATGGTCACCCTTCCGCACAAAAGCCTCCCTCCACTACAACCCCCCTTCAGCCTGCTAAGGTGTGACTTAGATGTTTCCTGGACTTTGGCTTCTGTTACCGGTAAGCCCTGACATACCTGCCCAGTCCAGCGGGCCCCCTCCTCCAGGGATCTTTCCCTGTGTTGCCCGAAACTCAACCCACCAGCTGGGGCTGACCTGGCTGCCCTCCTCCCTCCTGGATGTCCACAGCCATGTTCTGCTCTGCATGACCGTGCTCTCTCGAACCAGGCTTGAATTTTCCAAGTCTCTCTAGACACAGCGTTGTGGACTGACAGCCCACCTCACGGAGTTCACCACATAGCCAGGCCGGCTTTCCCTGGCCCCTTTCTACCTTGTCCAGGAGCCTCTTACCCCCTGAGGCAGCGTTGAGGCTGCTCCCCCACGTCCACAGTACATGTGCATTTGTAGCCTGGAGCTGACAAGGCCCAATATGATCTGGTCCTGTTCTAACGTCATCTTGTCTGCCCGTCTCAGCCTTCATCTCCACTGTGCATGTTGGGAGAACCTCCAGTCTCTCATAAAAGCCCACTCTCTCACTATTTCAATATTCTTCTGTTTTAGCCCATTCAGCTGCCATGTGGTACCTGGCAGTTTCCTCCAGTCCAGTTCCCAGTGGAGTGTCTGTGCTAAAGTTTCTGAGGCCCTCCAAGCCCATGAAGGCCCGCCACAGCTGCCATCTCCCTCAGAGTTCACCTACATCGTGTGATGTCACCTTCACTGAGCCACAGTGGGCACCAAGGGCTCAATGACATCGGTGGGCCCCTCTTCCCTGTTCCGTGTGGCCAGAATGTCGTTCCCCATTTTGTCCCTCTATCATCCTTTAGGAATCAGCATTGACGGCCTTCTCTGTGAACCTGCTCCTGCATTTGTAACAGGAGACTCACCTGGATTGAAGGTGTGGTGCCTTCACCTGGGTCCTGCAGCTCCTCTGGCCCAGCCTCCTCAAGAGCTCCTGTCTCTCAAGCCCACACTGATCCCCTCTGAGCTGGCTACACCAGGCCTCTTTGCATCCCTCTGCCCATGGGGTTTAGAGTAACTTTACTCTAAACTGGGTTCAAAACCTGGCTTCTCTACCTATTAACTCTGTGTGACTTTGGGGAAGTTACTAAACCTCTCTGAGCTTCTGCCCCCTTTGTAAAATGGGGTTGGTATTAGCATCTGCCCCATAGGTTTGCTGTGAGGCTCCAGTGAGATTGACGGTGCACATAAAACACTTACTAAAGACCTGGCAGAGATTTTGCATTCCGTAAAGAGCAGCTCTTGTTAACCGCAAAAACCAAGGCTGCTCCCAACATTGCTCTCATCAGGGTAGGAAGTGCCTTTCAAGACAGGATCTAACTTCCTTAACTTTATGTGCACACCTAAGATGGTGCTTGATACACAATGGGGACTCAAATGTCTATTGAACTGAAATATTTGATAGCAGTATGTTCTCTCTTCTCATTTAGGTTTTATCTTTCTTGTGGATAAAAATTACATGTGTCTTCTGTAGACTGACTTTAATTTTGGTAAAATATACATAACGTAAAGGTTAACCATTTTCACTGTTTTTAACTGCACAATTCAGTGGCATTAAGTCCGCGCACACTGTTGTACAACCATGTGGTATTTTTTAAAACATCCACAGCAGCCAGCGCAGGAGCAGGAATAGAAGCTGAATTGATATAGACTGAGTGGACGTGGATAGAGAAGCCCTGCACCAGCAGGCAGGCTTCATTCAAACAGGGGCTGTGCCTGTCCCCCAGCACTCGGCACAGTTCCTGGACATGGCAAGTGCTCAATAAACGTGAAATGTGCCACAGCAGGAGTTGCATACTGGCAGGGAAGTGGGACGGGGCAGTGAGGCATGTTGTTTGGGGCCACACAAAGTTTTTCTTTTTTAAAGTTTTAAAAAATAAATTGTTTTGAATAAATTGCGCTCTCACACAAAAATCTATATTGTAGTTTCTCTTGAAGAACAGAAGGTTCTAGCAGCTTTGGGCCTGCATTTTTGGATGACAGCACTCTGCTAGCACTGAGCGTGGGCTGCCCCTTTGGACAGGGTGAATGGTCTCCAGGGCGCTGCTCTCACTGAAATGACTCCACTGCTCCCCTGAGCACTTGAGTTTCAGACCCTTGCCATAGAGTCAGATGAAAAGGACTTGAGACTTACTTCCTCAGCTGAACAGCTCAGAGCTTTTAAGGAGGTCAGCCAGCCTCTGAGCCTCCACATCCTCATTTGTAGAATGGGAAAAATGGCAGCTTCCTTTCCGGGTTTCTTTGCAGAGTGTTAAGAGATCATGTATATCAAAGTATGTGAGAGGCTGGGCGCTGTGGCTCATGCCTGTAATCTTAGCACTTTGGGAGGTTGAGGCAGGAGGATCGCTTGAGTCCAGGCGTTTGAGACCAGCTTGTGCAACACAAAAAAATTGTCTCTACAAAAAATTAAAAAAAAATAGCCGAGTGTGGTGGCATAAGCCTGCTGTCCCAACTCCTTGGGAGGCTGAGGCAGGAAGATCGCTTGAGCCCAGGAAGTGGAGGCTACAGTGAGCCCCAGTGCACTGCAGACAGGGCAACACAGTGAGACCCTGTCTCAAAAACAAAACAACAACAACAACAACAACAACAACAGCAACAGCAACACCAAGTATGTGAGAAAATGTCAGGACCATGATACAAATGCTGGCCCTTCACCACAGGCCTGCTACCTGCAGTCTTTGTGCCTGCACTGAGGATGTATGGATTCCCCTGCCAAGTGGAATCTCCAGGTTTTTTTTATGTTGCATCCTCATCTGGGAAGACACCAGCACCTGGAAAAGCCAGGGTGCTGGGGCACTATCTGGTCAACACAGACAGCTACCAGGTACCTCCATCACCTGTCAGTCACCCCAGGGCTTTCACAAAGTCCCTGCCTGGGTGTGGCACAGTTGAGAGTAAGTTCCTTGGGCACAGGCCTACTCTCCAGTGCCCTTTCATCTGAGGGCCCCACACACCGCACAGCAGCCCCACAGACATCGGATTCCACGGCGCACATCAGTGCATAACGCATTGCGTATTTGCCACTCCTTAAGCCAACACCTAAGAGAGGGGTTTTTGGCATCAGAACACCACCAGTTCCCTCCTCTGCCTCCTTCTGTCACTCTCCCTGCCCTTCCATTCCCTTCCCAGGCTAAGTTTCCATGGTACCTTTTCAGCCTCTGCTGTTAACACCATCCTTTCAAAATCTAAAGGAAATGAGGGCTCTTTCCCTTTAAGTCCTTTTTACAAACCCCTTTCTCTCGATTCACCTGGAAAATTCGGGTCCACTGTGTTTCATTAGTAGCATCTTGATATCAAAAAAGAATTCAAGACAAGAAATAAATAGAAAAGTAAGTCAGGTGATTCTGTTTTGAAATAAAACAAGTTTGTTTAGTAACTGGTTCCAGATTGCCTTACAGTCTTGCTTGGCAGGAAGAGATTTATTCCTGATAGCGTACCACATGTCACACTTGCTCTTCTAAGACATTTGCTTTTATCTCCAGCAGTTCCTGATGGAATAGATACAAAGAAAAGACTAGAGCCTTGTTTAAGCAGGGACTAGCGTGTTTGCATCCTGACACCAGAGAAGATCTGATCATCTGAGAGCTTCCAATCTTGGGCTTAACAGCTTTAAAAAAATCAAACATGTTAAAACAAAACAAAACAATAGAAAACAAAAGCACAGACAGGCATTGCACATATTGCAATCTTTTGTGTAAAAAGCGGTAACATGCCCATGATACCAGAACCAGCCACCACTTAAAATGAGATGTGCAGTTTGCCTCTTCTAGAAGAAAACTAGGCCTCCAGAAATTGAATATTAGTTTCCGAGGAAAAGCAGAGGGTCCTTTGACAGCATTTCATTGTGACAATGAACCCAGAAACTCTTCTGAGACTCGTTTTCGCCAGGAGCGGCAGCCTTCTCCCAAGCCAGGCCCTTCGGTAGCAGCACCTGCCCTGGGCCTTTCCTTCCCTTCCTGTCTCCTTCAGTCCACTGCCACACGGTCCAGGGGGTACTCCCTGGCTTAGCAAATCTAAGTGCTGGAGGCTCTTTAGCCAAGTTGCACAAACCCGCTACAAACTGGCTTAAACAAAACAGAACAGCCCTCAGAAACTTAACAGCGCTGATGTACAGACCTTCGCTCCAGACCTGTCATTAATAGGAATCAGCTCCCATCTCCTGATCTCAGTGTCTCTCAGCTCCACATCCCAGGAGAGAGATTCTGTGTGCTCCAGCTTGGATCACATGTCCCTCCTGCTGCAGTCAGCTAAGTCCAGGTAGGAGGGTCTCATAGACATGTGGCTCTTGAAACTCATCTTGGAGTTCGGGAGGTGACCAAAGGAGCAGGTCATGGCTGGCCAGACACCCTAGGAGAAATCTGCCACTTCATACAACTTGGTTTTGATGAGTGGCTGTGGCAGTGTTACAGTAGGTAGCGAATCAGACATGAACAGGGCAAGAGAGGGCCTCACTACCCCACCAGGAATTCCAGGCGACCATCAGGTGATGGTCAGGCAGTTGTTACGCTGTCTCTCTAAAATAACAGTTGGTGGCAGCTGGCGCCAGGGCAAGGCAGTCTCCCTATAGAGAGAAAAAAACCTGAAAATAATCAGCAGCTTCCTGATAAGATCTCAGGAGTTGACTGAGTGAACGCAAGTGTGCGCATTAAGAGGCAAAATGGTGGAGCTTAACTGGTATATGATCTTAGGGACATTCAGCTGGTAAGGGAAAAAAAAAAACAAAAACACCTCAAGTTGAGCATACGCACACCTCCAGTAAACACACTGCGCATGATCCCCTCCCAGGCTTTGGCAGACAACTGCGCATGCGGACATCCCACCCCAAAGGAAGTCAGGGGAGAAGGAAGGCAAGACTCCAGAAGCATGCCAGCATATAAAATCCCAAGTCAAAAGGTCAAATTGAGCACTTGTCTTTCAAGTTGCCCAGTTGGCCCTCTTCCAAGTATACTTTTCTTCCTTTCCTTCCTGTTCTAAAGCTTTTTGTTTTGTTTTGTTTTGTTTTGTTTTGAGACAGAGTTTCACTCTTGTTGCCAGGCTGGAGTGCAATGGCACGATCTTGGCTCACCACAACCTCCGCCTCCCGGGTTCAAGAGATTCTCCTGCCTCAGCCTCCTGAGTAGCTGGAATTAGAGGCCTGTGCCACCAGGCCTGGCTAATTTTGTATTTTTAGTAGAGATGGGTTTTCTCCATGTTGTTCAGGCTGGTCTTGAACTCCCGACCTCAGGTGATGCACCACCCGCCTTGGCCTCCCAAAGTGCTGGGACTACAGGTGTGAGCTACTAGTAGCGCCCAGCCTCTAAAGCTTTTTAATAAGCTTTCACTCCTGCTCTAATACTTTCCTCGGTCTCTCCTTCTGCCTCATGCCCCTTGGTCCAATTCTTTCTCCTGTGGAGGCAAGAATTGAGGTTGTTGCAGACCCATAAGGATTCACCGCCAGTAACAGCAGGGGTGGGACTTCTGTAGTGACTTACTCCCAGCATAGAAGCATTATTTATCGGGGGATGAGAGATCACATGGCAAACTTAGGAGCTGTGGTTGGGGGAGGTTGTATTAGTAGTTTTCTATGGCTGTTATAACAAATTACTACAAACGTAGTGGCTTAAAATAACACAAATGTATGATCTTACAACTGTAGTTCAGACATCCAACACAGGCCACTGAACTAGGAACACGGCGTCTGATTCCTTTCTGGAGGCTTCAGGGGAGAACCTGCTTGCTTGCCTTTTCTAGCCTCTGAGGCGACCATCATTTCTTGGCTCATGGCACCCTCCTCCATCTTCAAAGCTGGCAATGTTGCATTTCTCTGACCCTTCCATCGTCACCAATCTCTCCCTGACTGCAGATGGGAAAGATTCTCCACTTTTAAGGACTCAAGTGACTAAATTGGGCCCCCCAGGATAATTCAGAATAATTTTCCCATCTCAAAGCTATTAACTTTAATCTTCTGCAAAGTCCCTTGTTAGGAGTTGAATCATGTCCCCCAACAATTCATATATCGGTGTCCTAACCCCCAGAATGGGACCGTACTTGGAAATAGGGTTGCTGCCATTGTAATTAGTTATGTTGAGATCTTACGGTAAGCCCTAATCCAAAATAAGGCATCCTTATAAAAAGGGGAAACTTTGGCTGGGCGCAGTGGCTTGCGCCTGTAATCCCAGCACTTTGGGAGGCCGAGGCGGGCGGATCACGAAGTCAGGAGATCGAGACCATCCTGGCTAACACGGTGAAACCCCATCTCTACTAAAAATACAAAAAATTAGCCGGGCGTGGTGGCGGGCACCTGTAGTCCCAGCTACTCTGGAGGCTGAGGCAGGAGAATGGCGTGAACTGGGAGGCGGAGCTTGCAGTGAGCCAAGATGGCGCCACTGCACTCCAGCCTGGACGACAGAGCGAGACCCCAACTCAAAAAAAAAAGGGGGGGAAACTTGGACCCGCACCCATGCAAAGAGGAAGGATGAGATGAAGAGATAAAGGTTGAAGACGGCCATCTCCAAGGCAAGGAAAGAGGCCTGGAACAGATCTTTTATTCACAGCCCTCAGGAGGAACCAATCCTGGGGATGCCTTGATTTCTTACTTCTAGCCTCTAGAATGGTGCCACAATAAATTTCTGTCATTTAAGCCACCTAGTTTGTGGTAGTTTGCTACAGTATCCCTAGCAAACTAATACATCTCTTTTGCCACTTAAGGTAACATATTCACAGATTCTGAGGATTCAGACATCGGAATCTTTGGGGGGACAGGGCCATTATTCTGCCTACCACAGGATTAGACAGCAGATCCTGGCCAAATGACTTTCACTTGACCTTGTCGTGGGACTGTGGTCGGTAGCCCCCTACCATAAATGAAATAATGTCCTAGACCACAGGCCTGTTGCTTACAAACACCCTACCAGCATGAGAGGAGACTCAAAACAATTGGTCTTTGCATGGGACACCGTCCGGCTCCAGGCTCACTGATTTTTATATACGACAGTGAAAGGTGTTGGTATTTTCTGCTATTTTTGAGAGGAAAGGTTGTGTTCCCAGAATCCACTGAACTGGACATCGTTGGCTACTTTTGTACAACAAACAAATACATATATTCTGTGTTATCCTCTGTGATGGTTAATACTGTCAACTTGATTGAAGGATACAAAGTATTGATCCTGGGTGTGTCTGTGAGGGTGTTGCCAAAAGAGATTAACATTTGAGTCAGTGGGCTGGAAAAGGCAGACCCACCCTTAATCTGGTGGGCACAATCTAATCAGCTTCCAGTACAAAGCAGGCAGAAAAATGTGAAAAGAGACACTAGCGTAGCCCCCCCACCTATATTTTTCTCCCATGCTGGATGCGTTCTGCCCTCAAACATCAGACTACAAGTTCTTCAGTTTTGGGACTCAAACTTGCAGACAGCCTATAATGGGACCTTGTGATCATGTAAGTTAATACTTAATAAACTCCCCTTTATATATATACATCCTATTAGTTCTGTCCCTCTAAGAGATCCCCAACTAATACACCCTCCAATGTGAGTTCACTGTAAGTTGCTTCCCTTACACTATAGTGAGCAAGCATCACTCCCAGACCTTCCACCCAGCTCCATCACCCGCACAGGGACCAGGCCAGCTTGGCATGGACCATCTCCCCTGCCAGTTGGAGTAGCCCAGATGCCAGATAGCAGAAACTGAAGTAGAGTCCCAGCTGGTGAGACTTGAACAACAACATTGGAAAGTAAATCTGTGACTGATAATAAAATAACAGGTTCATGCTCACTACAAAAAAGTGTTCACCTTGCTCCATGTCCCCCACCACTGTCCTAATCATGTCCTTATTCTCTTTGATTTGGACCACGCAACACTCTTCTAGGTGGTTCCATATCCTCAATCTCTTTCCTTCCATTTTTCATCCTCGATCTGTTCTTGTAATCAGGAAAAAGAAGAGTAAAAAACACACAGAAATCTGATAGTGTCATTCACCTGCTCAGGCTTAAAAGCATCCAGTGGCTCCCCCTGACATAAAGTGCAAGTTTCTCACCATGGCATTTGAAGTCCATCCCACATGGGCCCAGCCTGCTTTTCCAACCTCGGTGTTCATTGCTCCACACCTCCAGGAATCTATCACAGTTTTCCCCGAAGTTTCTTGAGCACCAGAATTAGCATCACCTGGGGTGCTTGTAAAAAATGCCAGTCCCTCTGAATCAGAATCAGCAAGTGCAGGAAACCATTTCTGTGCTCACTACAGCTGGGGTCACTCACCTAGAGCCACCAAGTTCTTTCTCCCGAGCCATTCCCCCTTCTTGGCTGCCTCCTTTTGAAGCATTGTTCATGAAGCCTCTTTTCTTTCTCATAAGCCAAATAAGTTGTTCCTCTACCCCTATTTCCTTAGCACTTTATGCAGATCCTCATAATACGTTTTGTTTTACAGATGTTTGCTACAAATCTGTCTTTCCTGTTGAGTTCTGAATTCCTTGTCATTAGGAACCAGGTCTTATTCATACTTTTTCCTGTAAGTAACTCTACAGTTTCTCTGTTTCTACAGTGGGAATGTGTATTGACCATGTTTTCCTTTTCTCTGGCCCCCTAATGTGCTTAGGGTAAAATATCCAACTCAGGTATAACAATTAGGAAGGCCTGCATGTGCTGTGTATCTGTGTCCTCTTTTCCCTCTGGACTTGACCTATTTTAATTCATATTTCCCTTGCTCTGAGTTTTAAAAACCTGCATTTGAATGTTTTATTTTGTATGTTTCTGCTACAAGCTGCCTCACATCCTTTCTGGAACAAGGTGGGAGAGAAATAAATTATTCATCTCAGTATTTCTACCAACCTGGACAGCATCTGGCAGATAGAAAATACTCAATAACTGTTTGTTAAATGTAATCAAAGGAATAAAGTTATGTAGATTCTGTGACAGCTATTTGAATTGTCGCTTAGAACATTTTCTGCTGATTTTTATCATAGTGTTCAGGAGCTAAAAATGCTGGAAGGATACCTGGTGGATAAGTGCCTGTTTCTGTATTAGGTTGGTGCAAAATTTATTTGATGGCAGCAACTCAATTATTGCGATTTTCCACCTTGATCCAAATGTAACCCATTTGAGAACTCAGACTGCTCATCAACTCTGTACTGTACGATTAATCTTAAAAGATGGTGACTAGGTAGCCAGGAAATGAGAAAGGGGACCAGGACAGTGCAGCTCCATGAACAGGGAAGAGAGGTGTTTATATGGGATTGCATGAGGACAGAGCTGAGGATGGGACACAGGATGTTGAGGACAGGACCTCAGAGATGGGGAGGCGCACCAGAAATGGCAATAGACCAAGGGTGAAGAGCCCACGGGCAGAGGGGAGCCTTCTGTTTCCTAAAGACAAACCATCCCTATGCCCCCGTGTGCTGCTGGAAAGATGAGTGTGTTTAAGCACGCAGTTAAAGATGTCAGTATCAAATCTCTGCATAATAAAACTATGAAGAGATAAGAGGAAAATCTTCAGAACAAAAAACAATCTCACTTTTTATACTCATTTTTCTTCAATTTACAACTAATGTTTCCATAAGAAAAGCCATCTTTTCCATCCCTATGTATTATATCTGAAGAAATAACAGCAGCACCCACATCTCTTTAAATTGGAGATTTTTTTTCCCTTGCAAACACATGAGCATGTGTAGTCTTGACTTTCAGTTGTCACCTCAACTTTCTAAACAAGTCCCTCACGCTTCCAGTTAGCTATTTTCAAAGCATCATTCAATTGGAATTTTTTTTTCTTTGAAGAAAATAAAGGTATGCTAACCTATTGATTGCTACTCCTAACCAACTACATGTAAAACCACATGTTTAATTTAAATTTGCTCCAGACGTATTTGTTTCAATCAAAAACGTCAATTCAATGTGTTGATTTTAATCATATTCTTCTTCACAAAAACCTAGAGAATCTGAGTGAATTCTTTGAACAACATAAAAGAAAGGTGTTAATATTAAAAATATTAAAATGGAGAGTTTGTAGGAATGAATTTGGTTACATTGTTACCATGTGAACACATACATATGTGAGATTAAAGGACTGGCCCATCATAATAAAGTATGGCTTTTCCCCCCAAAATGATTTGAACAGCGAAACTGTGAGTTAAGGTTTGAGATACATGGTTTTTTATGTTGTCTTGGCCCAGTGAGCTACTTGTTCTGCCTGAGAGTTTGGTCTGGGCCTCAAAGGATTAAGTGTTAATGACAAGGCAGTCACCTCATCAGCCCAGACAAGGAGGCCTAGTTAACCTATGATCTGAGGGTCCAGTGCCTGGATATGTCAGACCAGGGCTGGGGTCAGGGGTCATGTGCCAGTCGCTCTATGGCAGGGGCCTCCTGCTCAGCTGAAGCTAAGCTGAGAGTCAGGCAAGTCTCTCATTTGTCACCCCCAACCCTAACTGATGGCACCAATACCCTCAACTTGTAGGCTTAGCCCTCCCGCATTCTGAGCCTAGGAATCACACCATGTATATGGCTGAAACAGTAAACTCAAAGGGACTCGATGCTTGGCATGAGGTTAGTCAGGCTGCTGTAAGCCTGGGAATGGGCTTAGGGACAGCCTGGAAGCATCTCTGCACCCATCAGGCTGTCTGGGCACTTCCTTGAACCCTTCTGCAGTCCCCCAATTCCTAGAATATGTAACTGCTCATAACTGCTGCTCTTTCCTCTGTAGCATTCCAGTTTCCCTTCTGAGACCTCAGCACCCTTAATGGAAGTCTTGATACCTCATCAAACTCTCTGCACCCATCAGGCTGCCTGGGCACTTCCTCGAACCCTTCTGCAGTCCCCTAATTCCCAGAATATGTAACTGCTCATAGCTGCTGCTATTTCCTCTGTAGCATCCCAGTTTCCCTTCTGAGACCTCAGCACCCTTAATGCAAGTCTTGATACCTCATCAAACTTTGGCCAGTTCCATCCCAGAAGCTGTATCCTGACTTGTTAAACAGATGCACAATCCCCACCTCACATTCCTATTGGGAGTCTACCTGGTTCATCCTCCCTCCAGTCCTAGTCCCTAATAGCCCCCTTTCTATGCTCCTTTATGCCTCATGACTACTGCTGTTGTGATGTCAAATCACAATAATACAAGCTGACATGACTTCAGCCCTTGCCACGCACCAGGCTAGGTGCTAAGAACTTAACATACAGTATCTCAGGTCATTCTCACTACAACAGGATGAGATAGATATACTGTCTTAATTTTACAAGGTAAACTAAGGCTCAAAGAAGTTAAGTCGCTTACTTATGAGAACAACACTCATAAATGATAGAGCCAGGATTCAAACCTAGGACTGAAGAAGGCCAAAGTCACCCTATTTCTCCCTTACAATGAATGAGAGACGAAGAGATCATAGGAGTCATCTAGAATCTTAAGAATATTTCATTGCAATTGGTTGGTTTATTGACATGTCGTTAGTACCACTCCAAATCCCTTCAGCCCTACCTCTTCCACCAGCCATGGAAAACTCAGCCAGTTCTGTGCAGGCTTCAGTTTGCCTCATGCACAAGTAAGCAGGCAGTGCCTTGCCTCATCCTGTGTCTCCCATCCTCTCACTTCCTGCTTTGTGACTTCTCTGATGTCACACCATGGGACACCACGGCACAACATTTCTACAGGACAACTCAAAACATAGGGAGTTAACCTCCTGGGGCCGCTGTTGACCAGTGGCAGATGAGAGCTGATAAACAGATGTTTTACTCTTCCATTCCCACAATGGATATTCTGAAACATATCTCATCTGGCTCTGCAGAAAGTTCCACTGAGTTGAGCTCTAGTTGCCTATGGCTGTGGCCAACTCGACAATACATCCTTATATTGGCTTTCATTGCTCATCCCTGACCCCCTGGGACCACATCTCAAGTTACCTATCTGTACATAATCCTTTGTCTCAGGCTCTGCTTTTGGGGGAGCCCAGGCAGGTGAACAGAGAAATGCCCATTTCTCAAGAAAACTGGTCCATTCACTTACATATTGCTTTCTACTAGTGACCACAGAGATTTTTCTCTCTGTTTCTGTTCAATATTTTTCATCATGGGATCCCAGTCCCCCTTTCTCTTTCCAAAGTCACTACTGATTAAAATGTCCTGAAGAAGAGCTGACTGTGGCAGAGAGGACAGCCAACATCTCAAAGTCAAAGGCTTAGTGAGGGCAGGGCTTCCATAACACAGATGAAGATATGAATTTAAACAGAAGATAAAAGGTTTTCCTGCTACAAATATAGAGTAATTATTTTTGGAAAGAAGCCTCTCTCAGGACTGACAAAACACACAAAGAATATTGCTCATCACCTAAATGCAGGCATCTGGGCTGGGGCTGCAAGTCTGTTTCTAACCTGCTCCCACCAGGCTTCCCAGCATTTCTTTCCCTGTGGCAGGCAGAGTTCCAGCCTCTTTGTTTCCTTAAACCATTGCTACTTTTAATCAACGTAGTTGCTTCTTCTTTCCACATATATTCTCAATGGGGAGGTCAGTGTCATCACTCTCAGCCTGAAGATGGGCCTAGGGAAATCAGGAAGATGAAACAGATCAAGAGAATCCCCATTGCAGCCATACTTTCCATCTTATCTCAGCAGCTGAGGTGCGCACTGAACATTCCTGAGTGCCTTACTTGAATTCCTCCATCTACTTGAGCACAGGCAAAACCAAGGAGTGTGTCAGCCTCTTTTCGAGCCCTGAAATGAACTTTATTCGTTTTTTCCCAGATATTTATTTATTCTTATTTATTTTGAGACAGAGTCTCGCTCCGTCACCCAGGCTGGAGTGCGGTGGCACGATCTCGGCTCACTGCAACCTCTGCCCACCGGATTCGAGCAATTTTCCTGCCTCAGCCTCCTGAGTAGCTGGGATTACAGGTACCCACCACCATGCCCAGCTAATTTTTATATTTTTAGTAGAGACAGAGTTTCACCATGTTGGCCAGGATGGTCTCAAACTCCTGACCTCAGGTGATCCACCCACCTTGGCCTCCCAAAGTACTGGGATTACAGGCAGATATTTATTTAGAGTCAATTTTACATGGAGCCTTTCTGCTAAAATAGGCCTTGTACCCTTTTAGTTGTTTTCATCCAAAAATGGTGACCCATTTTTTGCTTTTGGATGCAACAGTTTCTTTTCTAAGAAACCTAGAATTTAATAAAATCATAGCACCCATGTCACATAATACATTACACTAAGAAATGGCAGTTCCTCTTTTTGTGACTCTAGCAATGATCAAATGATTGCCTACAAGTACCCTAAACCACTGTAGCAACAGTCATCTCGATGGCCACTACATTGCAAGGCTGTGTCCCACGGCTTCAGACCTCTGAATTTGGAGCTATTATGACAGAACTCAAATCCAAGCATAATTTGTAGTCTTAAATACCTAATACCTATTGTATACATATGTATGACTATTTAAAAGTGTTTGTAGAAGCTGTTGTGAACAATAAAATGCAAACCCATGGATTTATGTTTTAGCTCACTAGAAACTACTGTCATGGTAGGAGGTAGTATAAGCATATTTTAACTATTAAAATGAGGTCCTAGTGCCCCCAGAAGATTAGGGTAATTGGCGTCATGGAAAGCTTACTCAAGACAAGAGTCAGAAGACTTAGGCCCATATTCTAAACTCAGTTGTTGATGGGCTCTGAAACCTTAGGCAAGACATTGGTCTTGGTAAACCTCAGTTTCCTCTTCCACAAGAAGATAATCAAACCCACATCACAGAACTTTTATAAGAAATATAATCTGGGCCAGGTACAGTGGCTCATGCCTGTAATCCCAGCACTTTGAGAGGCCAAGGCAGGAGGATCCTTTGAGGCCAGGAGTTTGAGGCCAGCGTGGACAACATAGTAAGACCACACCTCTACACAAAGTTTCTAAAAGTTAGCCAGATATGGTGGAACTGAAGGGAAAAACAGACAGAAATACAATAAGAGAGGACTTCAACATCCCACTTTCCACAATGGATAGATCATCCAGATAGAAAATCAATAAGGAAACAGTGGACATCAAATGGACCTAAGACATATGGAACATTCTATCAAACAGCAGCACAATACACATTCTTAACAAATACACAAACATTCTCCAGGATACATCATATGTTAGGCCACAAAACAAGTTTTATCAAGTTTAAGAAGACTGAAATCATGTCAGGCATCTTTGCTGATCGCAATGGTATAAAATAAGAAAATATGAGAAGAAAAACTGGAAAATTCACAAATATATGGAAATTAAACAAACGCTCCTTAACAATTAAGTCAAACAAAAACTTAAAAGGAAAATAAAAAATAATCTTGAAGCAAATGGAAATGGAAACACAAAATACCAAAATGTATGGAATGCAGCAAAAGTAATTCTAAGAGGGAAGTTTATAGTGATAAACACCCACACTGTAAAACAAGAAAAAACTCAATAAACAACCTAACATTATACCTCAAGGAAACAGAAAAAGAAGAACAAACTAGACCCAAAGTTAGCAGAAGGAATGAAATAATAAAGGTCAGAAGAGAAGTGAGTGAAATAGATTAGAAATATAATTTTAAAAACCAATGAAAGTAAACATTTTTAGGAAAGATAAACAAAATAGACAAACCTTAAACTAGACTAAATAAATACAAAAATCAAATAAAATTACAAACAAAAGAGGAGACATAAAACTGATACCAAAGAAATATAAAGATTTATGGGAGACTATTATGAAAATTTAATATGCCAACAAATTGGAAAACCTAGAAGAAATAGATAAACTCCTAGAAACGTATAGGCATACCTCATTATACTTTGCTTGAAGGTTTGTGGCAATTCTATGTTGAGGAAGTCTATTGTTGCCATTTTTTCAATAACTTGTGCTCACTGTGTATCTCTTTGTCACCTGTTGGTAATTATCACAGTTATTTCAAACTTTCCATTAATGTTATATTTATTATGGTGATCTGTGATCAGTGATCTCTGATGTTACTATTATCACTGTTTTGGGTTGCCACAAACTGTACCTATATTTAATTTGATTAAGATGGCAAATTTAATCAATCAAAAGTTGTGTATATCTGACTGCTCCACAGACCAGTTGTTCCTTCATCTGTCTCTCTCTGTCTCTTCGGGCCTCTCTATTCCCTGAGACACAGTTATATTGGAATTAGGCCAATTAAAAAACCTACAATGGCCTCTAAGTGTTCAAGTGAAAAAGTCATATGTCTCTCATTTTATATCAAAAGCCAGAAATGATTAAACTCAATGAGAAGGCATGCCAGAAGCCAAGATAGGCTGAAAGATAAATCTCTTGCACAGAACAGTTAGCCAAGTTGTGAATGCAAAGGGAAAGTTATTAAAGGAAATTAGAACAATGATCTTGTTCCTGATCTTAGAGGAAAAGCTTTCAGTGTTCATCATTGAGTATCATGATGGCTGTGGGTTTCTCATATATGAATAGGAGGGGGTTGGAGCAAGACGGCTAAATAGAAGCCTTTATCAATCATCCCACACACAGGAACACCAAATTGAACAACAGTCTATACGAAAAAACCACCTTCATAAGAACCAAAAATCAAGTGAGCAATTACAGTACCTGGTTTTAACCTTCTTTCATATCTCTGAAAGAAGCTCTGAAGAAAGTGGGAAAGACAGTCTTGTCCAGGCACGGTGGCTTACACCTGTAATCCTAGTACTTTGGGAGGCTGAGGCTAGTGGATCATTTGAGGTCTGGAGTTCGAAACCAGCCTGGCCAACATGGTGAAACCCCGTCTCTACTAGAAATACAAAAAAAAAAAAAAAAAAAAATCAGCCGGGCGTGGTGGCGGGCACCTGTAATCCCAGCTACTTGGGAGGCTCAGGCAGGAGAGTTGCTTGAACTTGGGAGGCGGAGGTTGCAGTAAGCCGAGATTGCACCACTGCACTCCAGCCTGGACGACAGAGTGAAACTCTGTCTCAAAAAAAAAAACAAAAAAAAGACAGTCTTTAATTGCCATACCTGCCCCACCTCACTGGTAGTGGCTGGGTGACATGGAGAATCTCTGAGTTTGGGAAAGGGGGAGCACAGTGATTGTGGGACACTGCACTGAACTCAGTTCTGCCCTGTCAGAGTGAAAACCAAAACCAGGCTTAACACAGCTGACACCCATGCACAGAGGGAGCATTTAGAACAGCCCTAACCAGAGGGAAATCGCCCATCCCAGCAGTCAGAACTGGAGTTTTGGCAAGCCTCACCACCATGGGCTAAACAAACTTGTATACATTTCACGATCCTAAATAAACTTGAAAAGCTGTCTAGGCGACAACTGCAATTTCTAGGCAATTCCTAGTGCTGTACTGGGCTTAAAGCCAGTAGATTGAGGGGCACATGACCTAGTGAGACACCAGCTGGGGCAACTAAGGAAGTGCTTGTGCCACCCCTCTCCCAACCACAGGGAGCACAGCTTGCAACAACAAAAATGACTCCTTCCTTCTGCTTGAGGAGAGAGGGGAGGTGAGAAAACCAAGAGAAATTCAAGATAATGCAGAGAAGGAATTCAGAATTTTATCAAATAAATTTAACAAACAGATTGAAATAATTAAAAGAATCAAGCAGAAATTCTGAAGTTGAAAAATGATGCATACTGAAGAATGCATGAGTCTGTTAATAGCAGAATTGATCAAGCAGAAGAAAGAATTAGTGAGCTTTCAAACAAGCTATTTGAAAATACACAGTCACAGCAGACAAAAGAAAAAATAATAAAAAAGAATGAATCATGATCTAGAAAATAGCCTTAAAAGGGCAAATCTAAGAGTTACTGGCCTTAAAGAGGAGGTAGAGAAAGAGATACAGGTAAAAAGTGTGTTCAAATGGATAATAAGAGAGAACTTCGCAAACCAAGAGAAAGATACCAAATTCAAGTAAAAGAAGGTTATAAAACACCAAGAAAATTTAACCAAAAGAAAACTACTTCAAGGCATTAAATAATCAAACTCCCAAAGGTAAGGGATAAAGAAAAGATCCTAAAGCCACAAGAAAAAAGAAACAACAATACAATGGCGCTCCAAAACATCTGGCGGCAGACTTTTCAGTGGAAACTGTACAGGCCAGGAGAGAGTGACATGATAAAGTGCTGAAGAAAAAGAACTTTTACCCTAGAATATTAGGTGAAAATATCCTTCAAACATGAAGGAGAAAAAAAAAGACTTTCCCAGACAAACAAAAGCTGAGGGATTTCATCAACACCAGACCTGTCCTACAAGAAATGCTAAAGGGAGTTCTTCAATCAGAAAGAAAAAAAATGTTAATGAGCAATAAGAAGTCATCTGAAGGTATAAAACTCACTGGTAATATTAAGTACACATGAAAACATGAATATTTTAACACTATACTTTTGGTGTGTAAACTACTCTTAAGTAGAAAGACTAAAAGATAAACCAATCAAAATAATAATTACAACTTTTCAAGACATAGTACAATAAGATATAAATAGAAACCACAAAAAGTTAATAAGCAAAAGGACAAAGTTAAAGTGTAAAGTTTTTATTTGCTTGCTTGTTTATGTAATCTATGCTGTCAGCAGATTAAAATAATGGGTTATACCGTATTTGGAAGCCTCATAGTAACCTCAAATCAAAAAATATATGACAAGCCAGGTGTGGTGGCTCATGCCTGTAATCCCAGCACTTTGGGAGGCCAAGGCAGGCAGATCATTTGAGGTCAGCAGCCTGGCAAACGTGGTGAAACCCCATCTCTACTAAAAATACAAAAATTAGCCAGGCATGGTGGTGGGCACCTGTAATCCCATCTACTCAGAATGCTGAGGCAGGAGAATTGCTTGAACCTGGGAGGCAAAGGGTGCAGTGAGCTGAGATTGTGCCACTGCACTCCAGGCTGGGTAACAGAGTAAGACTTCATCTCAAAAAAAAAAAAAAAAAAGTGACAGATACACAAAAAATAAAAAGCAAAAATTAAATCATACAACCAGAGAAAATCACCTTCAACTAAAGGAAGACAGAAAGGAAGAGAAAAAGGAAGAGAAGACCAGAAAACAAATAACAAAATGGCAGGAATAAGTCCTTATTTACCAATAATAATATTGCTGTAAATGGACTTTTATCCTTACAGAGTAGCTGAATGGATAACAACAAAAGAAGGCCCAATGATCTCCTGCCTACAAGAAACACACTTCACCTATAAAGACACACACAGACTGAAA
This sequence comes from Pan troglodytes, assembly GCF_028858775.2. NCBI lineage: Eukaryota > Metazoa > Chordata > Mammalia > Primates > Hominidae > Pan > Pan troglodytes. The sequence continues at coordinate 140,013,875 of NC_072398.2, forward strand.
ATAAAGGGCTGGAGAAAGGTATTTCATGCAAATGGAAACCAAAAAAAAAAAAAAAAAAAAAGGCAGCAGAATTAGTTATACTTGTGTCAGACAAAATTGATTTCAAGACAACTATAAAAAGAAACAAAGAAGGTTATTACATAATTATAAAAGGGTTAATCCAGCAAAAGGATATAACAATTTAAAATATATATCCACCCAGTACTGAAGCACCCAGATATATAAGCTAAATGTTATCAGAGCTAAAGAGAGAGATAGACCCCAATATAATAATAGCTGGAGAATTTAACACCCCACTTTCAACATTGAACAAATCTTCCAGACAGAAAATCATCAAATAAACATTGGGCTTAACCTGCACTATAGACCGAATGGACCTAATAGATATTTACAGAACATTTCATCCAATGGCTGCAGAATATACATTATTCTCCTCAGCACATGGATCATTCTTAAGGATAGGTCATGTGGTAGGTCACAAAACAAATCTTAAAACATTCAAAAAATTTTAAATAATATCAAACATCTTCTCGACCACAATGGAATAAAACTAGAAATCAATAGCAAGAGGAATTTTGGAAACCATACAAACATGTGGAAATTAAACAATATGCTCATGAATGACCAGTGGGTCAATGAAGAAATCAGAAGGAAATTAAAAATTTTATTGTAACAAATGATAATGGAAACATGACATATCAAACCTATGGGATATAGCAAAAGGAGTACTAAAGGGAAAGTTTATAGCAATAAGCACCTACATCAAAAAAAGAAGAACATCTTCAAATAAATAAACTAACAATACATCTTAAATAACTAGAAAAGCAAGAGCAAACCAAATTCAAAATTAGTAGAAGAAAAGAAATAATAAAGATCACAGCAGAAATAAATTAAATGAAGAAAACAGGCTGGGTGCCATGGCTCACGCTTATAATCCCAGCACTTGGGAGGCCAAGGCGGGTGGATAATGAGGTCAGGAGTTCGAGACCAGCCTGGCCAATATGGTGAAACCTCGTCCCTACTAAAAATACAAAAATTAGCCGGGCGTGGTGGCGCATGCCTGTAGTTCCAGCAACTAGGGTGGCTGAGGCAGAAGAATTGCTTGAACCCGGGAGGTGGAGGTTGCAGTGAGCTGAGATTGCACCACTGCACTCCAGCCAGGGTGACAGAGTGAGACTCCATCTCAAAAAACAAAAAGCAAAATCAAAAAACAAAAAAACCAATAAAAACACTTAATGGTCTTAGGTTTAAAAAATATTTCTTAAGTATGACTCAAACAGCATAACATATAAAGAAAAATTGGCCGGGCACGGTGGCTCATGCTGGTAATCCCCGCACTTTGGGAGGCCGAGGCGGGCAGATCATGAGGTCAAGAGATCGAGACCATCCAGGCCAACATTATGAAACCCCAACTCTACTAAAAATACAAAAATTAGCTGGACGTGGTGGTGAGTGCCTGTAGTCCCAGCTACTCGGGAGGCTGAGGCAGGAGAATCGCTTGAACCCGGGAGGCAGAGGTTGCAGCGAGCTGAGATCACGCCACTGCACTCCAGCCTGGCAACAGAGTGAGACTCCATTTCAAAAAAAGAAAAAGAAAGAAAAAAAGAAAAATTTAAAAATTGGACTTCACCGAAATTAAACACATTAGCTCTTTTAAGGCACTATTAAGAAAATAAAAAGGCAAGTCATAGACTGGGAGAAAATATTTTGAAACATACATCCAACAAAAGACATATCTATTAGGTGAGTGCAAAAGTAATTGTGGTTTTTGCATTGTTGGAATTTGCCATTTGATCTTGGAATACATTCTTAAATAAATGTGGTTATGTTATACATCATTTTAATGTGCATTTTTCACTTTATGTTTTTTGCTAATAACTTATTACTTGCTGTTTATTTTATGTTTATTTTAGACTATGGAAATGATATTATTCCAGTTTGAAATGGGTCATAAAGCAGCAGAGACAATTTGCAACATCAACAATGCATTTGGCCCAGGAGCTGCTAACCAACATACAGTGCAGTGGTGGCTCGAGAAGTTTTGCAAAGGAGAGGAGAGGCTTGAAGATGAGGAGCACAGTGGCCGGCTATGGGAAGTTGACAACGACCAACTGAGAGCAATCATCTAAGCTGATCCCCTTACAACTACACAAGAAGTTGCTCAAGAACTCAGTGTTGATCATTCTATGGTCATTCAGCATTTGAAGCAAACTGAAAAGGTGAAAAAGCTCCATAAGTGGGTGCCTCATGAGCTGAGTGAAAATCAAAAAAATTGTCGTTTTGAAGGATCGTCTTCTTTTATTCTATGCAACAACAATGAACCATTTCTTGATCAGATTGTGATGTGTGACAAAAAGTGGATTTTATATGACAACTGGTGATGACCAGATCAATGACTGGACTGCGAATAAGCTCCAATGCACTTCCCAAAGCCAAACTTGCACAAAAAAAGGTCATGGTCACTGTGGTCTGCTGCCGGTCTGATCCACTACAGCTCTCTGAATCCCAACAAAACCATTATATCTGAGAAGTATGCTCAGCAAATCAATGAGATGCACCGAAAACTGCAACACTCACATGGGCATTGCTCAACAGAAAGGGCCCAATTCTTCTCCACAACAACCCCTGACCACAACGCTTCAAAAGTTGAGTGAATTGGGCTACAAAGTTTTGCCTCATCTGCCATATTCACTTGACCTCTCGCCAACCGACTGCCACTTCTTCAAGCATCTTGACAACTTTTCACAGGGAAAACACTTCCACAACCAGCAGGATGCAGAAAATGCTTTCCAAGAGTTCATCAAATTCCGAAGCATGGATTTTTACGCTACAGGAGAAAACAAACTTATTTCTCGTTGGCAAAAATGTGTTGATTGGAATGGTTCCTATTTTGATTAATAAAGATGTGTTTGATCCTAGTTACAATGATTTAAAATTCACGGCCTAAAACTGCAATTACTTTTGCACCAACCTAATATGATACATAAAGAATTTCTATAACTCAGACAAACAACACAATTAAAAAATGGGGTCTGAAGAGTGACTCCACCAAAGAAGATATACAGATGGCAAACAGGCACATGAAAAGCTGCTGTACATCATTAGACATTAGGAAATGCATATTGAAATTAAAATAAGACACCACCACATAGCCACTAAAATGGCTGTTATAAAAAAGAGTGAAAATACCAAGTTCTGGGGAAAATGTGGAGAAATTAGAGCCATCATAAGCCACTGGCGGGAATATAAAATAGTATAGCCAATCTGGAAAACAAATTGGAAATTTCTTTAAAATTAATCAACTTACCATACAGTTCAGCAGTTCCACTCTTAGATATTTACCAAAAAGAAAGGTGACCAGGAGCAGTGGTGCACACCTGTAATCTCAGCACTTTGGGAAGCCAAGGCAGAAGGATCACTTAAGGTCAGCAGTTCAAGACCAGTCTGGCCAACATGGTGAAACCCTGTGTCTACTAAGAATGCAAAAATTAGCTGGGCATGGTGGTGTATGCCTGTTGTCCCAGCTACTTGGTGGCTAAGGCAGGAGAATCACTTGAACCCAGGAGGCAGAGGTTGCAGTGAGCTGAGATCATGCCACTGCACTCCAGCTTGGGCAACAGAGTGAGACTCTGTCTCAAAAAAAAAGAAAAAAGAAAAGAAATGAAATCATTTTTTCACCCAAAAACTTGTACACAGATGTTCATAGAAGCTTTATTTGCAATAGCAAAAAACTAGAAAAAATGCAAATGTACATGAACTTGTGAATGAATAAACGAATGTTGGCATATTCATATAAGGTAGTACCACTAAAAATTAGAAAGGAACAAACTGATAAATGCAAAAAGAGAAATGAATCTGAAAGCATTATGTTAAGTGAAAGAAACCAGACACAACAGGCAACATACTGACTCTAATTACATGAAAGAAGGTAGACGCTAGGGCCTAGAAGGTGATAACAGGGCATCAATTGCAAAGAAGCACAAGGAAAGTTTTCGGAGTTTTGAAACTGTTCTATACCATGACTGTGATGATTATGAGACTTTATTATTTATAAGCACTTGTCAAATTTCACACTTAAAATTGATGAATTTTATTATATGTAAATTATACATCAATAAATCTAATAGAAGAAGGTGAAGAAGGAAGAAGAAAAAGAAAAGGAGAAGGAGAGCAGGAACAACAACATCTAGAAGAGTTTCTCTACCTGAGTTTGGTAAAACTACTGTAATCAAGATGGTGTGATATAGGTGGGAAAAAAGATCAGTGGAACAGATTGCCTGGATTCCAGGAATTCACTTTTATCAGACGTGCCAAGGATAGTGGTCCATGTTATGGACCACTACATGTTCATTTCTTTTCTTTTATTTTTTTTTAAACTGGGGCAAGGGAGCAGGTGACCTAACTTAGTCATACCATCAACAAAAATAAAAGCCAACCAAATCTTCCTCACAAGAAGAATACACAGATGATAGTGACTATTCAGTTCCCCATTCAGGGATCCTGCACATGTAGAGCTGTTCTGGTATAGGTGTATGGTGCTGAGAACCCATCTGAGAATGAAGTCAGTTCATAGGGAGGCAGAGCTAACAAATGGTAGGAAGAACAGAACCTCTTGTGTTAATATGGGGCTCATGGAGCTAGTTATATCTGACCCAGATTGTCCTTGAACTGCCTAGTTATTTGAACTAATAAATTCCTTTTTCTGTCTAAGCAAATTTGAGTTGGGTTTCTGTTTCTTACAACAAAAGAAGTTCTGAATAATATATATGTGTACTATGAGGTAGTATTAGAAAAGCACTGGCTTATGCACATACTAAATGGGTGCCCTGGGGAGGTTCTTTTAAAGCTCTGGGCCCAGGTTTCTCATCTCTAAGTAGAAGTGATTGGGGTGGGACAATAGTTTCCCAGAAGAGTTGCACAAAACGAAGGCACCACAGTGACCTCAATAGGAAATGAGGGAGAAGCACAGTCTCTACCTAAGCTAGACTGGAAGTAAATCCTCCTTTAAAAAAGTTTTAGACGTTGGAATTACACAGTATGATGTGAAAAAAATTTCTTTGTTTAAAACAATGGCCGGGTGCGGTGGCTCACACCTGTAATCCCAGCACTTTGGGAGGCCAAGGAAGGTGGATCACCTGAGGTCAGGAGTTTGAGACAAGCCTGGCCAACATGGCAAAACCCTGTAACTACTAAAAATACAAAAAATTAGCCAGGTGTGGTGTTGGATTCCTGTAATCCCAGCTACCCAGGAGGCTGAGGCAGGAGAATTGCTCGAACCCAGGAGGTGGAGGTTGCAGTGAGCCGAGATCGTGCCATTGCACTCCAGCCTGGACGACAGAGAGAGACTCTGTCTCAAAAAACCCCCCAAAAAACCAAAACTTTTGTGGTCTTCTCTAATTCCAAAATTCCAATATTCTATGTTGCTTTCTCAGAGGCAGTAGCACTGGGCATTGTATTCTAACAAGTCAGGTTGCCTGGGGTCTGAATCCAGCTCCACCCCTTACTAACTGTGTGATCTTGAACAAGTTTCTCTATTCCTTGGCTTCTTCATCAGTAAAATAGGAAAACTAATACTATCTATTTCAAAGGGCTGTTACGAGGGTTGATTGGCAATATATCCAAAACCTTTCCAAACATGCCCGGCACCTGGTACAAGCTTGTTAACTGTTAGCAATGATGATGACAAAGAGAAGGCCTTGAAGATTTCAGTGAAACTGACTTTGGGTTTGCCTTTGTCACCTCTCCCAAGGAGTAAGCTGGAAAAAGAACAGAAATGCAAATCAGGTCACCTGCTTGTTCTCTGTAATTGTGTCAATAGGTTGAGAGTAGGGAAAACCTCTGTCTCTGTTCTTTGTTTTCTGGATATAATTATCCTTTCAACTAAAGACTAACCTAAATAATATTTTTTGTAGGCCGGGCGCGGTGGCTCACGCCTGTAATCTCCAACACTTGAGGAGGCCAAAGCAGGCAGATCACTTGAGGTCATGAGTTCAAGACTAGCCTGGCCAACATGGTGAAACCCCGTCTCTACTAAAAATACAAAAATTAGCTGGGCGTGGTGGCAAGTGCCTATAATTCCAGCTATACAGGAGGCTGAGGTAGGAGTGAGCCGAGATTGTGCCACTGCACTCCAGCCTGGGCGACAGCGCGAGACTCCATCTAAAAAAAAAAAAATATGTATATATATATATATATATGTGTGTATTTTTATATATATATGGTATGTGGCTTAAATAGCTTTTTTTTCTGATTATTAATAGCATATAATACATTGATAAGTATTTGGAAATTTAAAAAGAAAATATTAAAACACATAATCCTACTATGAACAGATAAATGCTCTTAACATTTTGATTATTTCCTATTTCAACTTGGTGTTATTTTCTTCCAGATTTTCTTTTAAAGCATTTTTTAAATATATAAATGCATATTAAAAACTTTATTATGTATGTATATATATGCATATGCAGTTTTATGTCCTTCTTTTCTCAAAGTTGTGTTGTAATTTTCCATGACATTAAATATTCTTTGAAACAACATTTTTATGACTTCTTAACATTCATCGTATCACTCTGTCATCATTTATTTGACAAGTTCCCTATATTTGGACCTTTTTGTTGCTTTTAGTTGGCTCTAGCATAAATAATGCTGTTATAAACATCCTTGGATAACAATCTTGAAACTTCTCTGATTAGGATCCTTAGGATACTATTCCTACAGGTAGAATGTCTAAGTTAAAGTATGTGATCATTTATAAGGTCTCTGGTACACATCATCAAATAGTCCTCCAGAAAGTGTGCACCAATTTACAACACTGACCAGCACTGTGGGAGTGTTTGCAAACAGCGATTTTTTATAAGTTATAAACAATTTTCATTATAGAAACTACAGTGGGAAAGCAACCTGCTGTATGTATTGCCCTTGTTTGAGACATTAGATCGAATTATTTTTTAGAGTGTTTTCCTTTAAAGCTTATGAAACTAAGCTTTTAGGGCCCAATACAGATCACATATATTTTTCTCTAGCCCTTAAAGTTTACTACGTTTTAAAAATCGTTCCTGTAGGATCATAAAAATGAGAAGTCCATCACATCACAGAGTGATTCAGTCTTTATAAGCCATGGTGCTTACTAACTAGAAAATGAAGAAAACATTTTTATGATTATTTTAATTACCACATATTACCCAGGCCTTTCTTGCCATGCTTCATGAAGGACAAACATCCTGTAATTTAAATAGTGTGGTCAAATGAATTCCCTGCCTCACACTAATGCTGACTTCACACTGGCCCTAGAACAATTAATGCTCTCTGGTTTAGATCAGTGGTCTGTGGTTCATTAAACATGCACATTTGAATTTAAGTGTGAAAGACAATTTGAAAATATTCTTTACACGTCTTTTATTCAAGCTCTGGAAACTTCAAGTAGGAAAACGGTGCAAGAGGGCAATTCTGTGATTGGAATGCCAAGTTGTGAAAAGCAAAATGGCATTATTTAGAATTTAAAATACTGTTTTTAAAGCCCCAATTTAAATTCCCTAGAGCTATAACTGTGTCCTGACTGACATTCTGTTTCTCCATGAGACCTGAATATGCAGCTGATGTGATACATTCTTGGCCTTCTTCTCAGTGTGTATCTTTACCAACATTAACTGCTCTTTGTAACCTGAAGGGAACGAGCAGAGGTGAATCTGATCATGTACCCATCCTCCCTGCTGCTTAAGCATCTTGTCCAAGCATCAGCATGACAAGCAGACCCCCGACAATCTGGATCCTGCTATTCCACCCTCACAGTCTGTCATCCTCCTTCATCCTTCCCTCTGGTCACACTGATTTTCCCACCACTCTCTGGACTCACCTTGGCCTTCTGTGTCTTTATTCCTGCATCAGCTGTGTCCCCTGCAAGAGACTTTCTCCTTTGTGTGGTTTGGTAAATTACATTTTCCCACATGGTTCCAGTTCATATGCACTAAGACCAAGATTGACATTTGTTATGTTCTTTTGGTTGCAAGGGATAGAAATTCCTTCAAACCACTTAAGTAATGGAGTTTGTTATTAACATAACTATGCGGGTAAGAGACAGGTGAAGAATCTCATAGAAACCAAGGGCAGCCTGCCCCCTCCCCTTCAAGATCCAAGACAGGCCTCAGATCTGAGTAGTTTTGTCACCCTCCTCAGTTACAAGATGTCAAGATCTCCATTCTCGTGCTCTCTTGCTAGGGTGCCTCCTACTCTGGCCCTGTGTATCTTTGTGTGCGACATCATTTTCTTCTCCCTACCAACAGCTGGCTCTTCTTCTGGCTCCTCATTCAAACTTGCTTGAAGTAGTCTCCCGGGCAGAGCTCCTCAGATAGGACCATCTCATACATGTGTCCAATCCCAGGATTGGCTGCCTTTGCTGGCTGCCCCAAACTAGTCTGGTCCAGTGGCCACCCTTGTTTCAATCCCAGCCTAAGACCCTGCTTTCTACAACAGAATTGTGTGGAAGGGCAGATACCCTTCATAAGGGGATAAAGGGCCAGGGGGAATCTTGCCAGGTATCTCTGATGCACCAAGTTTCTAAGTTTGGCCCTGTGAGTATTACTTTTGTGGATAGAAGATGGAAGACCATAGTTCTTATGTGCTTCATATGTTGTAAGGGAGAGGATTCATAGTGATCTTGCTTTTTTTTTTCTTTTTTTTTTTTTCTTTCTGTTTTTGAGACAGAGTTTTGCTGTTGTTGCCCAGGTTGGAGTGCAATGGCGCGATCTCAGCTCACTGCAACCTCTGCCTCGCGGGTTCAAGCGATTCTCCTGCCTCAGCCTCCCGAGTAGCTGGGATTACAGGCATGCACACCACCAGCATGCGGGCTAATTTTGTATTTTTAGTAGAGATGGGGTTTCGCCATGTTGGTCAGGCTGGTCTCGAACTCCTGACCTCAGGTGATTCGCCTCCCTCGGCCTTCCAAAGTGCTGGGATTACAGGCGTGAGCCACCGCACCCGGCCTTAAAGTGATCTTTCAAGCACTATCCTGGAATGATATCAGAGATTTTTAGAAACTTGTTTTACCTATTCCTACATCAACAAGCTGCTGCCCAGTGTCCACTCCATCCCTAGCCCTTTAAATGGGGTAGGCCTACTTACATAGGAAGTACCTAAAAAGCAGCCTTGGTCCACAGCTCCAATAACAGCTCTCCACCTACACTGACTTCCAGCTGGCCTTCCATAATCCCTTGGCTTCATTCTCCAGTTCCCACCACCTGCCCCAGGCCATCTTCCCCTTTCCCATGACTCACTCTGCTGTGGCTCAGCAGCTGCTGCTCAGACGAAGAGGTGCCTTCTCTGCTGGCTGTAATCACCAGCACCCCTTACTCTACCCACTGAATACTCCATCCCTTACCTCAACCCTCAAGAGAGGAGATTCATGATGCAGGGCAAAGTGGAGGATTGCCTGTAATGAGCTTTTGGTTTGGACTATGGCTAAGGAACCAATATATTCTACTTATCTGAGAGATTTGTTGTGAGGACTAAATAATATATGTAAAGTGCTCTGAATAGCTTATTTATTTATTTATTTGAGATGGGGTCTTGCTCTGTCATGCAGGCTAGAGTGCAGTGGCATGATCACAGCTCACTGTAGCCTCCAACTCCTCGGCTCAAGAGATTCTCCCTCCTCAGCTTTCTGAGTAGCTAGGACTACAGGCATGTGCCACTATACCCAGCCAATGTTTTTACTTTTTGTAGAGATGGGATCTTACTAGTTGCCCAGGCTGGTCTTGAACTCCTGGCCCCAAGGGATCCTCCTGCCTCAGCCTCCCAAAGCACTGGGATTACAGGCATGAGCCACTGTGTCCAGTCTAAAAAATAATGTATATATTATTATATTTCACCATTTGAAATCCTCTTGGCAATCTCCTGAGCTGCTTATCCTTTTAGAGCAGGATCTGCTCTGTGCTGTAGTCCAATTTATGCAGAACAATTATATTACCAAGCGATGAGCACAAAACATTACATTTAGAAAAAGCATAGACTGTTACTAATAATAGCTAGCATTTATTGAGAGTTTAAAAAATATCAGACCCTATGCTAAGTGCTTTGTAAATTTTATCTAATTTGACCCTCATGAAGCATGTTTCCCCATTATCCCCACTTAATTAATGAAGAAACTAAGGCACAGAGAGATTAAGTAATTTACCCAAGGTCCCTTGGTCAGAAAGTATCAAAGTCAGTATTCAAACCAGGGTGTCTCTTCTACAGCCTCAAATTTCTGCCATTAACACTAATTAGACTAACCGCTAACCAATGGTCTTGAAGATCAACTTGCCCCCACTGGCTCGTTTTACAGATGGAGAAACTGAAGCCCAGGCAAGTGAAATGATTTTACCTAGATTGCAAATACTGTTAAAGCACAACAAGGACTAGAACCAGGACACTGCTTTCATTTCAGGGGTTTTCTATTATACTTTATAAGTGTATTAGGGTTCTCCAGAGAGACAGACCAATAGAAGATAGGTGATAGATAGATAGATAGATAGATAGATAGATAGATAGATAGATAGATAGAAATGGATGCAGATTGATATAGATATGAGTTTATTAGGAAGAACTAGCTCACACAATTACAAGGTGAAGTCCCAGGATAGCCGTCTGCAAGCTGAGGAAACGAGAAGCCTCAAAACCAGGAAGCCAACAGTGCGGTCTGCAGTTAGTGGTGAAGGCCTACGAACCCCGGCAAGCAAGGCCGAAGAACCTGGAGTCTAGATGTCCACGGGCAGGAGGAGAGCAAGCAAGCGTCCAGCTCGGGAAGACAGCAATCCAGAAGATGCAGCAAGCAGGTTGATCCCCCTTCTTCCCCGGCTTTGTTCCAACCGCGCTTGCAGCCGATTGGATAGCGCCCACCCACATTGAGGGTGGGTCTTCCTCTCCCAGTGCATCATTCAAATGTCAATCTTCTCCGGAAATTCCCGCCCAGACACACCCAGATACAAGACTTTACCAGCTATCTGGGCATCTCTCAATCCAGTCAAGTTGACACCTAATGTTAACCATCACAATACGTTTATATGTTTATATATTTTAGGCCACTTTTATTAGCATCTGCAGAAATGCTATCTTCAGATAACAATGAAAACCAGGTTCATTTTGCTTGAGGGAGTTGTTTCTTCTTTTCATTTGTCAAAGCCAGCTTCCATATTCAGATATATGCTCAAAACTTGGAGAAATTACGTACTTTTCAGGAATTAATTTCTTTCTTTCTTTTTTTTTTTTTTTTTTTTTTGAGATGGAGTCTGTCTGCCACCCAGGCTGGAGTGTGATGGCACGATCTCGGCTCAATTGCAACCTCTGCCTCCCGGATTCAAGTGATTCTCCTGCCTCGGCCTCCTGAGTAGCTGGGATTACAGGTGCCCGCCACCACACCTGACTAATTTTTGTATTTTTAGTAGAGACGGGGTTTCACTACGTTGGCCAGGCTGGTCTCGAACTCCTGACCTCGTGATCCACCCGCCTCGGCCTCCCAAAGTGCTGGGATTACCGGCGTGAGCCACCGCGCCCCGGCTTAGGAATTAATTTCTTAACCTTTTCCCGCTTAGGATAAAGAAAATGCAGCTCGCTGCCAGCGCTCATTTAATTTTACATAAACACACTCTGAGGCTGAAGCAGGTTCGACTAATTTTCAACGTGAAAATAAAATATAATAACTTTTATTGGAGTTCTTTCTAAAGAGAACTAACATCAAAATCGTCTATTTTGGAAAAATCAGATTCACAAAATGAATTTTCCATCAACAACCGTTCAAGAACAATGTTAACATCAAGTGTAGAAATGCTATGTTTTCTAGGATTTGACATTTTTAGCGATCGAGAATCACTATATTTTGCAAATGGAAATACTACTGCTAAAAACAGAATGCTATAAATAGAACGATGTCTTGTTTCCAAAGTCATATACTAGAGCGATAGTAAAATAATAATAAAACCTAGATATTTCGTGGCAAAGTTATCTCAGGGTAAATGGAGCAGCCTCAAGTGTCACGGCAAGAATTTTCAGGGAAGACGAGATAAGGGTTAGTATATTATACATGGTGGTTGAGTTTGATGAGTCGTTTCTAGATTATGAATTTCAGCAAACAATAAAATTTCAAAAAACTTGGAGATGACATAGAATTGCCAACTTTTTGGTTTTAAAGGTAGAGATTTTTAAAAATCCACGTACAAAAAATAAAAACTAAAAACAAACTACCATCTAGATACTATCTTCATTCTGTAATACAAGGAATATTTCAGCACCAAAAAACTAGGATGACCATAATATTAGAATAAAAGATAAATCATTTAAAATGAATAAAATGTATTGCACGGAAAGACAAAAAATTGTTAATTGTTTTCATCATGGACCAGTGGAAATTTCGTCATGGATTGGCATTTGAGAATCTGCGTTAGATGACCTTCGAGGGTCTCTCCAGCTCTTAAACTCTGTGATTTTGAGTATCATTTCTTCCTTTACAATGATTTTAGAGGTTTCCAGTTGTTGAGTCTTTGTAAATTAATCCTTCTTAGGCTTGTCCTTAAAGGATTTGCTGTGTTGTGTGTGGAATGACTACTGGAGATTTTACCATCAGAATAACAACACATGTGTGGACATATAATTAATTATCTGTGCCCCTTCTTAACACTTTTTAAGACTTCAGCTTCCCTCATCTCCACTCCAGAGAAGCAGAGCAATGGTTCTGAACTCTGACCTCTCCCGCCTCCCCAGACTCCTTCAGACCATGGGAGTCAGGCAGAAGCTGCAACTGAAGATTCGCTTCTCTCCTGAGAGACCTCTGAGATTTGACTTCTCCTGTTCAGGGTCTAACTAGAGAATTTTGCCAACCCTTGGACTTAGAGGGAGAAATTCCTTAAGGAAGGACTACCTGATCCCATGTAACAACCTAGAGGAAGAGAAGAAATCTGGCCCCAGGCCCCTTTTGCATTTGTCCCTTCCAAAATTCACTTCTTTGTTTTCCACTTCATATTGCCATGTCGTGCCTATGTGTGTATTTGGGGTGAGAGGTGGGGATGGCAAGAGGAGGTCAGAGGATGCCAGGACTAGAGCCTAAATGCATTGAGGGCAGAGGTTTGTCCACTCTGCCTGTGTAACTCTAGCAATTTGCCTGACCATAGCAAGAGCTTCGCAAATGTTTGCGAAATAAATCAAGTATTAAGCACATAAATTTAATAGCAACAACCCTTATTGTGTGACTACTGGTGCCAGGCACTGTGATCGACGCTTTACAGAAACTATTTCTACTTCTCACTAGAACTCTATTTGGTAGGTGCATCATTGTTCCTCTTATGTGGACAAGGAAACTGACGCACAAAGTGGTTAAGGAACTTTGGCCAAAGTAATAAAACTAGTTTAAAAGACAACCAAATCATATAACATTTTCAGTGTGCTGAGCTGCAGAGCCTGCACATAAGTTCCAGGAGAAAAAGGAGGGGAAAGGTGGCCGGCATGTCCCTCCAAGGGCTTAGCAAATCTCCTTTCTTGGCCAAGTCTCTGCATAGGCAGAGAGGCAATTGTGTCATCATCGGAGAGGACGGAATCATTGACTTTCTTTTCTTTCTTTTCCTTCTTTCTTTTTTTTTTTAAATTATACTCTAAGTTCTGGGATACATGTGCAGACTGTGCAGGTTTGTTACACAGGCATACATGTGCCATGGTGGTTTGCTGCACCCATCAACCTGTCATCTACATTAGGTATTTCTCCTAATGCTATCCCTCCCCTAACCCCCCAGCCCCCAACGGGCCCCGGTGTGTGATGTTCCCCTCCCTGTGTCCTTGTGTTCTCATTGTTCAACTCCACGTATGAGTGAGCACATGCAGTGTTTAGTTTTCTGTTCTTGTGTTAGTTTGTTGAGCGTGATGGTTTCCAACCCGACCTATCTCTCTGGCTGCCCTTAACATTTTTTCCTTCATTTCAACCTTGGTGAATCTGACAATTATGTGTCTTGGGGTTGCTCTTCTCAAGGCGTATCTTTGTGGTGTTCTCTGTATTTCCTGAATTTAAATGCTGGCCTGTCTTGCTAGTTTGGGGAAGCTCTCCTGGATAATACCCTGAAGAGTGTTTTCTAACTTGGTTCAACTCTCCCTGTTACTTTCAGGTACACCAATCAAACGTAGGTTTGGTCTTTTCTCATAGTCCCATATTTCTTGGAGGTTTCATTCGTTCCTTTTCATTCTATTTCCTCTAGTCTTGTCTTCACGCTTTATCTCGTTAAGTTGATCTTCAATCTCTGATATCCTTTCTGCTGCTTGATCGATTCGGCTACTGATACTTGTGTATGCTTCATGAAATTCTCATGCTGTGTTTTTCAGCTCCATCAGGTCATTTATATTCTTCTCTAAAGTGGTTATTCTAGTTAGCAATTCCTCTAACCATTTTTCAAGGTTTTTAGCTTCCTTGCATTGGGTTAGAATATGCTCCTTTCGCTCGGAGGAGTTTGTTATTACCCACCTTCTGAAGCCTACTTCTGTCACTTTGTCAAACTCATTCTCTGTTCAGTTTTGTTCCCTTGCTGGCGAGGAGTTGTGATCCTTTGGAGGAGAAGCAGCATTCTGGTTTTTGGAATTTTCAGCCTTTTTGCACTGGTTTTTCCTCATCTTTGTGGATTTCTCTACCTTTAGTCTTAGATGTTGGTGACCTCCTGATGAGGTTTTTGTGTGGACATCCTTTTTGTTGATGTTGATGCTATTCCTTTCTGTTTGTTAGTTTTCCTTCTAACACTCAGGCCCCTCTGCTGCAGGTCTGCTGGAGTTTGCTGGAGGACCACTCCAGACCCTGTTTGCCTGGGTATCACCAGTGGAGGCTGCAGAACAGCAAAGATTTCTGCCTGTTCCTTCCTCTGGAAGCTTTGTCCCAGAGGGTCACCTGCCAGATGCCAGCTGGGGCCCTCCTGTATGAGGTGTCTGTCGACCCCTGCTGGGAGGTGTCTCCCAATCAGGAGGCATAGCGGCCAGGGACCCACTTGAGGAGGCAGTCTGCCCCTTAGCAGAGCTCGAGCGCTGTGCTGGGAGATCCACTGATTTCTTCAGAGCTGGCAGGCAGGAACATTTAAGTTTGCTGAAGCTGCACCCACAGCTGCCCCTTCCCCCAGGTACTCTGTCACATGAGATGGGAGTTTTATCTATAAGCCCCTGATTGGGACCATTGCCTTTCTTTCAGAGATGCCCTGCCCAGAGAGGAGGAATCTAGAGAGGCAGTCTGGCTACAGTCTGGCTACAGGTCGAATTTCCCGGGCTTTGTTTACACAAAAGGGAAAAACCGCCTACTCAAGCCTCAGTAATGGCAGATGCCCCTCCCCGCACCAAGCTCAAGCATCCCAGGTTGACTTCAGACTGCTGTGCTGGCAGCAAGAATTTCAAGCCAGTGGATCTTAGCTTGCTGGTCTTCATGGGAGTGGGATCTGCTGAGCTAGACCACTTGGCTCCCTGGCTTCAGCCCCCTTTCCAGGGGAGTGAACGGTTCTGTCTCGCTGGTCTTCCAGGCTCCACTGGAGTATGAGAACAAACTCCTGCAGCTAGCTTGGTGTCTGCCCAAATGGCCGCCCATTTTTGTGCTTGAAACCCAGGGCCCTGGTGGTGTAGGCACCCGAGGGAATCTCCTGGCCTGCGGGTTGCAAAGACCATGAGAAAAGTGTAGTACCTGGGCCAGAGTGCACCATTCCTCATGGCACACTCCCTCATGGCTAGGGGAGGGAGTTCCCTGACCCCTTGCACTTCCCAGGTGAGGTGACACCCCACCCTGCTTTGGCTTGCCCTCCATGGGCTGCACCCGCTATCTAACCAGTCCCAATGAGATGAGCCGGGTACCTCACTTGGAAATGCAGAAATCACCCTCCTTCTGTGTTGATCTTGCTGGGAGCTGCAGACCCGAGCTGTTCCTATTTGGTCATCTTGCCAGCCACCCTTTTTTAAATTTTCTATTTTTGTAGAGACAGGGTCTTGCTGTTTTGCCCAGGCGGGTCTTGACTCTTGGCCTCAAGCAATCCTCTTGCCTTGGCCTCCTAAAGTCCTGAAATTACAGGTGTGAGCCACCACACTCAGCATGACTTTCTTAGACTGTCTCAATGCTCTTCATTTTTCTAAGTGTATTTAGATCTATCAGAAAGAGACAGGTAGAGCCCAAACTATGACCAGCTTTCCTGACAGCCTATCTGGTGCTTTAGTCAACCTTCAGAGACCAGCAAAACCTGGAAAAGCTCATTGTACCTATTAGAATAGGCAAGCTGCTACAACCACTACCACAACTATTTAATTAAAATATCAGTAGCTTAATACAATACGAATTTATTTCTCATTTACATCACAGTCTTATGTAGGGAAGAGGGAAAGAGGGGAACCTCTTCTCTTCCCTCTGGGCTGGCCCTCTCTTAGGCTGTTAGTGTCCTTGGTGTTCTATTTCACCAGGAAATGAAAAAGAGAGAGCCAGGATTGTACCGGGAGGGTTTTACAGGCCAGGCCTGAAAGTGGCACACCTCACTCTCACCCAAGTTCCATTGTCCAGAACTCATTCTGGTGGCTCCATCTAATTGCACGGGAGGTTGAGAGAAGTTGTCATACTGTGTGCTCAGGAAGAAGAGCCCTCAAAGACATTTGTCAGTTCTAGAAGTCTATTCCGGGACAAGTTCTAGAAGTCTATTCCAAGACAAGTTCTAGAAGTCTATTCCGGGACAAGTTCTAGAAGTCTATTCTGGGACCAGTTCCCAGATTGCAATTTTGTCCTGAGCATACTATGAGCACTTGAACTTTAAGTCTCTATAACATATTTATTTAAATATAACTTTCTTTGATGTTCACTGTAATTAGCATGCTTGCAGACAAGGGAGAAAAGGAAGGGGGCAGTGGCAGTGTCAAGCAGCTGAACAACTTTACATGGCTCTTCAGGGCTTCTTGTCCTGCTTTTGTTGTTTTGTTTCATTTTTGTTTTGCTAATATTTATTGTATACTTACTACTTGCCAGGTACTATACTAAGCATTTGGCACGTGTTATCTGTGCTAATTCTCATAGCAACTCTGAGAGGCAGGTACTATTAACATCTCCATTTCCCAGATGTGAAAACGGTAGCTTAAAGGCATTAAGAGACTGACCTAGGTCACAAAGCCAGGAAATGTGAGACCTGAGATTTTAACCTGGGTCTCTCCCATACCAGATCCTATGCTGTCCACTCCATTATCCTCTGACTGGCAAAATTCTGGCCAGAGCTGAAACCCAATTACAGCGTGGGACAGTTCTCTGAAGTTTACACACCTCTGAAGTTTAACCTCCATTTGTTGACATGTTGAGGCAAAGGTCACAAAGTGTGCTCCTCTACTAATAGAAGCTGTGGGGGATACCAACTCCCACCAGCATTCTGACCAAGTGAAGACATCAGCATTGCCTCAACTCTTCCTTGAGTGTAGAACAAGTTATTTTATGTACATACATCTTTGGTCTAAGTTTAGAGACTAATTTCACCCAAAATGAAATAATTTATATTCAGTCAAATATCTTCTAAATAATTTTTAATTCACTGGGATATTTCAAAAGGAATACTGTAGCAGTTCTCTTAACCACCATGGTTACAGGCTAGTCAGATCTTACATTACATGCTTTTAAATACTTAGAATGCTCTGGGATTGAAGCATGGGATCAATTAGGGAAAACTGACTAAAGGTTAATTTCACAGAGCCCTGAACTGATGCTCTGCTGTCCTGGCAGCTCGATGGTCTAACAAGCTGAACTGCTTTGACTGTGTAAACACCATTAAAGTATAACTGGTTGTGTACCCACCCCACCATTAGAGAGTAGCTTAAAGAACCTTATTAGAGGAAGCCATTGGGTAGGAGGCTGGGGAGCAGAAGGGGGACATAGGGGTCTGTAAGCTATTGAACTCTGATTGAACTATAAACAAGGGCTTATTATAAGCACCACTCCCAGTACTGTCAGCATGTGATCTCCTTTGGGAGTTTCACTGTAAGCAGAATGTAATCGCACACCTGTCTTTCTAGGGCATCATGCCACTCCACTTGCCTCTTATTCAAGTAACCGAAAGGTGTGAACAACTGATTTTGAGATCCTGGTGCTTTAAAAGTAGATTGTGCAAAGAGCCCCCAAGCAGCACAAGGCTGAGACCACTCTGGGATGGTCCCATGGCTCAGGACGCAGACTGGGAGCTGGTTCCAATCCCATGCACTCTTCTCTAGCAGTGACAGCCATCATGGCCATGGGCTGCCATATGTTAATTTTCTAGGGACTCATCACCTAGTTTTTAACTTGTCCCCATAGAGGAAAGGGGAGCCCCATGAATACCTGAGTGTCTCGCTCCTTGTCTAGCCCAGTAGTTCTGTTTCCTGGCTGCATTTCAGAATAACCTAGGGAACTCTTAAAATACTGATTCTTGGGCCCCCTCCCTCAAGAGACGGTACTTTTCACAAGCTCCTTGGGAGGACCTAATGTGCAGCCCATGTTGAGAACCATTGGTGTGGCCCCCCTCCTTTTCTGTTTAGGTGATTCTGTAGCAGATGGAGTGATTTGGTCCTGCTGGACATCCTGGATATGGAAAACGGAACAGAAGGAGGTGAGTCTGAGAACTGCTAACCGTGACCAAGAGCAACCATTGGGTAGTCCAACATGCCCAATTTTATTAATGAACGGGGAACATGGTGGTGGTGATAATCCTGGGTTTTCAGCTCCCAACACAAGGCCTTTGCTTTTCCTTCTTCCTGTCACATTGCCTTACTTCTTGCCACATGACAATTTAATGAACATTTATTGAATGTCTTCTATATGCCAGGCACTGGGCTGGGCACCGTTAGGAAAAAGAAAGGAAGAGAAAGACATGATCCTTATCCTCAAAGAACTTACTAACCTTTGCTAGGGAAAGCAAATGCAGTGGTATGGAAATCAGTTTCCTACTTATTTACAGCTCCTATTAAAGGTTCCATAGGGTGAGATAAAAATGTCAAATTTTACAGCATTTTGAAGGATGATTGGTGCTTTGCCCCATTATAGAAGTAATAAAGAGTTATCAATATCCCTTCTCCAGATCCATTCACATATGTGGCACACATACACACACACCTTCCAAAACAGGAAAGAGCTAAACATGTATACTTTACACACCAGTCACAGGCCCGCTATCTTTTTTTATACAGACCTGTTTGTAGAAACACCTGGGTGAGCTAAGTTTAAGCAAGGCCCCAGAGTCCCTCTAGTTAGTCCCAAATTAACAAAAGCTTCCCACTGAGCTCATTAGGCCTTTTCACAGGACCGCTCCAGACCCCTACGTTTATTCAAGATTTGGGTCCTGTTATGCACCAGACACCATCCTAGACACTGGAAATGGAGTAGTAAGCCAAAAACCATCTCTACTCTAGTGGTGCTTAAAATCTAGCAAGGAAAATAGATATCAATTTAAAATTACTGTTGCAGTAAGATGTACATAAGGCATGTGAGAATGTTAAAGGGGGAACACAGGAAGTCATGGAAGGACCCCTGAGAAGTTGATCATGAACCCAGGCTCTAGGGCACAGAGCGTGATGGCCTGGTGAAGAGGGTGGGAGTGGGGCACATTCTAGCCAGAAAGAACGGTGTGAGTGAATTAGTGAGAATGGGTTGGATTGGTGATTCTCAAAGTGATCTCAGACCACTGGGAGTTCCAGAGATGCCTCCAGAGGTTTTGTATGGTCAAAATTGTTTTTTATAATGACACTAAGATGTTACTACCCTTTTCATTTGATTACATTTGCACTGATGATATAAAAGCACTGGTGGGTAAAACTTCTGATGCCTGAGCACTAATCAAACTGTACTAACTGTCATTGTATTTGTATTCTTTACTCCATGCACTTCAGGAGAAAAACAAAAAAACAAAACCTGTTTTACTTTAAAATGTCTTTGACTAAGTGTAAAAGTTATTTCTTTTATTAAATCACTACCCAGGAGTGTAAAAGTTATTTCTCTTATTAAATCACTATCCAGGAGTACACATCTGTTTAATATTCTGTGTGACAAATGAGAAGTATGCATAAAACCCTTCTACTGCATACCGAACTATGATGGTTGTCTTGAGGAAAAGCATTTGTTTGATTTTTTCAGTTGCAAACGGAACTAGCTGCTTTTATCATGGAATGACATTTTTACTTGAAAAAACTGACAAACTATAGTTATTCAAACTTGGGTAGCTGGCAGACATTTTCTTGAAAATGAATAAAGTGAGCCTGCCACTTCAAGAAAAATAACTGACAGTGTTTGTTGCTAAAGATAAAATGCAAGCTTTCAAACAAAAATTGGAATGTTAGAAAACTTGTAGCCACCACTATCAGCTAGACAGCTTCCAGTACTTAAAGACTCCAATAAGATTGATGGTGATATTAATTAATGTGATTTTTTAAAATATTGTATAAAGAAATATGTTAACATTTGGAAGATCTGTGTAACTCAGTGAACTAGTCTTCTCCAAATAACCCATCATAAGGTTATAAGACCATGTATGGGTAAAGGATCCTTTCAAAGTGCAAGGGAGCCTAACAGATTTTAATGTAGCAGAGTATCAAAAGTTCATTGACATGATTTCAGATTCTACACTGTAACTAACTTTTAAGAAACTACCACTTGGGCCAGGCATGGTGGCTCACACTTGTAATCCCAGTACTTTGGGAGGCCGAGGCCGGAGGATCACCTGAGGACAGGAGTTTGAGAACAGCCTGGCCAACATGGCAAAACCTGTCTCTACTAAAAATACAAAAAAATTAGCTGGGCATGGTGGTGGGTGCCTGTAATCCCAGCTACTCAGGAGGTGAGGCATGAGAATCGATGGTACCCGAGCAGCAGAGGTTGCAGAGAGCCGAGATTCCAGCCTGGGCAACAGAGAGAGACTCTGTCTCAATAAAAAATAAAAATAAATTAAAAAAAAAGACAAAAAAAAAAAAAAAAGAAAAGAAAAGAAAAAAGAAATAAAAAGAAACTACCACTTAAAGAGTTTTGATGTAGTGTCTAAAAAGAATATCCACGATTATCAGAAGAGGATACTAAAATACACTTCTTTTCAACTACGTTATCTGTGTGAGGCCAGATTTTCTTCACATATCTCAACAACAAAAACAACAACAAAACAGACTGCAACTGATTAAATGCAGAAGCAGATATCAGAATTCAGCTGTCTTCAATTAATCCAGAGATTTGCAAAAATATAAAACACTGCCATGAGTTTGTTTTGGCAGCTAGCTGTTTTCATAAAAATATTTAGGTTAAACTGTAATTGTTTTATTATTGTTATTTTAAAATTAATATATACACATCTTAAAATTTTCTCAGTTTTGATTTCTGATATGGAAATATTGATGGATGTAACCCACATAAACCAAAGCTCTTTGGGATCATCAATAATTTTTAAGAGTTTAAAGGGATCCTGAGACCAAAACGTTTTAGAACTACTGGGATAAATTATTTTGCAGTAACAAAGTTGTCTTGAATTTCAGTGGCTTAACACCACAATGTTTATTTCCCACTCATGCACCATCAAGCAAGTTTCTAAAGACAGCTGTCCTCCATGTGCTGACTCGGCAATCCAGGTTACTCCATTGTGCGGTTCTGCTGTCTCAACACATGGCCTCCAGGATTGCAGCTGCAGAAGAGAAAGCTGGAAGACGGCACACCACTCTTCCATATTCTTCTGTGTGTCACTGCCACTCACTGCTCACTTGGCAGAACTGGTCACATGGCCCCACCCAACTGCAAGTGGGCTAGAAAATGTGAGACAGTTTGTGAATATTTGGTGAGCCACAAATGGCTGGAAACACTATGTGCAAAGAACTTGTGGTGAGAAACTGTAGTTCGATTGAATGAACTAATAGAGCACATACAGTGAGATAAGATGTAATGCAGAAAAAGGCTGAGGAGACCTCTAGGGCCAGATCATGTAGGCTGGTCTCATAAGCTGTGGTAAAGATTGTGGGCTTTTTCAGAGCAATGGGAAGACAATGAATGGTTTAAACAATTGGTGACAATGATCAGCTTTAACTTTGGATAGATCACTGCAGCTGTGGAGTAAAATGTAGGGGGATGGGAGTGCACATAGTGAAGTACTGTGCTGACAAATCAGATCTTCAGGGAAAACCCAAACACCTTGATTCATGGTGCTTGCCAATTTCTGTAGTGTAAATATTTCCACCATGGCTAATTTCAAGCTTGCAAATTTGATGTCACTGAACACAGTTATGAAGAGGCATGCACAATTAGCTGTTATGAGCCATTAAAGCAGGCTTCAGTGCCCCGGAGGCAAGAAAACTATTTGGGAGGCTACTCCGGACATAAGACATTTGTAGCTTAAACTTTCCTCTCCTTTGAGCATACAGCTGGAGCTAACTCCAGCATTTAGTCACAAACTTCATTACAGTGACTAAAACCCCTTGCCTACACCACAAATACAACCACCACCAACACTGCATATCATCAGGATTTTTCCTGCTATTGCTATAATATATGAAGGTGAGAGGTGTGGCTCTCTCCCCACTTGCATCCACAGTCTTGCTTCCAGTCCAAAAGACATGGGCCTATTTCCGGTAAGGATAGGCAAAGAGATTCTCTTCCACAATTAGCTCATCTTCCTAGCGTCACATTTGCAAACACCTCAGATATTCTGGCATAATATTTCTCCTCAACTCTTCCAAGAAGTGGGCAGCCCAGAAAGCTGCTAGAAAGGCCCTGTTTGGGTTTTCAACCACTCCTGATTTACATGAAAAGATTCACAAGAATCAAAATGGTTACAGGCTCTACAACTACAGGTTATACTAAAGACTTTGCAAACTTATGAAGGGGTGAAACCTTGGCTTTTGCTAGCTGGCTCAAAATGGAACCAGATGACTGTCTGGCAGGGATGAGAGATTGAGCTAGAGTGCCTACTCAGGGCGCTTTTGCTGAAGTTACCAGGTATCCGAGGCTTGCAGCAGCAGACAGCCATGACCTTTGTCTACTCGACCTCAGATTTAGCTAGTTTACCCAGGCTCTTTTTCCTTCTTCCTCCCCGTGGCTCAAATTTCCAGTGCAAAATAACAGCTTATATATACCTGAAGTGGTGCCTGGGGTGCTGCTATTTAAATAATTCTGCCTCTAAATACAACAGGTGTCCCTCACAATGTAGCTCCCAAATTTTAACTGTTTTGTATTTTTCTCCAGAGAGCCATAGGGATTTTTTTAAAATGGCTTGTCTGGCTCAGATAATAATCCCTTCTTTTTTCTCTCCCTCCCTCCTTTCCCTCCCTTCCTTCCTTCCCTCCTCCCTTCCTTCCTCTCACTTTCTCTTTTCCTTTTGCTTTTCTCTTTATATAAAGCCACAGGCTGTAGTCTTTCTCAGCTGCCTCACCTGTCCCTCCTGCTTATTCTGGAAGTCACTGACCCTTGGGCAGAGTGGGACATTGGTGTGCTGGCTCCAAAGTTCCCTTCTCCTGGCTCTGCCTGTTGGACAAACCTCTAAACAGAAAAACGGGACTCTAACCAGGTTCAGTTGCTGTATCTGCATCCTCAATCAAAGACCTCCCATAACCCATGTCACCAGACACCCAAGTAATCAAAGGGCAACAAAGGCAGATGTGGTAGGCAGATGAGGAAGAAAATCCACAAAAACCTGGATGCCATCACATGCTAATGTTCTGTCTTGAAACAAATTACAAAAACGAGATTGAATAGCATGGACTTTAATATTCTGTTTTACACATTTCAGTTCTTATTCCTAAATTAACTGAAACCACAAACCAAATAAAAGACCTGAAAACCAAAGAGAATACACCTCTTATTTTGCTGCAGTCACCTAATCCAAATACTCCTGGCTATGCTGGCAGAAATCCCAAGTGAATGGATTAAGACGCCAACTTCTTATATTGCAAGGTAAAGATACTTTTTAAAAACTATATTTTTTATAGTTTTTTATAATGAAATAAAGGATATTTAAACATCAAATATTTTAATGAACTTGCATGATGAAAACGCTCTACATTGTCTTTTTTCACCTGGCAAAGGAATGGTGAAAATTATGGTCCATTTAGCAGCATTTGAGAATCCAAATCTCAGTGCATTCAACCACATCTAAGGAAGAGACACTATATTTGGCAGGTATTCTCATTACATCTATGGAGAAATAAAGTATCAGAGGGATTAAACAACTTGCCCAACATCACACAGCTAATAATGTCAGAGTTAGAATTCAACCCAAGATGCAACTCTTTCCATGGGGAAATAAAAATGGTAACAGATTTTCCCAGCCTCAATACTGAGTATATTTTACTAGGCCTATTCTTCCTGTTGTATAATTCTCTGCCCATCAGGTAATCTTCCAATCATGTTTTTGATTTCACAAGGACACCTACTACCAGGTAAAGAGATTCCAAAATAGACTGCATCTGGTTGTAAATTATTAGCTTTGCTGTTTACAAATCAATCTCAACAGAGTTCAGGTGTCAGAAGCCTATTTCCTGAGGCAGGGCTGGGGAAATGAAGAATAGATTGTGGTATTTTTAGACTTGAGAAACCTGACTTTCCAGCCCTAGAATTCAAAGGCAACAAACATGCTGATAAGCACTGACAGGGCTGTAGAGAACATTCTGTCATGCTGTGACCAAGGATGGACCCTCCACCTGCCAAGCAAATGGTTCTCCAGCAGGTATTCTCTGCAGGTGACGCCAGTAGCTGACTGTGAGCTTGGGTACGTCACTACACTCTCCACCCAAGTTACAGTTTCTTCATCCATGCTTGGGAAGAATCTGGATAAAATAGTCTTGGGGACTTCTCCTAGATTGACAAGCAAAAGTAATAATAATGACCAGTGAAATCCTAAGGACGTTTTCTGCTGCTAAATGTAGAAATCAGGCATTTTTCTTTTCTTTTTTTTTTTTTTTAAATTCTAATTTGGTTTATATGGCATTTCTTGTTTTTTAGCTACGCACAATCTGGGAACCAAGCAATACTCATTTCCTTCATTTTCTTCCCCCAGTGTCATCCACTTCCACCAGCTCCCAGCAAAACACACACTGTGCCAGCCAAAGCTACTTGCTTTTGAGGAGTGAAATGAGAAAATGGCTGTAATTCATGTAGGGCATGGTACCCTACAGCAAGCAGTCACTAAATGGTAATTATAATTATCATAGGTCTACATCTACTGCTTGATTGCCTCAATTTTTTTAATAGTATGACCTAAGTCCACACCCCCAAGTGTCCCCAGAGGGGACACATTTTACGCCCAATTGGTCAGCTGCTGTCATCACAATGCCTGCTCTACTGTGGCTCCTGCTGCCATGTGTCTGGCCCCGCAGGCCCATGGGCTTTGGCCTTCAGGTGACTCAGAGATGAGCCTATGTCAAAGTTCACCAAAGGAGTGAACCCTGGACACTCCCAAAGCTCCCAGACACAGCATCAGAACAAAGCTGGGTGAGCTCTTAGGCAACAGAGAGGAGGAAGGAGAAAAATGTGTTGAAAGTCAGTAAAGGTTGCCTCTTATCAGTCATCCCTGCCCTGCCTGCTTTGGCACCTATTGGGGTCCCAGTCCAACCACAAGCTACAGAGATATTAACTGACCATGCCATTGTTCACTGATAGAGGTTGAACACATTTGCTCCCCTGGCTCAGCCCATTTGCTTTGATAGGCTTCCTCCACCTCTGCCCCACCTTCCAATGAATCAAGTAATTCTACAGGCTAATCCCTACAGGCTAATCCTTACTTAGCCAGACCCAGAAGTGACTTCATAGTTCTCTAGCTGGACTCCCTTAACCCTTTGTTCAGAACTTGCTTCCAGCAATGATCTCTGCAGCACATTTGTTTGCTTCTCTGTCTCACCCACTAGATGGTGAGCATTTTTTAAATTCCCCTCCCAACCCCAGTGCTGAGCTCAGCCCTGGAAACAGAGGAGTACTCAGTAAATGTTTACAAAATGAATAAATAATGAAAAAAATAGAGCATGAGTGCAGTTATTTTGAGAGCTAATAAGCAAAAGTAGCTGAAACTCTTACAGCAAATGAAAAGGGTAGGGTCAAAAATTTTTTCACAGAGGGAAAAGTGGAAGGTTCATTCAACATTATTGAATAGATAAGTCATTTGGTGAGCATGCTCAGGGAAAACTGGGTTTTCCAAACCCCAACCCAATGTTTTCTCATAATGCCTTTATTACCTCTGTCACATTACTTTTGTTTGTGATTTGCAGCCTTTTAAGAATTACAACATCATCCTTCATTGTTTACTGGGTTTCACAACTCTCCCTTCCACAAAGCATATACAGTAACTGCTTTTTACATATCTAAGAATTTAAATTGTATTTTGTTTTGCAAACTTCACGACACCCCTTTGAGATAACTGGAAACACCTGGGGATGTTGCGAAAGCAGGCCTAGGAATGGCCTCTTCACAATGTGCTCAGCCGGGCTCCACAGTGGAGAAAGAACATGCAGTTCCTTGTTTGTAGTTTTCTTCTTTATATGTGTATCTGCGCCTATGCTCAGAACTCTCCATGCTCAACTCAGCTGGAACCCAGGAGAAAGTGGCAAGATAGTCCAAATTATTGAGGAACCAAAAATCTAAGCAGCAATAAGCACTTTCCTCCAAAATAGGCTATTAATTTAGGCACGGATTTTTATTTTTATTTTATTTTTTTAGAGATGTGGTCTCGCTCTGTCACTTAGGCTGGAGTGTAGGGGCACAATCACAGCTCACTGCAGCCTGGACCTCCTGGGCTCAAGTGATCCTCCCGCCCTAGCCCCCAAAGTAGCTAGAAGTACAGGTGTGGCCACCATACCCAGCTAATTTTTGTATTTGTTGCAGAGATGGAGTTACGCCATGTTGCCCAGGCTCATCTCCAACTCCTGAGCTCAGGCAATCTACCCACCTTGGCCTCTCAAAGTGCTGGGATTATAGACATGAGCGACCATGCCCCCACTTAGGCATAGATTTTTGACTTGAATTATCATACTGTTTCTATTCTTTTACTTATTTAGTTAGCTATTTTAGAGACAAGATCTCGCTCTGTCACCTAGGCTGGTGTCCAGTGGCAGCATGATCAGAGCTCCCTGCAGCCTACACTCCTGGCCTCAAGCAATCTTCCCACCTTGGCCTCCTGAGTTGCTAGGACTGCAGGTGCACACCACCATGGCTGGCTAATTTTTACATTTTTTGTAGAGACAGTGGTCTCGCTATGTTGCCCAGGCTAGTCTCAAACTCCTGGCCTCAAGTGATTGTCCTGCCTCAGCCTCCCAAAGTGCTGGGATTACAGGCGTGAGCCACCATGCCCAGTGTGTTTCTATTCTTTTTTTTCTTTTCTTTTTTTTGGCTGGGGGTAGGGGTGTGTGTGGGGGAGGGGGGATGGAGTCTCGCTCTGTCGCCAGGCTGGAGTGCAATGGCATGATCTCAGCTCACTGCAACCTCCGCCTCCTGAGTTCAAGCGATTCTCCTGCCTCAGCCTCCCGAGTAGCTGGGATTACAGGCTACAGGCGCATGCCACCACACCCAGCTTATTTTTATTAGAGTCGGGGTTTCACCGTGTTGGCCAGGATGGTCTCGATCTCTTGACCTCCTGATCCACCCGCCTCGGGCTCCCAAAGTGCTGGGATTACAGGCGTGAGCCACTGCGCCTGGCCTTTTTTTTTTTTTTTTCAGACGGAGTCTCACTCTGTTGCCCAGGCTGGAGTGCAGTGGCGCGATCTGGGCTTACTGCAAGCTCAACCTCCCGGGTTCACGCCATTCTGCTGCCTCAGCCTCCTGAGTAGCTGGGACTACAGGTGCCCGCCACCACTCCCAGTTAATTTTTTGTATTTTTAGGAGAGATGGGGTTTCACTATGTTAGCCAGGATGGACCCAATCTCCTGACCTCGTGATCCGCCCGCCTCGGCCTCCCAAAGTGCTGGGATTACAGAAGTGAGCCACCGCGCCCAGCCATGTTTCTATTCTTTACTTGGCTTTATGTAGGTCTGTGTGGTCCAGTATGGTAACCACAGGTCATTTACCACTACTGAGTACTTGAAATGTGGATTGTCTGAATTTTGAAGACTTACTACAAAAACAAAATGTAAAATATCTCAGTAATTTTTAGCATTGATCACATATTAAAATATAATATTTCAGGCCAGGCATGGTGGCTCACGCCTGTAATCCCAGCACTTTGGGAGGCCGAGGCAGGTGGATCACCTGAGGTCAGGAGTTCGAGACCAGCCTGACCAACATGAAGAAACTCCATCTCTACTATAAATACAAAATTAGCCGGGTGTGGCTGGGCGTGGTGGCGGGCGCCTGTAGTATTTTGTATTTTTTTTAGTAAAAAATACAAAAATTAGCCAGGCGTGGTGGCGGGCGCCTGTAGTCCCAGCTACTCTGGAGGCTGAGGCAGGAGAATCACTTGAACCCAGGAGGCAGAGGTTGCAGTGAGCTGAGATCGTGCCACAGCACTCCAGCCCAGGTGACAGTGTGAGACTGTCTCAAAAAAAAAAAAAGCCAGGCATGGTGGTAGCACACTCCTGTAATGCCAGCTACTTGGGAGGCTGAGGCAGGAGAATCTCTTGAACCTGGTAGGTGGAGGTTGTGATGAGCTGCGATTGCACCATTGCACTCCAGCCTGGGCAACAAGAGAGAAACTCCGTCTCAAAAAAAAAAAAAAAAAGAATATTTCAACATATTGGTTAAACATACTATTAAAATTAATTTCACCTGTTTCTGTTTGTCCTTTTTTTAATGGGGCTACTAGGAAATTTCTTATTGCATATGTGGGTTTCATTATATTTCTATTAGACAGTACTGGTGCACACAATGCCTATTCATACTCAGTAGACTATTGATGCAAAAAATCATAAAGATTGGGTCACTAACAGAGTGAAGGGAGAAATTTTCCCAGGGGGAAAAATAGCTTATTTTAGATGAAGAGGAAAAGAAAATATCTTTTTTACCCGTTTTAAGTTCATGGCTGAGGCATCTCTAACAAAAGACAGATTAACAAGAGAAAAGCATAGGAACACATTTAATATAAGTTTTATGTGACATAGTAGTAGCCTTTGGAAATAAAGACCCAAAGAAATGGGGAAACCTATGTATTTTTATGTTAAGTTTGATGAAGTTGTGGATATTTGTGGAGTATGTATGGTTAGACAAGGGTGGTATGATCTAATGGTAATAAACTGGGGGTGGGGGGAACTTAGCTACACCTGTTCAGATTTTTCTGAATCTCAGTGTGACATTTCTTTTCCCCGGGTATAGAGAAGGTATCTCTGGAAGGTCTTATGATCTATTTCAGAGAAAGGTGAAAGAATTCTTTTTTGGCATGCTCAGGGGAGAAGGATGAGAGGAAGGTAAGAGTGACCCTTCTGCTTCTGCTGTTTTCTCAAATGCCAAGATGTCATATTTTGGTGTAGCATATCCTGAACCCCAATATAGGCTTATTCTAAAGAATAAATGAGCTTGTTGGGGCTCAGAACACAGTACCCCAAAGTATGACACCTTGATGTGCTGAATACTTTGAACTGAAGATTGGAAAGGCCTCAGGAGCAAAGTCTCTCTGACCTCCTGCCCTTCTTTCTCTCCTGAAGGGAGTCATAGAAACCAGAATTTCTCTGTCACAAGCCGGGTTATAGAAACTAGAACTCCTCTTCCCCAAAGCGAGCTGTAAAACCTAAAAAGGCCACACTCTCTCCCTTCTCCCTTTGCCCTTAAAGAACCTCAATTCAGAGGGCCCCTGACCCACGGGAGGCGGGGAATGCTTTACAGAGACACCAAGAAGCATCTGAACAGACAGGCCTCACTGGCTTTACCCCATGTCAATTACCATTCGATCACACCCTTTGGTCCAATCACATTTCTACATGGCTGTCTATCCCTAACTATAAAATAGACGGTTTTCCCTGGATCTTTGGGTCTTCATTTCTGCAGGCTCCCATGTCACACAGAATTTTGATTAAATAAATTTGCTACTCTTTTATGTTGTTAACCTGTCTTTTGTTATGGGAATGCCAGTTGTGACCTTTATGATGGGTGAGGAAAGGTCTCACGCCTTTCTACCACAATGAGCTGATGTATGTGAAGCGCTTCACGCATTTGCAGTTCCTGGCACACAGGAAGTGTTAGATGTAAAGCGGCAATGATAATCATTTATCCTGTTAGTCAAGGTCAAGGGAGAAAGGTGGTACAAAAAAGAACATGTGGGCCAGGTGTGGTGGCTCACGCCTGTAATCCCAGCATTTTGGGAGGCTGAGGCAGGTGGATCACCTGAGGTCAGGAGTTTGAGACCAGCCTGACCAACATGGTGAAACCCTGTCTCTACTAAATAAAAAATAAATAAAATAAATAAATAAAAAATTAGCCGGGCCTGGTGGCACATGCCTGTAATCCCAGCTACCTAGGAGGCTGAGTGAGTCAGGAGAATCGCTTGAACCCGACAAGCGGAGGTTGCGGTGAGCCGAGATTGCTCCATTGCACTCCAGCCTGGACAACAAGAGCGAAACTCTGTGTCAAAAAAAAAAAGAGAGAGAGAACATGTGCTTTGGTGTCAGATCTGGAAATATGTTAGCTCAAATCTATATATTTGTGGTCTCAGAAAAGTAACTTAATCTTTCTGTGCTTCAGTTTACGCATTGGCAAGGTAGAACTCCACCTTGTAGACTTGTTATGAAAATTAAAGGGGACATACTAAATACGCACATGGTGGTCAGCTATGATTATTGCTATTAAGATCTCTCCAATTTTAGCCTGAGAGACCCACCAGATTTACTACCTTCCAGCACCCAGTGCACCCCACACACCAAGCTTCCATGGCTAGGTTCCTGCTCTCTCACCTGTAAAAACTGACCATGATACATTAAAATCCCCCTACCATTCAAAATCCTGCTCAAAGCTACTTCCTTAAATGTCCTTTCCTCTCCTCAGACAGAGAAGGTAGCTCTCCTTTGCTAATTATTCCCTCATTTAATCAATTCCAATGAGCCAGGTTGTGTTGCCCTTGGATACATTCAGCCTTCTACACCAGTAGTTCTTTAAAAAAGGCAATATAGATGCCAGGTGTGGTGGCTCACGCCTGTAAGCCCAGCACTTTGGGAGGCCGAGGAGGGCGGATCATTTGAGGTCAGGAGTTCGAGACCAGCTTGACCTACATAGAGAAACCCCGTCTCTACTAAAATACAAAAATTACAAAAATTAGCTGGGCATGGTGGCGGGCGCCTGTAATCCCAGCTACTCCTGAGGCTGAGGCAGGAGAATCACTTGAACTCAGGAGGTGGAGGTTGCAGTGAGCCGAGATCGTGCCACTGCACTCCAGCCTGGGCGACAGAGCAAGACTCCTTCTCAAAAAAAAAAAAAAAAAAAAAGGCAACATAGAGAAAAATTATAATAACATAGTGAGTTTTATAAACCAATTCACATATCTTTCTCCTTTTTAAAATCAGTGCTAGAATCCTCTTTATTTTATATAATCATGGTAATGATAGATGATAGCTACTTTTTTTTTAGTGGCCTTCATCTTTTCTTTCATTTTTTATTTTTATGGGTACATAGTATTATATAGTTTGGCACTGTATCCCCACTAAATCTCATCTTTTTTTTTTTTTTTTTTTTGAGACAGAGTCTCGCTCTGTCACCCAGGCTGGAGTGCAGTGGCCTGATCTCTGCTCACTGCAAGCTCCGCCTCCCAGGTTCACGCCACATTCCTGCCTCAGCCCCCCGAGTAGCTGGGACTACAGGCGCCCACCACCGCGCCCGGCTAATTTTTTATATTTTTAGTAGAGACGGGGTTTCACCATGGTTTCAATCTCCTGACCTTGTGATCCACCCGCCTCGGCCTCCCAACCAAATCTCATCTTGAATTGTAATCCCCATGTGTCAAGAGAGGGACCTATAATCCCCACATGTTGAGGGAGGGAGGTGACTGGATCATGGTGGTGGTTTCCCCCATGCTGTTCTCATGATAGTGAGTGAGTTCTCTTGAGATCTGATGGTTTTATAAGTGTTTGGAAGTTCCTCCACACACTCACACTCTCTCCTGCACCTTGTGAAGACGCCTGCTTCCTCTTCTGCC
The DNA here is from genome assembly GCF_028858775.2 of Pan troglodytes. Classification (NCBI taxonomy): domain Eukaryota; kingdom Metazoa; phylum Chordata; class Mammalia; order Primates; family Hominidae; genus Pan; species Pan troglodytes. Next base: position 140,045,899 of record NC_072398.2, read on the forward strand.
ATGATTGTGAATTTCCTGAGGCCTCCCTAGCCATGTGGAACTGTGACACAACTACATTTCCTTTGTTTATAAATTACTCTGTCTCTGGTAGTTTTTTTTTTTTTTTTTTTTTTTTTTGAGACGGAGCTTCACTCTTGTTGCCCAGGCTGGAGTCCAATGGCGCCATCTCAGCTCACTGCAACCTCCTCTTCCTGGGTTCGAGCGATTCTCCTGTCTCGAGCCTCCCAAGTAGCTGGGATTACAGGTGCCCACCACCATGCCTGGCTAATTTTTTGTATTTTCAGTAGTGATGGGGTTTCACTATGTTGGGCAGACTGGTCTCAAACTCCTGACCTCAGGTGATCTACCTGCCTTGGCCTCCTAAAGTGCTGGGATTACGGGCATGAGCTGCCGTGCCCAGCCTCTGGTAGTATCTTTATAGCAATGTGAGAACAGACTAATATATAGTAGATGTATATATTTATGAGATACATGAGATACTTTAATACAGGCATATAGTGGGTAATAATCACATTGAGGTAAATGGGGTATGCATCACCTCAAACATTTATTATTTCTTTGTATTGCAAACGTTCCAATTAGACTATTTTAGTTATTTTAAATGTACTATAAATTATTGTTGACTGTAGTCACATTTGTGCTATCAAATACTAGATCTTATTTGTTCTATCGAACTGTATCTTTGTACCTATTAACCATCTCCACTCCTCCCTGCCAACCCCACTACTCATCTCAGCCTCTGTTAACCATCATTCTACTGTCTATCTCTATGAGTTCGATTGTTTTAATTTTCAGCTCCCACAACTGAGTGAGAACAGGTGAAGTTTATCTTTCGGTGCCTGGCTTATTTCACTTAACATAATGTCCTCCAGTTCTGTTCATGCTCTTGCAAATGACTAGATCTCCTTTTTATGGCTGAATAGTACTCCATTGTGCATATGTATCACATTTTCTTTATCCATTCATCTGTTGATGGATGCTTAGGTTAATTCCAAATATTGGCCATCATAAATAGTGCTGCAATAAACATGGGAGTGCAGATATTTCTTTGATATACTGATTTCCTTTCTTTTGGGTATATAACCAGCAGTGGGATTGCTGGATCACATGATAGTTTTATTTTGAGTTTTTTGAGGAACCTCCATACTGTTCTCCATAGTGCCTGTAATAATTTACATTCTCACCAACAGTGTATGAGAATTCCCTTTTCTCTAAATCTTCACCAGCATTTGTTATTGCCTGTTGTTTGGATAAAAGCCAATTAACTGGGGTGAGATGACATCTCATTGTAGTTTTGATTTTCATTTCTCTGATGATCAATGATGTTTAGCCCTTTTTTTTTTTTTTTTTTTTTTTTTGGTTGAGACGGAATCTCGCTCTGTTGCCCAGACTGGAGTGGAGTGGCAAGATCCCAGCTCACTGCAACCTCCATCTCCCTGGCTGAAGCAATTCTCCTGCCTCAGTCTCCCTTGTAGCTGGGATTACAGGCATGTGCCATCACACTTGGCTAATTTTGTATTTTTAGTAGAGATGGGGTTTAGCCATGTTGGCCAGGCTGGTCTTGAACTCCTGATCTCAGGTGATCTGCCCACCTTGGCCTCCCAAAGTGCTGAGATTACAGGTGTGAGCCACTGTTTCCAGCCTTTGGGCACCTTTTTATATGCCTGTTTGCCATTTGTATGTCTTCTTTTGAGAAATGTCTAGCTGGGACTACAGGCATATGCCACCACACCCGGCTAATTTTTTTCTTTTTTTTTGTGGAGATGGGGTTTCACCATATTGCCCAGGCTGGTCTCAAACTCCTGAGCTCAAGAAATCCACCTACTTCAGCTTCCCAAAGTGCTGGGACTAAAAGCCTGAGCCACCACATCCAATGTATTCTGCCTATTTTGCCCATTTTAAAATCAGATTATTAGATTTTTTTCATATTGAGTTGTTTGAGCTCTAATACTTTACTGCTAATAATAATAATCCCCTGTGAGATAGTTTGCAAATATTTTCTCTAATTCTGCCTGTTGTCTCTTTACTTTATTATTTCCTTTGCTGTGCAGATGCTTTTTAACTTGATGTGATCCCATTTGTACATTTTATCTTTGGTTGCCTGTGCTTTTGGGGTATGATGCAAGAAATCTTTGCCCAGACCAATGTCTTGGAGAGTTTCTCCAATATTTTCTTTTAGTAGTTTCATAACTTTTGGCCTTAGATTTTAAGTATTTAATCCATTTTGATTTGATTTTTATATATGGAGAGAGGGGTCTAGTTTCATTTTCCTCTATATGGATTTACAGTTTTCCCAGTACCGTTTATTGATGAAAGTATTCTTTCCCCAGTGTATGTTCTTGGCACCTTTGTCGAAAATTAGCTCATTGTAGATGTATGGATTTATTTTTGGGCTTTCTATTGTGTTCCATTGGTTTATGTGTCTGTTTTTAAGCCAGTACCATGCTGGCACTATTATAACTCTGTGGTATAATCTGAAGTTAGGTAATGTGATTCCTCCAGTTTTCTTTTTACTCAAGATGACTTTGGCTATTCTGGGGTCTTTTGTGGTTCCATATAAACTTTAGAACTATTTTGTCTATTTCTGTGAAGAATGCCATTGATATTTTGATAGAGATTGCATAAATCTATAGACTGCTCTGAGTACTATGGACATTTTAACAATATTGATTCTTCTAATCCATGAACATGGAATATATTCCCATTTTTTGTGTATTCTCTTCAATTTATTGCATCAATGTTTTTTAGTTTTTATTGGAGAGATCTTTTACTTGTAACTGAGATTATTCTCTTGATTTCTTTTTCAGATCGTTGTTGGCATAGAAATGCTACTAGTTTTCATATGTAAATTTTGTATCCTGCAACTTTACTGAATTTGTTTACCAGTTCAAATAATTTTTTTGGTGTAGTCCTTAGGTTTTTCCAAATATAAGGCTATATCATCTGCAAATAAGGATAATTTGAATTCTTACTTGTTTTTCCCTTATCTGATTGCTTTAGCTAGGACTTCAAGTACTATGTTGAATAAAAGTGGTGAAAGTGGACATCTTTGTCATGTTTCAGCTCTTAGAGGAAAGGCTTTTAGTTCTTCCCCATTCAGTACTAGCTGTGGATCTGTCATATATAGCTTTTATTGTGTTGAGATATGTTCCTTCTATACCCTGCTTTCTTTTTAGGGTTTTTATCATAAAGTGATGTTGGATTTTATCAAATGCTTTTTCAGAATCAATTGAAATGGTCACAGGGCTTTTGTCCTTCATTCTGTTGATACGATGTGTCATATTGATTTGTTTATGTTATACCATCCTTGCATCCCTGGGATAAACCTCACTTGGTCATGATGAATGACCTTTTAATGTGTTGTTGAATATGGGTTGTTGGTATTTTGTTCAGAATATTTGCATCAATGTTCAAGAGAGATACTGGCTTATAGTTCTCTTTCTTTTTGCTTTTTTGATGTATCTTTGTCTGGTTTTGGTATCAGAGTAATACTAGTCTTGTAGAATGAGTTTGTAAGTATTCTGTCCTCCTCTTTTTTTTAGAATAGTTTGAGTAGGATTGATATTAGTTCTTTAAATGTTTGGTAAAATTCAGCAGTGAAGCCATTAGGTCTTAGGCTTTTTTTTTTTTTTCCTGGGAGACATTTAATTATGGCTTCACTCTCTCTACTCATTATTTGTCTATTTAGGTTTCCAGTGTCTTAATGGTTTGATCTTGGTAGGTTGTATGTGTCTCAGAATTTATTCATTTCTTCTAGGTTTTTCAATTTATTGGCATATGGTTGCTCATAGTAGTCCCCAGTGATCCTTTGAATTTCTGTGGTATAAGTTGTCATGTCTCCTTTCTCATCTCTGATTTTATTTATTTGGGTCTTCTCTCTTTTTTTTCTTAGGCTGACTAAAAGTTTCTTTCTTTTGCTTATCTTTTTAAAAAACCAACTTTTCATTTTGTTGATTTTTGTGATATATCACATTGATTTTTTTGTTTCAATTTCATTTGTTTCTGCCCTGATCTTTATTTCTTTTCTTCTAACAATTTTGAACTTGTTTTGCTCTTGCTTTTCCAGTTCTTTAAGCTGCATCATTAGGTTGTTTATTTGAAGTTTTCTACTTTTTTAATGTAGGCACTTATTGCTATAAACTTTCCTCTTAGTAGTGCTTTTGCTGTATCCCATAGGTTTTTGTATGTATTTCCATTTTCATTTGTTTTAAGAAATTTTTCAATTTTTTTCTTAATTTCTTCATTGCCTCACTGGTCATTCAGGAGCATATCATTTAATTTCCATGTGCCTGTATAATTTCAAAAGTTTCTCTTGTAATTGATTTCCGGTTTTATTCCATTGTAGTCAGATGAGAGTCTTGATGTGATTTCAACATTTTCAAAATTTTTAGGACTTGTTTTATGGCCTTATGGTCTATCCTTGATAATAATCTATGTGCTGAGGAGAAGAATGTGTATTCTGCAGCCATTGGATGAAATGTTCTGTAGGTGTCTATGAGGTTCATTTGGTCTATAGTGCAAATTAAGTCCAATGTTTCTTTGTTGATTTTCTGTCTGAAAGACCTGTTGAATGCTGACAGTGGGATGTTCAAGTCTCTATCTATTATTGTATTGGGGTCTATCTATCTCCTTAGCTCTAATAATATTTGCTTTATATATCTGGGTGCTCCAGTGTTGGGTGCATATATATATTTACAATTGTTATATCCTCTTTCTGAATTAACCTTTTTATCACTATATAATGACCTTCTTTGTCTTGAAATCTATTTTATCTGACAGAAGTAAAGCTACTTCTGTTCTTTTTTGGTTTCCATTTGCATGGAATATTTTTTCCCATCTCTTTATTTTCAGTCTGTGTATGTCTTTATAGTTGAAATGTGTTTCTTATAGGCAGCAGATCCTTAGATATAGTTTTTTATCCAATCAGCCACTCTATGCCTTTTTATAGGAGAGTTTAGTGCATTTACTTTTACGGTTATTATTGAAAAGTAAGAACTTACTACTGCCATGAGATAGTTATTATTTTTCAATATTACTTGGAAAAAGAAAAGTAAGTGGCCCTAAGTTGATCACCAAAATGTTTTTGGTTTTTATTTATTTTGCTCTTTTACTGATTTACAAAACAACAAAACAGTCTGGAAACTACTCCTTTACAGTGTATAGTGTAGAAAAAGGAGATAAAAGGATGGAGGAGTTGAGATTAATAGGAGCTGGTCAGACAAAATTCAACAGCGCTTCATGCTAAAAACTCTCAATAAATTAGGTATTGATGGGACATATCTCAAAATAATAAGAGCTATTTATGACAAACCCACAGCCAATATCATACTGAATGGGCAAAAACTGGAAGCATTCCCTTTGAAAACTGGCACAAGACAGGGATGCCCTCTCTCACCACTCCTATTTAACATAGTGTTGGAAGTTCTGGCCAGGGCAATCAGGCAGGAGAAAGAAATAAAGGGTATTCAATTAGGAAAAGAGGAAGTCAAATTGTCCCTGTTTGCAGATGACATGATTGTATATCTAGAAAACCCCATCGTCTCAGCCCCAAATCTCCTTAAGCTGATAAGCAACTTCAGCAAAGTCTCAGGATACAAAATCAATGTGTAAAAATCACAAGCATTCTTATACACCAATAACAGACTAACAGAGCCAAATTATGAGTGAACTGCCATTCACAATTGCTTCAAAGAGAATAAAATACCTAGGAATTCAACTTACAAGGGATGTGAAGGACCTCTTCAAGGAGAACTACAAACCACTGCTCAACGAAATAAAAGAGGACACAAACAAATGGAAGAACATCCCATGCTCATAGATAGGAAGAATCAATATCGGGAAAATGGCCATACTGCCCAAGGTAATTGATAGATTCAATGCCATCCCCATCAAGCTACCAATGACTTTCTTCACAGAATTGGAAACAACTACTTCAAAGCTCATATGGAACCAAAAAAGAGCCTGCATTGCCAAGACAATCCTAAGCCAAAAGAACAAAGCTTGAGGCATCATGCTACCTGACTTCAAACTATACTACAAGGCTACAGTAACCAAAACAGCATGGTACTGGTACCAAAACAGAGATATAGACCAATGGAACAGAACAGAGGCCTCAGAAGTAATACCACACATCTACAACCATCTGATCTTTGACAAACCTGACAAAAACAAGAAATGGGGAAAGGATTCCCTATTTAATAAATGGTGCTGAGAAAACTGGCTAGCCAAATATAGAAAGCTGAAACCGGATCCCTTCCTTACACCATATACAAAAATTAATTCAAGATGGATTAAAGACTTACATGTTAGACCTAAAACCATAAAAACCCTAGAAGAAAACCTAGGCAATACCATTCAGGACATAGGCATGGGCAAGGACTTCATGTCTAAAGCACCAAAAGCAATGGCAACAAAAGCCAAAATTGACAAATGGGATCTAATTAAACTAAAGAGCTTCTGCACAGCAAAAGAAACTACCATCAGAGTGAACAGGCAACCTACAGAATGGGAGAAAATTTTTGCAATCTACTCATCTGACAAAGGGCTAATATCCAGAATCTACAATGAACTCAAACAAATTTACAAGAAAAAATCAAACAACCCCATCAAAAAGTGGCCAAAGGATATGAAAAGACACTTCTCAAAAGAAGACATTTATGCAGCCAACAGACACATGAAAAAATGCTCATCATCACTGGCCATCAGAGAAATGCAAATCAAAACCACAATGAGATACCATCTCACACCAGTTAGAATGGCGATCATTGAAAAGTCAGGAAACAATGTGCTGGAGAGGATGTGGAGAAATAGGAACACTTTTACACTGTTGGTGGGACTGTAAACTAGTTCAACCATTGTGGAAGACAGTGTGGCGATTCCTCAAGGATCTAAAACTAGAAATACCATTTGACCCAGCCATCCCATTACTGGGTCTATACCCAAAGGATTATAAATCATGCTGCTATAAAAAGACATGCACACATATGTTTATTGTGGCACTATTCACAATAGCAAAGACTTGGAACCAACCCAAATGTCCATCAATGATAGACTGGATTAAGAAAATGTGGCACATATACACCATGGAATACTATGCAGCCATAAAAAAGGATGAGTTCATGTCCTTTGTAGGGACATGGATGAAGCTGGAAACCATCATTCTGAGCAAACTATCGCAAGGACAAAAAACCAAACACCGCCTGCTCTCACTCATAGGTGGGAATTGAACAATGAGAACACTTGGACACAGGAAGGGGAACATCACAAACCGGGGCCTGTTGTGGGGTGGGGGGAGTGGGGAGGGATAGCATTAGGAGATATACCTAATGTAAATGACGAGTTAATGGGTGCAGCACACCAACATGGCACATGTATACATATGTAACAAACCTGCACGTTGTGCACATGTATCCTAAAACTTAAAGTATCAAGTCTCAGTGTAGTGACTTTCTGCAGGCAGAATGGGGCCCCAAAGGTTCTGTTCAGGTGCTAATCAGGCACCCACATAAAACAGGCCACAATTAAAAGTACATTTATTTTCTAGAAACAATGGATAATCATGTAAACCAAAAATAAAAATTGAAGCCCCCAAATGACTGAATAGACCCTTCTCTCAGCCAAGGAGACCCAAAGAAACCTAAATAAGTGGTTCAGGCCATAATGAGAAGAGAGGGTCAGACATGCCTCATTATTCTCTCCTCCCTTGGGAGTTCAGGCATAACTGAGTAGCATTAACATTAAAACAGAGGTCTTAAGACTGAAAACACAGACTTTCTAGCAATAAGATACTAAATTCTAACCTGACTGTAGTGTAGCTTCATATGACAAATAACAGACCCTAAAAGAAATAAAAGTGTTTTACTCCAAAATATATTTCTTTGACATATTTTAGAATGACCCGGCACAGCTGTCTCTTATGGGAGAAAATTGCATTCTGCAGGAAACATTGGCCATCTATTGTCTCTAAGAGTAGCCACTTATGAGACTTCATTTATGTGATTAGAACCTTGGTCTTCACAACTACTTATCTTTTTTTTTTTTTTTTTTGACAGAGGAGTCTCACTCTGTAGCCTAGGCTGGAGTGCAGATGTGTGATCTCGGCTCACTGCAACCTCCGGCTTCTGGTTTCAAGCGATTCTCCTGCCTCAGCCTCCCAAGTAGCTGGGATTACAGGTGCCCACCACCACGCCCAATAACTTTAGTATTTTTAGTAGAGACAGGGATTCACCATGTTGGTCAGGCTGGTCTTGAACTCCTGACCTCAAGTGATCTGCCTGCCTTGGCCTCCCAAAGTGCTGGGATTACAGGCATGAGCCACCACGCCCAACTCACAACTACTTATCTTAACCCAGACACTCCTTTCTATTGATTCCAGATTTTTAGATAAAACTTAACTCTTTCAACCAATTGTCATCAGAAAATCTTTGAATCTGCCTATGATCTGTATGCCCTCCCTTTGAGTTGTCTTGCCTTTTTGGGCTGAAACAATGTATACCTCACATGTATTGATTGATGTCTTATGTCTCCCTAAAATGTATAAAACCAAGCTGTAACTCAACTGCCTTGGGTCATGTTCTCAAGACCTCTTTAGACTGTGCCTCAGGCCATGGTCACTCATATTTGGCTCAGAATAAATCTCTTCAAATATTTTACTGAGTTTGGCATTTTTGTCAATGATCATCTCTTTCTAATTCCAAGTTGCAATAGGTAAGCCTGGCTACACCAATTTTAAAACAATGCTTTTTAAACTCCAACATGCAGAATAAGCATCTGAAAAGTTAGTTAAATTCTAGAGTCCAGAGCCCACCCACAGAGACTCTGATTTAATAGATCTGGGGCATCTGCATTTTAAACAATCCTCGTGGGAATTGCTGATGTAGGTGGTCCCCAGGCCAGCCAGACATTGAAAACACTGTGCTGAAAGACAAATACTGACCAATTGGCTCTCTCCTATGTTTCCAAAGGTTCACTCACTCTGAGCCTCCACCCTTACCACCTTCTGTCTGATATTGCATCTGCTTTCACAGATGTGCAACCCTAAGGTGTCCATAAAACTTTTTTGGGGGGGAGGCCTTAGTAATCAAAAGAAGATGGCTAACTTCTCCTGGATCAAAATGAAGTCCATGTCAGTTTTTGGCAGCTAATTTAAAAGTCATAAGTATTGTGAATATCTGGGCGTTCTAAGACAAAGCGGCACACCTTCTACCTCCCCATCACTGCATCCAATCCATCTCTAGCAAGAGGCAAATGTTTTTCTTTTGCATGACTATATTGTGCAAGAAGCAACAGCATTCTGTTTCTTAGAGCAGATGATTAGGTGTTTGTTCGTGATGAACTATCTGAGTTTAGTACTACAGGTTTTCAGATGCCACAGGAGAAAAAACATAGCTTAAAAAGTTACCTACTCTAAGTTGGCTGGGAGTGGTGGCGGGTGCCTGTAGTCCCAGCTACTCAGGAGGCTTAGGCAGGAGAATTGCTTGAACCTAGGCCAAGTTTGCAGTAGGCCGAGATCGTACCACTGCACTCCAACCTGGGCAACAGAGCAAGACTCCATCTGAAAGAAAGAAAGAGAGAAAGACAGAAAGACAGAGAAGGAAAAAAAGAAAGAGAAAGAAGGAAAGCAAGCAAGCAAGCAAGCAAGCAAGCAAGCAAGCAAGCTATTCTGAATGTGGCTGATTTAGAAAAAGCAAAGATAGACCTTAATGTGGAAATTGGCTCTTTTGTTTTACCAAAATCACTTAATTTCACTGACTTCACCTTCAGTCTATGCTTGTGACATTTGTCCATTTTCTTGTTCTAATCACCACTTAGTGTTGCTGTCATATTTTAATCATTTCTTTGCAAAAATCTTGACCAAGATTCATGCAAATAGCCCAAAAGAAAGGAAAAACAACCTTTCCTGAGACTCCCCCTATTGGAGTTTGCATCCTGGTGTTTATCCAGAATCATAAAGACTTTGAAAAGACTTCACAGGTGGGTAAAGCTCTCAAAGAGATTGATTTACAAAATGCCAGCTAGGGGCCAACCATGCTCCTCAAAGACTTGAGTTTCTGGAGGAGTGAATTTTAGGGGCCTAAGAACAAAGCCTAGATTTGGTAAGCTTAGGAGGATAGCTGAAGCAAGGAATTTCTTTGCTTTACCTACAAAATAATTGAAAAAGGAGGTGTATCAGTGAGAAGTGTGGGGGAAGGGCACACATTCCTGTGTTAAAAGAACAGAAAAGGACCATATTTTGCTTTTTAATTTTTTTTATGCAAGGCAGATGGGCTGTTGATCGATACTAAATAAATCCTTGAATAAACGACTCTCTCTAGCACTGGGGAAGGTGGTGATAGAGAGAGTCAGGGGAGGATGGGAAGTGCCTTGTACATATGGAACAGATAACTCTTTAAGAAAAGGGGGATTAAAAGCAAGAACCTCAGGGCATTTAATAACTGTGGTGTTTTATTCTTACTTTATGTGGATTATTGGGGATTACCTGCTAAAAGCAAGAGCCCAGTCTAGTGTTACTTTTTGACTCACCCTTCCTTTTCTCTCATTTAAAATCTTCTGTCTCTTCCATGATTTTCATTTGGCTAATGGCTGACAAACCCAGAATGCAAAAAAAAGTTTTCCTGATGAATAGAAGGCGCTACACAATCAACCTTCACTATGGGTTTTACGGTCAAATTCCACCTTTATAAAATCAAAAAGCCCAATTAAATGCATTAAACAGTAGATCCATAAAAAGCTTTTCAACCAACTGCACTGGCTTAAAGCATTGAGCTGCTGAAGCTCAGTAAAGCCAGTTAGTGGCAGAATGTGGGCCGAAACCCAGGCATCAGCAGCAAAGTGCTAGCTTTTCATTCCACCATGTGATCTCTGCAGGTTTTAGGCCGCACATGTTTATTAATACACTTTGCCTCTCAAACATCACAAATTACCTGCATTTCAAAAGGAAGAGTCTTTCCTTGGGCTTTGTGGAGACAGAAGAAAAAGAAATTTTAAGTTGAAACCCAGCATAGGTAAGATTTAGCCTCTATAAATTCAGTTTGGGGATTCTAGACATATGGGACAGTCTAGATATATGGTGTAGGGCTTCCCCTTTGCCCTTGGAAGGTTCGCTGAAAAAATCAACTTACAAAAGGCAGACTAATTTGAGAAAAGGCATACAAATTTATTAATGTGTACTCAAAGGAGAATCACAGAGTGATTACCCAATATACCAATGGAGTCAAAATACTTATATAACTTTATTTCACAGAGGGGTAGGGGGAGATAGGAAAATATGGATAATTTCAGGGGAATAGTAAATAATTCCTAAAATTTTTTTTTTTTTTTTGAGACAGGGCCTCACTCTGTGAGGTGCAACCTCAGCTCATTGCAACCTCCACCTCCTGGGTTCAAGCCATTCTTGTGTCCCAGCCACTCTGAAACCGCCTTTGCAAAATTATGACTGAGACAGTGAAAGAGAACTAACTTAATTGACTCCATCTTGCTTCTAACCTCCAAGCTGTCCTTGTTCATTCCTGGGCCTAGGCTAAATTAACTTTGGGAGAAACTTAGTTTATAGTTAAACAAAGATGGTAACAGCCCTTTCCCAAAGCAGACTTCCTTCTTGCCTGGGGACTAGATTGCCTTTGTAGGACTAACATTAGTCACAAGATGAGAAATTATGGTTTAGGAGTCATGCAGCTGGAGGATACAAGATTCTGACTTTCTCTACATTGCTCCCAAGATCAGTGCTTGAGATATTTTGCAGACCCTGCACTTGATGGATCAGCTGGCACCACCCAGATCAATAAACTGGCTCAGCTGATCTTGTGGCCCCTACCCAGGAACTGACTGAGCACAAGAGAGCTCTGACTCCCTGTGATTTCATCTCTGACCAATCAGCACTCCTGGCTCACTGGCTTCCCTCCACCCACCAAGTTATCCTCAAAAACACTGCTCCCCGAAAGCTCGGAGAGTAATAATAAAACTCCAGTGTCCCTCACAGCTGGCTCTGCGTGAATTACTCTTTCTCTATTGAAATTCCCCTGTCTTGATGAATAAACTCTGCCTAGGCTTCAGCTAAGGCGAACCCCTTGGGCAGTTACAACCCGAGTAGCTGGGAGTATAGGCAAGTGCCACCATGCCCAGCTCAGCTAATATTTGTATTTTTAGTAGAGACAGGGTTTTGCCATGTTGGCCAGGCTGGTCTCGAACTCCCAGCCTCAGGTGATTGGATAATTTAGTGGGTTTGAGGAACATAAAAATGGCCTGGCATAAGCTGGTTTGGCCTGCAGAGTGAATAGTGGTTTGTGACAAGTCTGTCCAGGTGTGTTGACTGACTTCAGTCATTCTTCCTGAAATATGAGTTCAGTTAATGGAAACTCAGGGAAGGGACCAGAGGTAATTGTTTTCCTTTTGGGGAGTGTGACAGTTAATATCGAATGTCAACTTGATTGGGTTAAAGGATGCAAAGTATTGTTCCTGGGTGTGTCTGTGAGGGTGTTGCCAAAGGAGATTAACATTTCAGTCAGTGGACTGGGAAAGGCAGACCCACCTTCAATCTGGGTGGGCACAATCTAATTAGCTGCCAGCGAGGCCAGAATAAAAGCAGGCAGAAGAACATGGAAAGATTAGACTGGCTTGGCGTCTGAGCCTACATCTTTCTCCCGTGCTGGATGCTTCCTGCCCTCAAACATCAGACTCCAAGTTCTCCAGCTTTGGGACTCGGACTGGCTTCCTTGCTCCTCAGCTTGCAGATGGCCTTTTGTGGGGCCTCACCTTGTGATCATGTGAATCAATACTCCTTAATAAACTCCTCCTTAAATGTACATCTATCCTATTAATTCTGTCCTTCTAGAGAACCCTAATACAGGGAGGTCTGAATTTTGGCAGATGAGGAAATTTCAGAGAACAACTTCATCCTGTCTTTGGGAGAAGTAGAGGATTGAGAGACAGGAAGGGAGGAGAAAAAAACAATTGTTCTCCTTGTTGGATCTGTCAGGTCTTTATGCAGGTAGGAGAAAAGTCTCTTCCAGCATCTGTTGTTCTCTAAGGGCCTTTAATTGAAAATACTCATTATACTAGGGGGCCATATTTTGGGTCCCCTGCATTCCTTTAATGGAATAATCTGAGAAGATCATAGTAGTATCAGGAATTACGGGAAGAGCAATGGGTTTTGCAGCCAACTCCAAAGTGTGGATTCTACTGCCAGTCCTGTTACTTATTTATGTTTTGTCCTGGGACAAAGTTTTTATGTTCTCTAAATCTAAGTATCTTTATTTATGTAATAGAAATAACAACATCTCTCTCACAGGGTGGTTGTGAATATTCATAATGGAATACACAGAAAGCTCCTTCCTTCAATATGGAAATACTCAGTAAATATTACTTTCATTTCCCTCCCCTCTGTCTTCCTCCCACCTATCCCCACACTCCTTAGTCCAACCGAAACTCCCCAGTGCTGCTGTGCCAACATGCCTCAGTCATGCTTCAGCCATCTGGCTCTTTGAGTCTCCTATTTGCAGAACTCGCATGTTTAATAAATTCCACATTAAGAAATTCTTACACTTTTTTTCTATTAATCTATCTATTATCATTTCATTTCAATAGACTTAGATGTGAACATTCACAGGGGAAGAAAAATATCTCCTGATTCCTACATTATCTATGTCACCTCTAAACAGAAGCTATAGAGCAGGATGATATTAACAGGAAGACTAGAGTCAGGCAGAGTAGAGGCCAAATGCTTAAACTCTTCCTCCTATATAATGAGGATAATAATAGTGTCTTTCTCATAGATATTTTTAATTCCTCACTTGACATTGTTGAGAATAAATGTGACGTTATATTTAAAGTACTCTACAAGGGCTCTGTATGTAGTATGCCAGTATGTTATAAACGAAGTTGTTACTGATAAGGAAGATGATGATAATAACATGATGATGAAAATATACATTTTCCGTGTAATACATTGAAGAGCTCTCAGTAGGCTAAGCACATATGGTTGAGTATTCTCTATAAAATACAATGGCATGTTAGTCCAAAGCCAAATGGTCACTCTTCATAAATAGACATCCACCTTTATGTCCTGTTATGGCTGACGAGGATGTGGCATGGTGCCTCAAAGTGTACCATGAACTTTCACATCCATAACCTTTTTTAATCCTCACAGCTGGCCTTCAAGGTAGAGAATGAGGGCATAGCAATGTAGTATAGACCACTGGACACGAGTCGGGCTGGAGTTCCGCACTCACCCTGTGACTTTGAACAAGTCCTTTCACCATTTTAGTCTCCATTTGCTCACTTGTGAACTGAGATAGAATTCCTGTTTTGTGGAATCCACAGTCTTGTGGGAATCAAAAGGGAGACCATATGTGAAAGTGCTAAACCACCCTGCCCACATACAAAGATCTGATCTGCCCTTATTTTGGAACATAAGGAAACTAAAGTTGACAGAAGTGACCTGACATGTGCAAAACCTCTCAGCTTACAAGAGGGAGAGGCAGAATAGGAAATTGGGTCAGTGTGCCTTCCTTCACACAGCACTGATCCTGAACCGCTGACATTCCCTGCAGGCCCTTCACTGCAGAGGCAAAGTAAGAGAAAGACGCAGGTCACATAGACCCCTGCGGTCAGAGTTTTACAAAGCAGACCTGGCCAGTAGATCACTGCACCATGTCCCCACAGGTCAGGCCACCACCTCTCTGTGGGAAGCTACAGCTTCCTGTATCAGGCTGTGTGCCAAACCAAAGCCCTTTGTGGGTATTTAACTCTTTGCTACGTCCCAATTTATACTATGGTCATGAGAGGCAGAGTGAAAGTGAGGGGGCGCTGGGTTTAAGTTATCTGCTGATGAACTTGGAGCCATTATGAATTTGTCAGAGGGATGTGAACCAGAGCATCTCAAATAGGATCTGGGTAAAATGAGGCTGAAACCTACTGGGCTGCATTCCCAGACACTTAAGGCATTCTGAGTCACAGGATGAGATAGGAGGTCAACACAAAATACAGGTCATAAAGACCTTGTTGATAAAACAGGTTGCAGTAAAGGAGCTGGCCAAACCCACCAAAACCAAAATAGCGATGACAGTGACCTCTGGTAGTCCTCACTGCTATACTTTCACCATTGCCATGACAGTTTACAAAAATGCCATGGCAATGTCAGGAAGTTACCCTATATGGTCTAAAAAGGGGAGGCATGAATAATCCACCCCTTGTTTAGCATATCATCAAGAAATAACCATAAAAATGGGCAACCAGCAGCCCATGGGGCTGCTCTATGGAGCAGCCATTCTTTTATTCCTTTATTTTCTTAATTAAACTTGCTTTCACTTTGCGCTGTGGACTCGCCCTGAATTCTTTTTTGTGCTAGATCCAAGAACCCTCTCTTGGGGTCTTTCTTGTGCTAGATCCAAGAACCCTCTCTTGGGATCTTTCTTGTGCTAGATCCAAGAACTCTCTCTTGGGGTCTGGATTGGGAACCCTTTCCTGTAACAAATTGATCATTTAACTCGCTCTTTTTTTTTTCCTTGCTCTGTCGCCCAGGCTGGAGTGCAGTGGCACAATTTTGGCTCACTTCAACCTCCGCCTCCTGGGTTCAAGCAATTCTCCTGCCTCACCTCCTGAGTAGCTGGGATTACAGGCACGCGCCACCATGCCCGGCTAATTTTTCTATTTTTAGTAGAGACGGGGTTTCTCCATGTTGGTCAGGCTGGTCTTGAACTCCTGACCTCCTGATCCACCCGCCTCTGCCTCCCAAAGTGCTGGGATTACAGGCGTGAGCCACTGCACTGGCCCAGTGTTTCTCAAGGAATGGCCTGCAGGCTACATATATCAAAATCGCCTGATGCACACTCTCTCCCCTAACCCCACTCTCACCTATGGAATCAGACAAGGAGTGGGAGCAAGAATGGGAGCCCAGAAATCTGCATTTCATAAGGCTACAGTTCAGTCCCACAGACATCCAAGTTTGAGAACCACAGCCACACTCCCCAGCCTCCCAGAAGCATTCAATCAAAAGACAGACAAGGAAGGGAACAGTGTGACCTTCAATACTGAATGCTTCTTTGGCATCACTGTGGACAACAAAAGCCAAGTCCCTTTCCCCTTACTATTTGCTGAATAACCTGCACAGCTCTTCTTCAGCAGGTCTGAGTGGGACAAGGTTGTTTCTGTTGATTGACAGGGATTTTAGCATGAATATTTAATGGGCAGGGCAGCTGGTACACTTGGCTAATGTAATATTTCAAGCTCTGCTTTCACACTGCGGGGATTTGCCCTCCCTTAATGCATGTCTACATCCTGTCCCAGTCCTTCCAACAGCATTTCCCACACAGATAATGCCAGTTCAGGGGGCCTCTATTTTCCCAGTCCTCAGAGTAAGCTAGCACTTACTCTTATTTTGAGATAAGGTCCTTCATGCTGATAGAAAGCTACTGGGCATTCTCTTGATTTTTCCCATTTCCTGTCCGGGCCCTCCAAGCCATCTCGGTTACAACCCATTGATAGAATCCACTTGGCTGATGTCATTTAGATGAGTCACTCACACCTTTACCATCCTCTCTCTGTATCATCTCCATATCTTTCTCTATCTCTATCTCTGTCTCTGTCTCTCTTCTCCTTCCAGCCTCTGATATTTCCCAGCTTGCAAAATATTTGGTTCCAGTATTGTACTTATGGTTTATCTGAGCCAATTAGGGGGACAAAGAACACTGTCATCGAGAAGAACAGTCTTACTTGCTGTGTTTCTGAAAATTCTTGGAGAGTAATTTCATGCAACTAACATTATACTTAATAATGAAGAACTAAATGCTGTCCCCTTAAGTCGGGAACAAGGCAAGGATGTTTACTCTTACCCTTCTATAAGGTAAATAAATAAATAAATGCTTTCTGATTGGACAGGAATATGTAAAACTGTCTTTATTCACTAATAACACAATATTGTATGTAGAAAATCCCAAGGAATCCACAAAAAACTAATGGAATTAATGAACAGGTTGTGAGGTTATAAGATACAAGAACAATACACACAAAAAAATTATACTTCTATATATTAACAGCAAACAATCCAAAAATAAAATTAGGAAAACAATTTCATTTATAGTAGCACCAAAAATATATGTAGCAATAAATTTAATAAAAAGTAGAAAATGTACACTAAAAACTACAAAACATAAATGAGACACATTAAAGAAGATCTAAATAAGTGAAAAGACATTCCATGTTCGTATTCAAAGACTCAATATGTCGAGATGGCAATCTTTCCCAAATTGATTTATAAATTTAATGCATCCCTATCAAAATCATAGCAGCTTTTTTTTGTTAATTCACAAATGAATTTTAAAATTTATATGAAAATGTAAAAGACCTAGAAAAGTCAAAATAATTTTTTAAAAAGAGAACAGAGGTGGTGGATTTATACTGCTAAATATTAAAATTTACTATAAGGCCACAGTAGTCAAGACAGTGTAGTATTAGCGCAAGGATAGGCATATAGATCAATGAAACAGAATTGACAGTCCAGAAATAAACCTTACATTTATGGGGAATTGATTTTTAACAAAGGTGTCAAAACAATTCAATGAGGAAATTGTAGCCTTTCCAACAATGGTGCTGGGACAATTATTAATAGATACCCATATACAGAAAAGTGAACTTCCGTCATAAAATACACAAAGATTATCTCATAGACTTAAATGTAGGATCATAGACTTAAATGTAACAGCTAAAATGATGAACCTCCTAGAAGAAAATATAGCAGAGGCCAGGTGTGGTGGCTCATGCCTGTAATCCCAGCACTTTGGGAGGATGAGGCGAGCAGATCACCTGAGGTCAGGAGTTCCAGACCAGCCTGACCAACATGGAGAAACCTCCTCTCTACTAAAAATACAAAATTAGCCAGGCGTGGTGGCGCATGCCTGTAATCCCAGCTATTTGGGAGGCTGAGGCAGGAGAATCGCTTGAACCCAGGAGGGAGGGGTTGCGGTGAGCTAGGATGGGGCCATTGCACTCGAGCCTGGGCAACAAGAACAAAACTCCATCTCAAAAAAAAAAAAAAAAAAAAAAAGGAGGGCCGGGCGTGGTGGCTCACGCCTGTAATCCCAGCACTTTGGGAGGCTGAGGCAGGCGGATCACAAGGTCAGGAGATCGAGACCATCCTGGCTAACACGGTGAAACCCCGTCTCTACTAAAAATACAAAAAAAATTAGCCAGGCATGGTGGTGGGCACCTGTAGTCCCAGCTGCTCGGGAGGCTGAGGCGGGAGAATGGCATGTACCTGGGAGGCGGAACTTGCAGTGAGCCGAGATCGCACCACTGCACTCTAGCCTGGGCGACAGAGCGAGACTCTGCCTCAAAAAAAAAAAAAAAAAGAAAAGAAAATATAGCAGAAAACATTTGTGACTTCGTATTAGGCAAAGGTTTCTTAGATTTATCAAAAGTAAACCCATGTTTTGAAAACATGATGAATTGCATTTTATCAAAATTTAAAACACTGGTACTTCCAAAAATACCACTAATCTGTTAAGGCACTTGTATCTAGAATATAAAAGAATTCTTATAACTTAACAATTAAAAAATAATGAATTAGAAAATGGGCAAATGATTCAAATGAACTTTTTCCCAAAGATATACAACTGGTGAATATGCACACAAAAATGTACTCAACATCATTTAGTTATTAGGGAAATGTGAATGAAAATCACAATAAGATACAAATTCACATCTACTAGACTGATTCTCTTACACTGCTGGTGGGAATGTAA
Source organism: Pan troglodytes (assembly GCF_028858775.2). NCBI lineage: Eukaryota > Metazoa > Chordata > Mammalia > Primates > Hominidae > Pan > Pan troglodytes. The sequence goes on from NC_072398.2 coordinate 140,064,633, forward strand.
AAGATGTAGACACTTTAGAAAACAGTTTGGCAGTTTTTCTTTCTCTTTTTTTTTTTTTTTTTTTTTTTGGGATGAAGTCTCACTCTGTTGCCCAGGCTGGAGTGCAGTGGTGTGATCTTGGCTCACTGCAACCTCCGCCTCCTGGGTTCAAGCGATTCTCCTGCCTCGGCCTCCCGAGTAGCTGGGACTACATGAGCAAACCACCGTGTCCGACTAATTTTTTATTTTTATTTTTTTTGAGGCGGAGTCTAGCTCTGTTGCTCAGGCTGGAGTGCAGTGGCGCGATCTCGGCTCACTGCAAGCTCCGCCTCCCGGGTTCACATCATTCTCCTGCCTCAGCCCTCCGATTAGCTGGGACTACAGGCGCCCGCCACCACGCCCGGCTAATTTTTTTGTATTTTTAGTAGAGACGGGGTTTCACCGTGTTAGCCAGGATGGTCTCCATCTCCTGACTTCGTGATCTGCCCGCCTCGGCCTCCCAAAGTGCTGGGATTACAGGCGTAAGCCACTGTGCCAGGCCATGCCTATGTATTTCATGCTTTCTGGAACAGAAAATTTATATTACTATTCAGCACAAAACAAAAAGAAAGAAAGACAGGAAGAAAGAAAAGAAAGAAAGAGAGAGAAAGAAGAAAGAAAAGAAAGAGAGAGAGAGAGAAAGGAAAGAAGAAAGAGAGAGAGAAAGAAGAAAAAGAAGAAAAGAAAGAAAGAAAAGAAAAAGAAAGCAAGAAAGCAAGCAAGCAGGAAAGAAAGAACAAATAAATGATATGTTGTTAGAAGACAACTGTCCGGCTGGGCGCGGTGGCTCACACCTGTAACCCCAGCACTTTGGGAGGCTGAGGTGGGCAGATCCCCTGAGGTCGGGAGTTCGAGACCAGCCTGACCAACATGGAGAAACCCTGTCTCTACTAAAAATACAAAATTAGCCAGGCATGGAGGTGCATGCCTGTAATCCCAGCTACTTGGGAGGCTGAGGCAGGAGAATCGCTTGAACCTGGGAGGTGGAGGTTGCAGTGAGCTGAGATTGCACCATTGCCCTCCAGCCTGGGCAACAAGAGCTAAAACTCCGTCTCAAAAAAAAAAAAAAAAAATTCTCCATGGTCTGAGGCACTGATTGCCTGTTCCAGACCATCCTTTCAAGGATGATTGTATAGCAAACAGCTTCAGCTTTGGAAGATTGAGATAATACCTCTCTCTAAAGCAGAGAGATGGCTTGTGTGATATCCAGTTTAATGAAGACAATGTCCCTCTCCAAGACAAAGTTTGAGTAGGTTTGCTTGAAGCCTCTTATAAAAAATTAGGGCTAGGCATGGTGGCTTATGTCTGTAATTTCAGCACTTTGGGAGGCCAAGGTGGGCACATCACTTGAGCCCAGTAGGTGGAGACCAGCCTGGGCAATATAGTGGGACCTTCTCTCTCCGAAAAAACAAACAAAACCAAAATTATCTGAGTACGTGCCTGTAGTCGCAGCTACTTGGGAGGCTGAGGTAGGAGGATTGCTTAAGCTTAGGAGGTTAAGGCTGCAGTGAGCTGTGATCATGGCACTGCACTCCAGCCTTGGTGACAGTGCAAGACCCTGTCATAAATAAATAAATAAATATAAATGAAGGTTTCCTTAGCCTGTGGTCCCTTCGCTTTGACACGTTTATGTCCACTGCCTGTGCAGCATCCATCTAGGCCCCCTGTACCACTCCCTGGGACCTGAGGGGCATGGGGAAACAGCACAAACACAGAGCTGCCTGCTGAGCCGTGAGTAATGAAGTCCTTTGCCCATGATGCAGGAGTCTCATGGTTTCTGTCAGTAGACATGAAACTGTGGCAGGCTACCTGATTAGCCTGCAAGTAGGGTAAAATCTCAGACCTTCCATAGTTCTTGATATATAAGCGAAACATGAATGAGCCTCAAAAATATTATGATAAGTGAAAGAAGCCAGAAGCAAAAGACTACCTATTGTATTATTCTATTTACATGAAATATCCAGAAAAGGTTAATTTATAGAGAAAGAAAGCAGACGAGTGATTCCCTTGGGCTGAGAGTGGGAGCAGAGACTGATTGCAAATGGACATGAAGAAGCTTTTTGGAGTGATAGAAATATTCGAAAACTGGCTTGTGGTGATGTTTACACAAATCTCTAGACTTAATAAAAATATCATTCAACTGTACCCTTACAATGGTGAATTTTTATGGTATGTAAACTACACCTCAATAAAGCTGTTTAAAAAACACAGTAAAACACTACTTCATACTCACTAGAATAGCTAAAATGGAAAAGATGCAATAACATGGGTTGGCAAGGGATGGAGAGCAACAAGAATATTCATGCATTGCTGGTGTGAATATGAAATGGGGCAACCCCTCCAGAAAACCATTTGGCAGTTTCTTGAAAAGGTAACATACATCAACCCTATGAGCCAGCAATTCAGCTTCCTAGGTATTTACACACAAGAAGAGAAATGAAAACATCTGTCTGTCCATGAAAGGGCTGTACTTCAATGTTCGTGACAGCTTCATTTATAATTACTCTAATTTGCAAAGTACCCAAATGTTCTTCAACAGGTAAAGTGATAACCAAATTGTGATATATTCATACAATGAAATACTCTTGGCCAAAAAAAAGTTACTGATATATGAAGTAACATAGATGAATCTCACAGCTATTATGCTGAGCAAAAGAAACCAGATACAAAGGAGTACATAACATGATTATTTATATAAAGTTCTAGAGCAGGTAAAATTGATCTAGAGTAATAGAAATCAAATTAATGGTTATTAGGCATGATAAGGGAAGGAAGGGCCACATGGGAATTTTCTGGGGACTGGCAAACACACACACACACATATATTTCTTTTCAGAGACAGCATCTCACTATGTTGCCCAGGCTGGAGTGCAGTGACTATTCACCAGCACAATCATACAAACACACTGTGGCCTTGAACTGCTGGTCTCAAGGGATTCTTCTGCCTCAGCCTTCCAAGTACATGGGACTACAGGCGCATGCCACCATGCCCAGCTAATTTTGTATCTTGATTTTAAGGTGGTGGGTGCACAATACATACCTTTGCCAAAAGGCATCAACCTGTTTCATCAATCTGCTTACCCTGTGTAAATGTTATTGTACATAAATTACCTTATTTGAGTTCAAATTAAATAAGTTTATTATCTTCTCTCCAAATCACCACTATCATGGACGATAACACCCTCCAAGTTAACCAGGTCAAAAACTTCAAAGGTTTGGCTGATTTTTTCCTTCTTTATCTTTCAAATCCCATTAGCTATAGGTCCAGTGGATTTTCCCTTTGAAATCTATGCATTCATTCCTACCTTAGCCCCAGTACTGAAGTCTATTGTTTCCATTAGTCTTGAAAAAGCAGAGGCAGAGTAGAGAAAAAAAGAGAGAGGAGGAAGGGGTGGGGGAGGGAAACTGACAACCATGAATTCCTTGTTTGTTATTTTTTTTTTGGGGGGGGCAGGATTTAAGCTTAACCTTTGTGTTTTGTTTCTATTATTGGCAACGAATGCTGAGGCAGAGTGATGTGGTGATTAGAAGCTTGACTCTGGAGCTAGAATGACTAAGTTTCAATGAATCTTGGCTCTATTAACTGTGTGGCTTTGAGCAATTTGCTTATCCCTTTGAGCCTCAGTTTCCCCCTCATTACTGCACTACCACTACTAATGAAATAACCACACACTGTAAACTCTTTTCCACTCCTTGAGCATTTTTTTTTGCCATTACATAATTAAATATTTAAAAAGCAAACAACGAAAAGCACATGTTAGATGCTGTGATAGAGATGGTGACCAAGTGCTGTGGGAGAGCTGAAGAGGAGCATTACTCCATCAGCCATATTCAAAGGCTGAGGGCTAATCCTCAAGACGGCTCTCACCAACTCCATGTTCAGGAGTTTCCCAAACTACCCTCAGATGCTAGGATTCTATAAAGACACAGAACTTACAGAAAGCTATTATTCTCCCAGTGATGGTTTAATTACAGGGAAAGGATACATATAAAAATCAGCCAAAGGAAGAGGCACACAGAGCAGAATCTGAGAGGTTTTCAATTGTGAAGTGTCCATCGTCCCATCCCCCCGAAGTCAGGAAGTGTTACCCTCTCAGCATCGATGTGAGACAATGTGCATGGAATATTGCCAACCAGGAAGCTCACTTGAGCTTCAGTGTCCAGAGTTTTGTGGTTTCATTTATTTATTTACTTATTTAAGATGGAGTCTCACTCTGTCACCCAGGCGGGAGTGCAGTGGCACGATGTTGGCTTACTGCAACCCCTGCCTCCCGGGTTCAAGCAATTCTCCTGTCTCAGCCTCCCAAGTAGCTGGGACTACAGGCATGATCCACCTTCCCCGGCTAAGTTTTTGGATTTTTAGTAGAGATGGGGTTTTGCCATGTTGACTAGGCTAGTCTCGAACTCCTGACCTCAGGTGATCCACCCGCCTTGGCCTCCCAAAGTGCTGGGATTATAGGTGTGAGCCATCTTGCCTGACCTGTGGGGTTTTAAATTTTTTTAAAAAAATTTTATCTCTTAGACAGGGTCTTGGTATGTTGCTCAGGCTGGTCTTGAACGCCTTGGCTCAAGTGATCGCCCTGCCTCAGCCTCCTGAGTAGCGGGGACTTTAGGCACGTGTCACTGCACCCATCTCAGTGTCCAGAATTTTTATTGGGGATTCATTACATGAGCAGGATTAATTGATTGATTGACTGATTGATTGCCATGCGGTTGAATTCAGACTTCAGTTTTCATGATACCGCAAGACTCAAAGCCCTGACCCTAGGTCACATCATTGGCCTTTCTGGTATGGCTCATTCCCACCCTAAGACTGTTAGGTGTGATAAATCCCACGCTGAAATCTGGTGTGGCCATCCACCATCCTAAACAGAGACTCTCCTGTCAGGTATGACAGAGTACCTCCTAGAGGTCTAGAGTAAAAGCCAGATATTTTCTTTGGTAAGGCCAAATTCTTTACTACAAAGAATTTGGGAGCCAAGCTTTATGGTTAGGGTTGAGATAAGTTGAAGTCTAATTGAAGTCAGCAGAAGAATCTGACAAAAGCCATGATGGATTGATTTGTTACTGATATTTTTATGTAAAAAAAGAATCAGGGCTGGGAGCATTGGCTCATTCCTGTAATCCTGTAACCGCCCAAGAAGTTCACCTTGCCTGCTGCGTAGACAGGGCCACTTCATCAAGACAGGGGAATTGCAATAGAGAAAGAGTAATTCATGCAGAGCCAGCTGTGCGGGAGACCAGAGTTTTATTATTACTCAAATCAGTCTCTCCAAGCATTCAGGGAGCAGAGTTTTTAAGGATAACTTGGTGGGTGGGGGGAAGCCAGTGAGCCAGGAGTGCTGACTGGTCAGAGATGAAATCACAGGGAGTCAAAGCTGTCTTCTTGTGCTCAGTCAGTTCCTGGGTGGGGGCCACAAGATCAGCTGAGCCAGTTTATTGATCTGGGTGGTGCCAGCTGATCCATCAAGTGCAGGGTCTGCAAAATATCTCAAGCACTGATCTTAGGAGCAGTTTAGAGAGGGTCAGAATCTTGCATCCTCCAACTGCATGATTCCTAAACCATAATTTCTAATCTTGTGGCTATTATTAGTCCTACAAAGGCAATCTAGTCCCCAGGCAAGAAGGAGGTCTGCTTTGGGAAAGGGCTATTACCATCTTTGTTTAAACTATAAACTAAGTTTCTCCCAAATTTAGTTCAGCCTAGGCCCAGGAACGAACAAGGACAGCTTGGAGGTTAGAAGCAAGATGGAGTAGGTTAAGTTAGATCTCTTTCACTGTCTCTGTCATTATTTTGCAAAGGCGGTTTCAATCCCTCCCTTTGGGTTTTATAACACCTTAACCTTGAGGTGTAGGGTATGAAGATGGGAAAAGACCATTGATCGCTCTGGCTTCTTCTTGCTGATAGGGAACATAGTGGGAATGGGAGTGAACCCCAAGGTGAGAAGAGTGGAACTGCTTTGCAATTGTCTCAGCAACTCATGCAGGCCTGGCTGGGCTTTCAAGGCTTGCATGGCAAAAACATTAGTACTTTCATCTATAGTTTTAGTACAGTGTTTAAGTGAATAGCCTACTATAAGGTAAATAACGAGTCCTAGGATAAGGAGTACAATTCCCAATTTTTTTTTTTTTTTTTTTTTTTTTGAGACTGAGTCTCACTCTGTCGCCCAGCCTGGAGTGCAGTGGTGCAATCTTGGCTCACTGCAAGCTCTGCCTCCTGGGTTCATGCCATTCTCCTGCCTCAGCCTCCGGAGTAGCTGGGACTACAGGCGCATGCCATCACACCTGGCTAATTTTTTTGTATCTTTAGTAGAGACCAAGTCTCACCGTGTTAGCCAGGATGGTCTTGATCCCCTGACCTCATCCCCTGACCTCGTGATCCACCTGCCTCAGCTTCCCAAAGTGCTGGGATTAGAGGTGTGAGCCACTGCGCCCAGCTTTTTTTTTTTTTTTTTTTTTGAGACCGAGTCTCGCTCTGTCGCCCAAGCTGGAGTGCAGTGGCGTGATCTTGGCCTCCTGGGTTCAAGTGATTCTCCTGTCTCGCCCTCCCAAGTAGCTGGGACTACAGGTGTGTGCCACCACACCTGGCTGATTTTTTTTATTTTTAGTAGAGACGGGGTTTCACCATGTTAGCCAGGATGGTCTCGATCTCCTGACCTCGTGATCCGCCCACCTTGGCCTCCCAAAGTGCTGGGATTACATGCGTGAGCCACCATGCCCGACTACAATTCCCAATATTAAAAGCAAAGATTTGAAAGCATTAGTTTGAGGACTTCTAACCCACAAAGAATTTAGAATTTTGTCTAAACTGCAGAAAAAAACCTCAAGAACAGCTATAGTTTTTCTGTGAAAGCATAATTTTTCTCTCTCCAGTCCTCATTTTTATTAAAAACAAATCATGACAGAACTTATTTGTTTACAAAATAAACTTTAGTCTTACTATACGTGGCCTGATTATTTGCATGAAATGCAGCAAGAATAATTATTTTTCACTTAGGCTTTTAAAATTGGCTTTGATAGAACGTTGTTCTGTGAAGAATCTCAGATAAGACTTTTTTTTTTTTTTTTTTGAGACAGAGTCTCACTCTGCCACCCAGGCTGCAGTGCAATGGCGTGATCTTGGCTCACTGCAGCCTCTGCCTCCCAGGTTCCAGCAATTCTCCTGCCTCAGCCTCCTGGGTAGCTGTGATTACAGGCGCATGCCACCACGCCCAGATGATTTTTGTATTTTTAGTAGAGATGGGGGTTTCACCATCTTGGCCAGGCTGGTCTTGAACTCCTGACCTCAGTTGATCTGCCTGCCTCAGCATCCCAAAGTGTGGGATTACAGGCATGAACCACCATGCCCAGCCTAAATAAGGCTTTTAAAAAGCCCAGCCCAGCCATGGGTTTGTACCCTCAAATACCCCTGAGTTGGACAAATTCCTCTCCTCTTGAGGTCCCAAGATAACCTGGGGTTCCTGGGCCTGTTAGAAAGTGACATTCTTTACTTAGCACAGGTCAGGAACCTTGTACAGGCACTCTGTGTGGATAAGGTATGAGGCCAGATTCCCCAACAGGCTTTAATTGGCTATACAAGTCAACTTTGATTCTTTAAAGGAAGCATGCCATTCCAGTCAAAGCCTTAGCAAAATAACCAATTTCTCCAATTGTGTCCTGTTACAAAAGAAAATGGATTCTTATTGCACTTGTGCAATTAGCTATACTGCCATGAATTAAGAATATTCATAAACAGTTTCCAAATTCTGGAGCAATCAGGTAGAGAGGAACAAATATGCTCCAAATTTTGTTCACAGGAGTATATTTTACTCACTTGTTAAAAGTTGCAAATAGCCCTGTAATCCCAGCACTTTGGGAGGCCGAGGGGGGCAGATCATGAGGTCAGGAGATCGAGACCATCCTGGCTAACACGGTGAAACCCTGTCTCTACTAAAATTACAAAAAAAAAAAAGAGCCGGGTGTGGTGGTGGGCGCCTGTAGTCCCAGCTACTCCGGAGGCTGAGGCAGGAGAATCACTCCGACCCAGGAGGCAGAGCTTGCAGTGAGCCGAGATCGCACCACTGCACTCCAGCCTGGGTGACAGAGCGAGACTCGATCTCAAAGAAAAAAAAAAAAGTTGAAAATAGCTCTAAAGAAATAAATTCTCTTGACTCTGAAAACAAAAGGTTTCGCAATATTTAATACATTAGCTCTCCATGAGAATCCTAGAAGTTTGGACTAGCACAGCTTTAAAGTTTTATCTGAGACCTGCACTTAGAGTCCTATATCTGAGTATAAACTGCCTTTTGAAAAGGACCAAAGCAAGCCAAAATGTCTGTGGATGACAAAAGTCTGTAGTCACTATTAAAGCTACAGTTGATTAGCAATTTTGGTTACTTCTGTGGCATACAAAAATTTTACATAACAATTATAGTTACTAATAATGTACATAAATTATAGCAACATTATAGAAGTTTCTCATAATTTTAGAACACATACTAACATATTTATACAAATACAGTCCAAAATAGACCAAACACCATTCACTCTTGTATTTGAAAGTTTTTCCTCTATTCTAATGTCACAATCTCCAGTGTTATTAATCAGAATCCTGCATTAAGAGCATCTGTCAAATTTTATATCTGATTATAAAACCATCTTTTAAACAGGAACAAAACAAGACAATTGTCTGTGGATGACAAAAACATTTTAGGGCAGCCACAATTAAAGACACGATTGACAAGGAAATTTGTTACATCTGCAGCACATAGCCTGTCAACATAATAATTATAATTATTACTGATAACATATATTAAGTAATATTAGAATTATAGGAGTTTTACATAATTTTGGAACATATACCAATAACACATTTACACAAAAATAGACGAAAGAAAGCCAAACATCATTTCATATCTGACAATGCTTCCTGTATGATTTTTGTACCAAATAAGCCAAATGTCACTTTTGGACTTTAGAGGACCTAATATCTAAAATATTAGATAAGAAAGAGACATAATTTATAATTTGATTTTGGAAAGCTTGTCAAATATCGAAGCTTTAAAACACTGGATATCACAAAATAGAATCCCAGGTCACCATAAGTCATTCATTTGGGCAAAATGATAACTCCAAAAATTTTTTTAAAAAAGAAAAACCTTTACTCTGATAGAGGAAACTTAGCTTTCCAAACAAGACCCAATGAAGACAGGATGAGGCCAACTGATTCTGTCTCTTCCCTCTCTCCTCCTTTTTTTTCCTGCCATTTACCCAAAGGAGAAAACAAAACCCTTTCATTATCTTTTAACATTACATAAAAATCATCTTCAAAAGAGAAAACCAAATCTCATGTTTACATTAGTGCATCTTTAATATTAAAGCTAGTTTTTTAAATAAAATTTTATAGCTCTATCCAGTTTTAATTAATTTGACCATAAGGTAAGATTCTCATCAACTTTTTAGAACCCTTTACAATTTTACATCAAACAGTAGATCAATTTTCTAAGAAAACTGTGTTATTTGGACACATGGGCCCAAATTCTGGCCCTACATCATATGATTTTAATGTTTTAACCTAAGGAAAAAAGCTAAATAATTTCTTTTAAATCTTAGCCAACTTGTTTATATCCACATAATTTTTATAAGATCAACCCTCTACAAACCCTTTTCACTTTGCTTAAACCTTCAGTTTTGTTCCTTTACTCTTTTAGGTTAAGACAATCTTTAAAACCCTCTGAACTAGACAAAATTACCTTCCCATTAAAAGCCATATTCCTGTGCCTTTTTATAATCTTTTACCAAAAACACACTCAATAAATGGCAAAGTTACACAAATAACAGATGGAAAAATTCCAGAAGCCAACAATTGAACCCAGGCCACCACTGTCAAAAGATAAAGCCTTAGCTACTGAGCTATACAGCACTGAGCAGTTTCTATTGCTTTTCCCAGAAGAAGCCTAGAGAAGCCAATTTCAAGCTTGCAGGGCTTTTAACTGCTCAAGAAAAATTTTTAGGACTATGACATGAACCCCAAAATTCTTGTCCTTTGGACGGTGGAAACCAAAAGAAAGTATCCCCACATGGTCATACAGTTAAGCTCTTAAGGACACAAAAAAAGACAGAGAAATTTCATACAGCATTGGTTTCAGGGACCCATAGCAAAGTTTGCAACTGACCAGTCTGCCAAGCTGGCTTGAAAAGCAGGCTTACAGCGGTCCTAAACCCACGTTCTATCCTGTGATACCCCTCTCTCAATCACAGAACACAGACAAATTCTTAGCTCAAAGTACACCAGATTTGCTACAGCCTAAGACTAGTCTCACAAATCCTTTTTTCTATTAATTAAACCCGTGCAGAGGAGACCAATAGTTTACTGTTTTACTCACACAGAGAAAGAGAGAGAGAGAACAGAAACTTGGCTGGTAAGAATTTCTTACCCTTTTAACTAGCATACCAGGTTTCTGGGTTCCCTTTCTCTGCAGCTTCCTGAAGAATGGAGCGGCTTCTGATGACCCTGCTGGCTTGTGCTATAGCTGTGGGGTTCAAGTCACTTTACAAGTGAAAAATCACCCTTTACTGTTTTATGGAACCATAGGTGAGATTCTTAATGTGCAAGATGCTGCCCAATAGGCTGCATGGGGAACTGAATTAACATTTTCCATCCCAGCAAAATACACACAACAAAACAAGCATTAGTCACCTCATTCAGCATCCAATATCAACCTGGCAAAGCTCAAACTTTTTCCTGTTGGTCCCTGTTGCCTTTGATCCACTCCAGGTGGGGATGGACGACTTCTGAACAGTAATTCACAATGCGGTCTCTGGGCAAGGGGAAGAGCAGATAGTCACCCCAAGAGATAGGCCTCTTGAGCCTTCTTTAGGGTTCATCTAATGTGACCAGACAAATAAGAAGGGTTCTCGGAGTTAGGCCTGCTGGACTTCCATCAGCAACCCCTCTGAGATCCCTTCCGCATATACAAACACACACAAAGATGAGATGGACAGAAGGCCTTCCAAATCAGACCCCTAACCAAGAACTCCAAGAGTATCCTTTCCAAACTATCCTCCTATTTTCTGTCTGAGAAACCTCCTTGAAATTTTCCTGATTGAGGAGAAGTCTCCCAAACCAAGACCCTTCCTACCAGTTAGAAAGAGCCAATCAAGACCTCCAGGAGCCAGATATCCCACAGTGAGGCTACAGACACAGACACCCTATGGTAGAGATACAGACACCCTTCAATGGGGCCACAGACACCCCACCATAGGGCTACATAACCAGTTAGGAGAAGGAAGGAGGTGTTGGCAGCGCTTAGGATACTCACCAATCCAGACACCCCACAGTGGGGCTACAGACAGACACCCTGTGATAGGGCTATAGCTAAAAGACGTCTCCCCAGGACTATTTCTCCATTGCAATTAAATCCATGCACATTGGGTCAGCAGTGCCCTGCTAGAGAGAGAGTACCAGAGTCAGCCCCCAGTCCAAGACAATTAGGCAGCCACTTGGGCTGGCTTCCGGATCCATCGCTGAGGGAGGAGGGGAGACTGAACGCTGGGGACGTAGCCACAAGGGCAAACCAAATTTATAGCCACCCAAGGGGTTCATCTTGCCTGCTGCGTAGACAGAGCCACTTCATCAAGACAGGGGAATTGCAATAGAGAAAGAGTAATTCATGCAGAGCCAGCTGTGCGGGAAACCAGAGTTTTATTATTACTCAAATCAGTCTCTCCAAGCATTCAGGGAGCAGAGTTTTTAAGGATAACTTGGCGGGTGGGGGGAAGCCAGTGAGCCAGGAGTGCTGATTGGTCAGAGATGAAATCACAAGGAGTCAGAGCTGTCTTCTTGTGCTCAGTCAGTTCCTGGGTGGGGGCCACAAGATCAGCTGAGCCAGTTTATTGATCTGGGTGGTGCCAGCTGATCCATCAAGTGCAGGGTCTGCAAAATATCTCAAGCACTGATCTTAGGAGCGGTTTAAAGAGGGTCAGAATCTTGCATCCTCCAACTGCATGATTCCTAAACCATAATTTCTAATCTTGTGGCTAATATTAGTCCTACAAAGCAATCTAGTCCCCAGGCAAGAAGGAAGTCTGCTTTGGGAAAGGGCTGTTACCATCTTTGTTTAAACTATAAACTAAGTTTCTCCCAAAGTTAGTTCAGCCTAGGCCCAGGAATGAACAAAGACAGCTTGGAGGTTCCAAGCAAGATGGAGTTAGTTAAGTTAGATCTCTTTCACTGTCTCAGTCATAATTTTGCAAAGGCGATTTCAATCCCAGCACTTTGGGAGGCCAAAGTGGGCAGACTGCTTGCACTCAGGAGTTCAAGGCCAGCCTGACCAACATGGGTAAACTGTCTCTACAAAAAAATACAAAAATTAGCTGGGTTTGTTATGTGCCTGTAGTCCCAGCTACTTGGGGAGCTGAGGTGAGAGGATTGCTTGAGCCCCAGAGGTCTAGGCTGCAGTGAGCCAAGATCATGCCACTGCACTCCAGCCTGGGTGACAGTAAGACCCTGTCTCAAAAAAATTTCTTAAAAATTATATTCCTTTTATACTAAAATATTAATAGCAATAATTCTTACCCCTAGATTTTAATTTTATCCTGGCTATTCTTTTTTTTTCTTGTTACCTCTTTATGAAAAGCTCATGTTTTCCTAAAATTAGAAAGCTTTTAAAGATGGGTAGAAAAACTGAACTGAATGTTAAACACATACATTTTGCCTTCCAAAGAAGAAAGTAAAAGAATGACCACAATCGGGCTCAGGAGTTTATCTGTTTTCAGTAATCTATGCATTGTTCTACATTCCTCTAGGTAACTGAGAGTTGTCTGAGATCGGTTTTTGTAAATGTTTAATTTTACCTGCTTTTACAAGATAGTCATTTAGCAAAAGAAATTTCCAAATAATTCCTCATTTCAGCAGTAATAGGCAAGAAAAGAAGATCAAATCCTTGAACTATTTACTTAGATGAACAGAAATATCCTTTTTTGAAATAATGGATATGCAAGATTTAGCCATTAAAGGGTTAGGGTAAGATGAAAATCCTCTCAGTAATAGTTGAAATCTGAGAAAATCTTTCAAGGAAATTAAACACTTGATCAAAAAGAGGAAAGGGTTATTGGTGAGAGCTGAGATTAAACAGCAGAGTTGTCTGAGAAGAGGCCTCAATTATAAGAAGCATGCAGTTAATAATACCCTGTCAGGGATCTGCCTTTCCTCAAGACAGCATTTTGGGGAAAAATGCAATAGGGTTTCATTTTTTTAACTAAGATAGAACACGCAAAGAAAATTTTAAAATGAAAAGTTAGTAAAAAATTAGAACCAAGAAGGAAGAATTTAGAAGTATACTTTTAGAATAATCTAAGAGATAGGAAACTGTTACCCCAAATTGGAGTCAAAGACATTTTAAAATTACATGTCCATTAAATTTTATTTTGTAAACTGAAATATAGAAACAAACCAAAAGCAAGATACTATTCACACTCACTGCCATGAAATTAACTAAGCACTTCCATCATTTAAGTCCTTCGGCTCCTAAGAACACAGAAATCTCCAGAATGAGTCTGTTATTTGAGTCTCATCTTTGTCAGTGACTCATCACATGGTCCTGAAGAAGAAGAACCACTCTCCCCTGTTCCATTTCTTGACTGGGAAGTATAAGAATGGTTTACAGTCAAAATGTCCACCATGTTTATCATCACCAACCACCACATCATCACCACAACTACCACGTATTAGCTGCCACCTAGTATGGGCATTGTACCGGGTACTTTCCATAGTTTGTTTGTTTATTTATTTATTGAGGCAGATTCTCACTCTGTCGCCCAGGCTGAAGTGCAGTGGTGCAATCTCGGCTCACTGCAACCGCCGCCTCACGGATTCATGCGATTCTCCTAACTCAGCCTCCCGACTAGCTGGGATTACAGGTGCCGGCCGCCACACCTGGTTAATTTTTTGTATTTTTAGTAGAGATGGGGTTTCACCGTGTTGCCCAGGCTGGTCTTGAACTCCTGAGCTCAGGCAATCCGCCCACCTCAGCCTCCCAAAGTGCTAGGATTACAGGCATGAGCTACTGTGCCTGGCTCACAGTTACTTAAATTAATTCGTATAAAAGCACCAAAGGTTAAAGTATCATTATTCCCACTTCACAGATGAAAAATCTGGTGCTCAGCGAATTCACAGAGTTAGTAAGCAAAATAGTTAAGTTAAAACCTAGTTCTGGGCTGGGCACGGTGGCTCATGCCTGTAATCCCAGCACTTTGGGAGGCCGAGGTGGGCGGATCACCTGAGGTCAGGAGTTTGAGACCAGCATGGCCAACATGGTGAAACCCCATCTCTACTAAAAATACAAAAATTAGCCAGGCATGGTGGCGTGCACCTGTAATCCCAGCTACTCGGAGGCTGAGGCAGGAGAATTGTTTGAACCTGGGAGGTGGAAGTTGCAGTGAGCAGAGTTCGTGCCTGCACTCCAGCCCTGGCCACAGAGCGAGACTCCATCTCACGATAAATAAATAAATAAATAAATTCCCTCACTCTTTATCCCCGCTTCTGTTGGTTCAATAGTTTAGCATTTCTTGTGAATAATTGTATTTGTAACTACAGCCAGTGCTCAGGTTGTCTTCATCACACTTGGCCTTAGGGTTAGCTAAGTCATTGGAAGGACAGTAAGGACTTTTCCTTGTCTGTGGGCCTAAGGTTAACAGAGGATGGAGCCCTACAACTCGATGGGTAACAGGCAGCTTGAGGCAGTCATTGTACCTAGGCTGTGAAGAGAGCTGTGATGGGTCCCAGCAGCAGACAGACCAATCTTGAGTTGGGCAAACTCTCTTTCACACTCTACCCCCATACCATACAGTGCCTCATAACATTCAAAGTTCTTTTTGATAGCATTTCAAGTCTATATGCCTTCTCTTACAGCATACTCCCTCTTGAGTAAATACACAAACAAAAAAGGTTTTATTGAAGTAGTTTGTTAGAATTCTGGCTGGATGAGACAAAGCCTCAACTTTTGCCTAAACAAAACAGATACATCTATCAACTTACATAGCTAAATTGTAAGAAGGCAGGAATAGAGCTGGCCTGAGAAAAGACGGAATGCAGAGGACTGGGTACCATCAGGCTTATCTCTCTCCCTCTTCATGGGAGCACCGGTGGTTCCAGGCTCATACTCTCAGAGGGTGGCAACTTGAAAGGAGAAAGTGTGCCTGTGAATCTGAACAGCTCCACTTTGAAAAATTCTGGGAAAGAGTTGTGTCATTCCAACTTGGGTTATGTGCCAATCTCTTCGACCAATCACTGAGGCCAGGGAAGCAGAGTCATATGAGAGGATGTCCATTTGCATTCTGACTACAGGATTAGACTGCAGGAAAGATGGGTGGTTTCCCCAAAGAAGGAAATGACTCTGACTTGGGGCATTACTGTGGCAGCCTCCCTAGCCCCAACAACCAAAGATCATATCTGAAATAGGGATTAGGTTCTAGGGTCAGTCTGAAGGAGAAACATTACATATTTAAAATCATCCTCAAAAATATCTAAATTGGTTACACATCCCTAATTCTTAGTCACACTAAGGACTGAAAAACACTAAGCTTGATTAAAGGAAAGAACGACATACAAGTCTATAAAGTGATGTTTGGGCATTGAAATGAACTTGCTTATTTTTTTCTTTCTTTTTTTTTGAGATGGAGTCTCCCTCTGTTGCCCAGGCTGGAGTGCAGTGGCACTATCTCAGAAATGAGCTTGCTTTTAAGACAGAAATCACATCCCTTCCCAAGAGTAGGGGATGCAGAGAAATTTCCAAAACTATGTCTTTTTTTTTTTTTTTTTTTTTGCTTTTTGAGTCGGAGTTTCGCACTTGTTGCCCAGGCTGGAGTGCAGTAGTGTGGTCTCGGCTCACTGCAACCTCCGCCTCCCAGGTTCAAGCGATTCTCCTGCCTCAGCCTCCCAAGTAGGTGGGATTACAGGTGCCCACCACCACGCCCGGCTAGTTTTCGTATTTTTAGTAGAGACGTGGTTTCACCATGTTGGCTAGGCTGGTCTCAAACTCCTGACCTCAGGTGATCCACCTGCCTCAGCCTTCCAAAGTGCTGGGATTACAGGTGTGTGCCATGGGGTCCGGCCAAAACTGTGTCTTCTTAACCACAGGGTGCACTCCTTTTTTTTTTTTTTTGATATTAAGTTTGTGTTACCTTAAAACAAAACAAGAAAATCATTTGTTGAGATGATTTTAAAAGACATGTATAAATACATAGCATAGGATCTGGTCATAGAAGGTGTTCAATAAATAATTGCTGGATTTAAATCCAAATCTTCCTTGAATCTGAAAGAGAAGTTTCTATTTGGGTTGACATTTTGTTGTGGCTCCTTCAATCAGCAATCATCTCCTGATCATCCAGGCTTGGTCTCTGACCTTCAGTGGAATCACATGTTAGAGGAGTTTCTTGCAGCATGGGTTTGTGCTAGGAGAGGCAGCTGGAGGAAAATGAAATGTGCTTGGATGGCTTGAAGAGCCTGGGTTCTAACCCTGGCTCTGACAAAATTAGTCATGAAACTTAAGGCAAACCCTTTCAGTTTGCTGGGCTTCAGTTTTCTCACTGGCAAAATTGGGATGTTAATGCATCTCTACCAATAAAGCTGTTGGAGGGAGATTAAACTAGATAGCATATAACTGACTAGCTGGCTCATATTAAACGCTGAAATGATGTCAGTTTCTTTCCTTCCTGAGAAGGAATTACATTATGGCAGCCTCGGGATACTGACAACCAAAGAGAGTCTGTAATGCCCACTGATACATCTGGCATAAATAGTTAAAGAAGCAAATTCTGACTCAGAAATATGGTATGCAGTTCTTTATTACCATTTTCTCAGGTGGACAGAACTTTTCTCTGTTTCTATCAAATTGCCAAAAAATTATTTAAAAACGATGTATATATACACATATATACATATATACGTATATACATGTATATATGTATATACACACATATACACGTGTATATGTGTATGTATATACACATATACATGTATATACGTATATATGCGTATATACATACATATGTATATGTACATACGTATACATATATACGTATATATGTGTATATACATATATACGTATATATGTGTATATACATATATACGTATATATGTGTATATACATATATACGTATATATGTGTATATACATATATACGTATATATGTGTATATACATATATACGTATATATGTGTATATACATATATACGTATATATGTGTATATACATATATACGTATATATGTGTATATACATATATACGTATATATGTATATATACATTGTTTTTAAATAATTTTTTGGCAACTTGATATATACATATATGTGTATATATACACACACACATATATATGTGTATATATACACACACACATATACATGTGTATATATACACACACATATACATGTGTATATATACACACACATATACATGTGTATATATACACACACATATATGTGTATATATACACACACATATATGTGTGTATATACACACACATATATGTGTGTATATACACACACATATATGTGTGTGTATATATACATATATATACACATATATATGTGTGTGTGTGTGTGTATATATATATATATATATTTTTTTTTTTTTTTTTTGAGACAGAGTTTCACTCTTGTCGCCCAGGCTGGAGTGCAATGGCATGATCTCAGTTCATTGCAGTCTTCACCTCCCTGGTTCAAGCGATTCTCCCACCTCAGCCTCCGGAGTAGCTGGGATTACAGGCATGCACCACCATGTCCAGCTTATTTTTGTATTATTAGTAGAGGCGGGGTTTTACCATGTTAGCCAGGCTGGTCTTGAACTCCTGACCTCAGGTGATGCACCTGTCTCAGCCTCCCAAAGTGCTGGGATTACAGGTGTGAGCCACCGCGCCTGCCATTTTAAATATATTAAATTGTGCCTAATGAGAAGAAAATTTTTTTTTGATTTGGATTTATATGTATACATGTGATAGGATGTTGGTAAAGATATACAACTATTGAGTTATCGAGCTTTGAAAGGCATTCTGGACACAGTGCTGACCGTTACAAATACTCATTTATAGTGTATGAGTTGTTCTAGAAATAAAGTTTTTTTTTTACTGTTTCATTGCTGGTAGTTGAATTTTTTCCTTTCTCAACATAGCCATTAGCCTCTGTAACCTTTCCTAATTGATTGTTCCAAAATGGTTTACTACTGTTCATTATAGTAGAACTCTTATGTATGTGTGTAATACATGTTATGATTATGAGTAGGCCTTTTGGCTCACAGAAACCCAGACATGGCACAAATATTCATCACACATGGCCCCTGGAAATACCTGGCCTGGAAATCTCAGCCAACATGGGATTAATTTGATGTAATTCAATCTCTTGGAAAGATTGTCTAATATAATTGCCTTACATTATATTTACTGATTGGTTAATTTGGATAGAAATAAATTCTTTTTTGATAAGTGTGAATTAGAATCATATGCTAATTTTACAGAGGAGATTAAGTTATTTATTTAATTTTAATGTCCTTTCAGCACTCTGGTTCAATTGTTGGTGAAATACAGTATTGCACAGTAAGTTGACACCCAGATTTAATTAGTTTCTTGGGGGAATTATTAGAAGACAGCATAGACCTTAGCAGCAACCCCAATTTTTAAAAACATATATTGTGATATTTCTTTTCTTGGAGCACACATTCCCTATTATTGTATCTTATCTCTGGGATACACATTTCTCTAGAACAAATAGAATATTCATGACCATTACATAGGTTAAAACACTTACACACTAGAGAGGGTCCAGCACGGGCCTCCAAACTATACCTAGAAGACGGCTTAGCACACACTCATGAAATTAGTTATCCTGAGGATCATGGATCCGGTGAGAACATATGCCAGAATGCAGGACAAGAACATACAGATATATCACTAGCTTTTGTAAATAAGAAACATGAAGTTTGACTAAGGCCAAGACTGAACCATTCAATATTCTAGATCCCACCAACTCTTGCCTTGTTCATGTTGGCAATCATAGCAGCACCAAGTGATTCCTGGTTTATTTGCTAGTCAGGGTGAGATTGAGAGTGTAAAGCATTGCAGGAAGAGAGAGCAGCATGCCTAGAGATGAGAGAGAGCCTGGGATGCTCATGGAAATAAGTCCAGGAGTGCTGGGGTATGCAGACTAAGGGGAAGCGTGATGAGGAGGCATAAGGGCTAAAGTCTGCAGGAGTCTTTGGCTCATTCTAAGAACAGTGGGAAGCCACTGAAGAGTGCTAAACAAGGAAGTCACATGATCTCATCTGCATTTTTATAAGTTTTTGTCTAGCTGCAGGATTGAGACCAGAGGTCAGGAGAGTAGGTAGGAAGTAGAAGAAGGAGGCAGGGAAGACTCCCAGGGTTTTCATTTGAGCAGCTGAGAGCCTGGGCTATTTATGAAGCAGGGCAACACTGGAGGAAAGGCAGGGTTTTTTGTCTGTTTTGCTGTTATTGTTTGTTTTAAAAGATAGGGGAGAGTATGATGAATTCAGTTTTGGACACACTGAATTTGGGGTGCCTATGACAACATTGTATTAGGCAGCTTGGGCTGGCATAACAAAATACCACAGGCTTGGTGGCTCAGACAGCAGAAACTTATTTCTTATAGCTCTGGGGACTGGAAAGGCCATGATCAAGGTGCTGACCAGGTACGTTTCATTCTGAGGCCTCTTCTCTTGATTTGTCGGGGGCCACCATCTTGCTGTGTGCTCACATGACTTCTTTGTGCCCTTGGAGAGGGCAGAGAGAGAGAGAAAGAGCGCCTTGGTGTCCTCTTTTTGTAGAGACACTAATTCTGTTGGATCAGGACCCTACCCTTATGACCTCGTTAGCCTTAATTATTTCCTTGGAAGCCCCATTTCCAAATACAGCCACACAGGGGTTAGGGCCTCAGTAGAAGAATCTGGAGGGAGAGGGGAACAAACAGTCCATAACACTCACCCAAGCAGAGAGGTTAAGGTGTCATCAGGAATGGGAGTGGGAGGGGCTTTGGAGCTCAGAGAGGAGGCCTGGGCTGGAGCTCCTGATTCGATAGCTATTGGTATAAAATTGCCAACTTGAAGCTTCAGGAGTGGGCTGAAATCATCAAGGGAGAGAGAACTCCAAAGAAAGGAGGGTCTCTCTAGGATCTAAACTTAGGGTAGAGGAAGAAAAGCTGGCAAAGGGGATTAAGATGGAACAGCCAGAAAGCTGGGAAGAAACCAGAGGAGTGTAGTAACTTGAGAACGGAAGGAAAAAGATCTCATGAGTGTTATCCCATTTCCCTTCTCATGGCCTGGCAAGCAGGAAGTTCCCCTGAACGTCAGACTTCTGGATCTGGCCCTGGTTCCTTCCCTCCCCAAAGCCACAACTGATTATCGAACAGATGTTGGTTGAGCAGTTAGTGTGTCCCAGCTCTAGTATGGCCTCCGTGGAGGACAGGAAGCAGCTGAAGAAGCAAGTCCTATTTAAGGAACTTATGGAAGAGCCGGGAAATATTTTGAAAGAGAAATAACTCTCAGGGCAGGGCCATGAATATTAACTGACATAACATGTATACAGTGACCGTTGTAAGAGTTTAGAGGAGGCAGAGACTGCTCTGGCCCGAGGGAGTCAGAGGAAAAGTGGATTTGAGTGAGAAGGGCTGCGTTCTTGTGGTGTGAGTGAGCAGGTATTTCAGGCAGAGGGCGTTGCATGAGCGCAGGACACCGAGATGACAAATCTGACCTTGCCATTGGTTCCCCAAGAGCTCCTGGTTGCTGGTACAGGGATTCTGGAGTCTTTAATGCTCTGGCCTCTGCCTGCAGCCCACACTCACCTCCCACTCCTACCCTACAGCCCACACTCACCTCCCACTCCTACCCTACAGCCCACACTCACCTCCCGCTCCTACCCTACAGCCCACACTCACCTCCCGCTCCTACCCTACAGCCCACACTCACCTCCCGCTCCTACCCTACAGCCCACACTCACCTCCCGCTCCTACCCTACAGCCCACACTCACCTCCCGCTCCTACCCTACAGCCCACACTCACCTCCCGCTCCTACCCTACAGCCCACACTCACCTCCCGCTCCTACCCTACAGCCCACACTCACCTTCCTACCCCTCCCCTTCTAGAAGATGTTTTGTATTCCAGTGGATCAGAACTCTTTGTAGCTTTTCACACATGAACACACACACACACACACACACACACACACCAAGCTTCTAGCGTCCCTGCCTTTATTCATACCATTCTTCTGCTTTGAATGCCACCTGCCCCTCCATCTGGTTTACCCTTACTCAGCCCCTAGGGCTGAGTCTAAGCCTGGGTCCTCACTGAGAAGCTCATCACATTCCATCACCGCCCCCTCACCCATCCCCATGAAGACCCCTACCAACTCTTTGCTAAATGTCTAATTGTTTATGTGGCTGTCACCTGCACTAGATTGTCAGCTTCATGAGGGCAGGAACTGTGGTTCTTTTTTTTTTTGAGATGGAGTCTCGCTTTCTTGCCCAGGCTAGAGTGCAGTGGCGAGATCTTGGCTCACTGCAACCTCTGCCTCCTGGGTTCAAGCGATTCTCCTGCCTCAGCCTCCCAAGTAGCTGGGATTACAGGTGCATGCCAACACACTCAGCTAATTTTTTGTGTTTTTTTAGAGGCAGGATTTCACCCTGTTCACCAGCTTGGTCTTGAACTCTTGACCTTAGGTGATCCGCCCACCTCGGCCTCCTAAAGTGCTGGGATTACAGGCAGGAGCCACCACACCCAGCCTTGTTTTGTTTTTTTAACACAACCCCAGCATCTAACCCACACAATACATCGCTGTGGACAATGTTAATGCAACAAATAAAGCACCTTCTCCACTCCACTGTGCTAAATTTGACTTAACTGACATTCAACCTTATACTTCTTCCATAGTAGAATAAAATACAATAAAACGTTAGAGGTATGGAAACGCAAAGCAGCCGGGGCAGACTTGGACACTATGTGACAGAAAGCATTAGCTAAGCAGCCAGGACCACTCTGGGGTCTTGCCTGTTTTGTCACCATGAGCAGCACGCTCAGTAACTCAGTGGTTCACGTGGATCAAATTTGGAAAATGCCATGATTAATGAGAGTGCAAAACCAATTAATAAGATGAGAAATTTATTTTGAAACATATAAGGAAAATACTAAACTATGCAAAACCATAATAGCTAACCTTTAGTGGGGACTTACTATGTGCTAGAGGCTTACTACTATATGCTCTTTACAAATATTAACACGTTTAATTTTCATAATAGCTCCATAAGATAATTCTTAAGTGAGTTAACATTTAAGGAGTAAAGTAGATGAGCATATAGTAAGCACTATGTACATGTTAGTCATTTCTTTTTTTTTTTTTTTTTTTGAGACAGAGACTCGCTCTGTTGCCCAGGCTGGAATACAGTGGCACGATCTCAGTTCACTGCAATCTCCACTTCCCAGGTTCAAGCTATTTTCCTGCCTCAGCCTCCTGAGTAGTTGGGACTAGAGGCGTGCACCACCATGCTGAGCTAACTTTTTGTATTTTTAGTAGCGATGGGGTTTCACCATGTTGGCCAGGCTGGTCTCGAACTCCTGACCTCAGGTCATCTGCCTGCCTTGACCTCCCAAAGTGCTGGGATTACGGGCGTGAGCCACCGCACCTGGTCCACGTTAGCTATTTCTATTCTTATGATCATTTTATGGAGGAGAAACCAATCGGCAATGGGATGAATATAAATAAATTGCCTTAGTAATTTGGTAGGTGGTAAAATTGAGAAGTGAAGCCAAGTCATCCAATTCTAGAGTCCAGACTCTTAACCATTACATTAGAAGGTGACCAAATCCCCTATTCCACTGTAGGTAAAGTCAGTTTAGCTATTTCATTTGAAACAAGATAATAGTGTTTACACAAGAGAACCTGTGACCATTTGGTACCTGTAAAATCCACAGCCATAGGAAAGTAATGTTGTTAACCAAAGCAAAAAGTGCGGGTTGTAGGACAGAGGAAATCAAACTGTGGTTTAAAACATTCACCTGTGGGAAGTCTGTGCTAGTGCAGCAGTTTCCAAACCAGAAACATTGGCATGGGTAGTAAAGGGTGTGTGTGTGTCCAAAGGGAGCAGAGTCACCAAACATAAAGTCAAGTTCAGGACATTAAAAAGAAATGATTGCCAGTTTCTGTCATTGTCATTTTTAAAAGAAAGATACGGAGAAGAGAAAACGTGAGAGAAATTGCTGAATGCTAGGCACTCTACTGGGTTCTTAACAAATTTTAGCTCATAAAATCATGGTGGCCACCTGGAAAGTACTTATCATTATCGTACTTTTGAAGAGAAGAAAACTGAAGTTCAATGACTTGCCCATAGTTTCCTAGTTTGTAAGTGGCAGGACTGAGATTTGAAACTAGGCCAGCCCAGTTCGGAGAACTACATTCTCTCCCTGATGCCAGACTGCGGGTAACCAAACTTTCCTCCCAGTCACATTCTTCTTCTTCTTATCAGAGCAATGGGAACCCCCTTGTAGTTCTTACTTTTAAAAGAATATTACATTGCTCCTATTCTTCCCCTTTTTTTTTTTTTTTGGTAGCAGAATATTAAGGACTTATAAAAAGGGTAAAAGAACAAAATCACTAAATTAAAAAAACCCTTCTGGGTGCAGTGGCTCAGGCCAGGCACTGTGGCTCATGCTTGTAATCCCAGCACTGTGGGAGGCTGAGGCAGGCAGATCACCTGAGGTCAGGAGTTCAAGACTGGCCTGACCAACATGGAGAAACCCCGTCTCTACTATTAATACAAAAAAAAAAATTAGCTGGGCATGGTGGCGCATGCCTGTAATCCCAGCTACTCGGGAGGCTGAGGCAGGAGAATCGCTTGAACCTGGGAGGTGGAGGTTGCAGTGAGCCGAGATCATGCCATTGCACTCCAGCCTGGGTGACAAGACTGAAACTCTGCCTCAAAAACAAACAAACGAACAAACAAACCCTCAAATATCATTGTCCTGCAACGGTTAATAAGGATAGTTTCACCACTTAGCCTTAAATGAGAAAAATAAAAACAATGTTCTCTGTTGCCCCATAAACTAAATGTATTCTTTAAAAATGACTTTAAAAAAAAATAATTTCAACTTTTATTTTACATTTGGGGGTACATGTACAGGTTTGTTACTTGGGTATACTATGTGATGCTGAGGTTTGGGGTACAATTGATCCCATCAACCAGATAGTGAACATAGTTTCCAATAGTTAGTTTTTCAGCCCTTGCCCCCTCCCTCCTACCTCCGTCTAGTAGTCCCCAGTGTCTATTGTTACCATCTTCATGTCCATGTGTACCTAAAGTTTAGCTCCCACTTATAAGTGAGAACATGAGGTATTTGGTTTTCTGTTCCTGTGTGAATTTACTTAGGATAATGGCCTCCAGCTGCATCCATGTTGCTGCAAAGAACGTGATTTCATTCTTTTTTATGAGTGTGTAGTATTCCATGGTGCATATGTACCAAATTTTCTTTAGCCAATTTACTTTTGATGGGCACTAGGTTGATTCTATGTCTTTGCTATTGTGAATAGTGCTGAAATGAACATATAAGTGCATGTATCTTTTTGGTAGAATGAATTATTTTCTTTTGGATATATACCCAGTGATGGGATTATTGGGTCGAATGGTAGTTTTGTTTTAAGTTCTTTGAGAAATCTCCAATCTCAAAGTTTGCACAGTGACTGAACTAATTTACATTCCCACCAGCAGTGTATAAGCATTCCCTTTTCTCCCCAGCCTCACCAGCATCTGTTGTTTTTTGACTTTTTAATAATAATAAAAGGAATTTTATTCTAAGGTTTTTTTTCTCCTACCTACCTGGTGTTAAAATACCTTTATTTTATGAAATGGTGATGGCAACCAGTAATTTCTTTTTAATGTCTTAACCTGGCAATTATGTGTTTGCCCTGCCCCCTCCAAAGCCTCCCCGTCAACCTT
Organism: Pan troglodytes; assembly: GCF_028858775.2. NCBI lineage: Eukaryota > Metazoa > Chordata > Mammalia > Primates > Hominidae > Pan > Pan troglodytes. The sequence goes on from NC_072398.2 coordinate 140,089,617, forward strand.
CCTACCTCCTGCAAAATGTTATTGTTATCTCTCTAGGAAGTACTGCACGAATGCATGTTTGTGTGTGTGTGTGTGTGTGTGTGTGTGTACAAAGTTTGTCTATTTTTGCCTTAGATTCTCCTCCTCTTTTTGTTATTGCTTCTAATATCTGATGAAATATAATGAAATTTCTCAATGTCTTTGTGATTGCAACTGTATCCTGAACAGGCAGGATTTTTGCAAACAGAGATATTGACAACACAGTTACTCTCTGAAATATTTTCCCTGAAAAGAGTGACAATGCTGCCTGCTGAGGTCTCTTACACCAAACATGCTTCTGAATTACACACAGTCATGATTATAAAAGTGAAACTGACTCCATAACATATTAGCTCTTTTGTGGAAAGTGACTTTCTAATATCAGAAGAGTGTATTGAATAGAATTGAGGCAAAATTATTCTTGTGCCATATATAGAGAACTTTAAGCAAAAATAATTTTTTTCTAAGTTTATTTAGTAAGCTTCTTAAAATGAGATCCTCAGGTATAGTCATTCATTCCTATAGTGTAATTTTAAAACCAAAAAGAGCTTCTATTCTCCAAATATCTCTCTGCCAACCTATAACAAAACACAGTGCAGGGAAACTGCCAACAGCAGGATTCCCAGGTTGTTTTGCCTTTTCAGGGGTGACTTTCCTCTGACATTATCTGGGGCCCAGGTTCTCTGCCCCTGGGCTCACAATCCTGTTCCCTGCCTTTCTCCTTTAAGTACCCCTCCCTCTCTCCATCGTGCCTCCTGCGCCACTTCATAAGACTTTTATAAACTGTTTTTAATACACTAAGCGAAACTCAGGATCACACAATAAATACAAACTTGGAAACTATCCCAGTACTGAATTGTTTGACACTCGATCCACATCCCACCTTACACCCCTCTTCCTGCTACAAACTCAGGCTTTTTTTCAATCCTTTGCCACTCTCTTTCATAGTGAACTCAAGCTTCCTCCACTGGAAAGCAATCTTGCCATTTATGTTTCAGCTCCCTCCCACACCCTCTATACTTTAGTGCAGGCCACTTCAACCTGGCTTTATACGATGGGTGGAATGCTGGAGCCAGCTCATGCTGTCTCAAGAGAGCTGATTATAAAATTTTTAGGAATTTTGCAAGCTGGATGTTAAAACAGTTATCATTAAAAATTAAATAATATAAACTTGAAATCAAGAAAAGTATATAAAAACAAAGATTATAAATAGTCCAGACTCACCACTGCCTAATTATTTTACTACATGTTATTATTTTTTATGCGTTGAAAGTTATTTATGTCCATTATATCTGTGTCATGGAAATGGTATATAATAGTGTAGGCATCTCTTTCCCAGCCTGAGTTCAGTGGCATCATATCGGTAGCTTGAAATCTGTCATGGTTTACACCACTGATGCAAATCAGGGTTCTGGCCGGGTACAGTGGCTCACGCCTGTAATCCCAGCACTTCGAGAGGCCGAGGTGGGCAGATGGCTTGGGCCCAGGATTTCGAGACTAGCCTGGGCAACATGGCAAAACCATCTCTACAAAAAAAAAAAAAACAAAAAATTAGCTGGGTATAGTGGTGCATGCCTGTAGTCCCAGCTACTTGAAAGGCTGAAGGTGGGAGGATCATCTGAGCCTAGGGAGGTCGAGGCTGCAGTGAGCTGTGATCTTGTCACTGCACTCCAGCGTAGGTGACAGAATGAGACCCTGTCTCAAAACAAACAAATCAGGCTTCCTGCCATCACACTGCCTAAAGCCAGTTGTGAAGTATTTACCAGCACATCTTCATGCAACACAATGGGAAGGCCCAGCTATTTAGTCTACAGAGCCAAGGAAAGCAGAGCCCTAATGATGTGGTTAGGCTTTGTGTCCGCACCCAAATCTCATCCTGAGTTGTAATCCTCAGGTGTTTAGGGAGAGAACTGGTGGGAAATAATGGGATTATGGGGGCAGTTCCCCCATTCTGTTATCATAATAGCGAGTGAATTCTCGTGAGATCTGGTGGTTTATAAATGGTAGTTTTTCCTGTGCTCTCACACACTCTTGCCTGCCACCATGTAAGACGTGTCTCTTCCCCTTCCACCATGATTGTAAGTTTCCTGAGACCTCCCCAGCCCTGTGGAACTGTGAGTCAATTAAACCTCTTTCCTTTATAAATAACCCAGTCTTGGGTCTGTCTTTATAGCAGGATGAGAATGGACTAATACACGGACATATCAACACCAATAGGAAACCCATCAGCTTCAGCTGGGCCCTCAGCACTGCTCTGCAGTCTTTTATGCTGCTCTGATCAGTTTTCTCTTCCTGCTCCAGATGCTATTTTTTTTCTGATTTTCTTCGCTTCCCTCCACCATCTAGCCATCTTTCTCTTTCCTCCTTACTCTCAGAAAACAAACTAAATTTCTATTTCACAGAGAAAACAGATGCCATTCAAGAAGTGCTCCCTTAACTTTCTGGCTCCAAATCTATCAATGGACATGTGTGTACATCCTGCCTTTTCCTGCTGCAGTGAAGGAGTTGTCCCTGCTTCTAAGGCTTGTCTTTCCGCCTCAGCCCTGGTCCTAGCCTCTTCTGCCTCTTCAAGAACTTCCCTTTCTCCGTTATCCTCTGTCTTCTCTGTTGTCACCTCCTTATCCAGTATTTTAACTTGTATTGTGCCCTCGTATTTAAACAAATGAGCTTTCTCAATTCAGTGTCCTCCTATAGCTACTGACCTACCTCTTCCCTTCTCTTCATAGCCACACTTGAGAACCCTTGTCCAAACTCTTCAGGTCTACTTTCTTTTCTCCCACTCTCTCTTCACACTGATTTCTTGCCCAATTCCACAAAAACACTCTTGCTAATGCCATCAGTGGCCTCCATGTTACTAACTCCAATGGACAGTTCTCAATCTTTATTTTAGTTGATTTCTCTCCAATATTTGAGCTGATTTGAACTTCTACAAGATTTCCATCACTCTCTCTCTGAAATTCTTTCTTCTTTGGCCTCTGGGATATTGCTCTCGGCTGCTTTTCCTCATACTTTTGTGACCTCTGCTTCTTAATCTATGCAGTTTCCTTTTCTCTTTCCTTAGGAGTATGGGAGGAATGTAGAAAACCAAATGTTCTTGACAAAAGCTGGCACTGATTTTTCTGTACTACTGCTATCATTACTGCGATTATCATCAGCAACATTCTGACCACAAGCCCCTCAGACACAAACCTGATAGGATGAGGGGGGAAAATTCTAAAATCTGTCTGCATTATTATAAAGTAGAGGCCGGGTGTAGTGGCTCATGCCTGTAATCCCAGCACTTTGGGAGGCTGAGTTGGGCAGATCACCTGAGGTCAGGAGTTCAAGACCAGCCTGGCCAACATGGTGAAACCCCGTCTCCACTAAAAATACAAAAATTAGCCAGGTGTGGTGGCAGGTGCCTGTAGTTTCAGCTACTTGGGAGGCTGAGGTAGGAGAATCACTTGAATCCGAAAGTGGAGGTTGCAGTGAGCTGAGATCGCACCATTGCACTCCAGCCTGGGTAAGAAGAGCAAAACTCAGTCTCAAAAATATATATATAAATGAAATAAAATAAGGTAGTGGAAGCAAGGAAGAAAACTAACATTTATTATTAAATGTCAGACATATTCATATATGTTATTCCATTTAATCTTCATGATTATATCATGAGTTAAATATTATCAACCCTGTTTTACAGATGATGAAATTGTCTAAACAACACACAACCATCAAGCTATCAAGTAGCAGAGGTGGAATTTAAACCTACCCCTCGGACTCCTAGAGTAATGCTCTTTTCAGTGATAGCATACCTGATCTGCTTCTGGTTTATAAGGGTTTTGTGGAAAACATTAAATGTTTCTGTTGAGTGTGCTGAGTTGGGAGAGAAATGTCTTATACTCGTGCAGAAGTAATGGGTTGTTGGCCTGGCTGGCGGGCCTCCAGACAAGACTTCCAAGCACAGCAATATGTTATGGAAGACGTTACAGACCAGGGTGTGGTTTTTAGCTCTGCAGACTGAGAAACTTCATTCTTGCCAGAACACCCAGAAGCAAACAGTGTCTAGGGGACAGACACATCTAAATTCAAAAGACTGGTATATAAAGCAGAATGCCAATTTATACAACTGTCAAAATTCTAGTATTCACTCACTGATATATTCTGAGCCTATGGAAATATCTCTGTGAGATATTTTTTAATCAGCAGGCAACTAGGCAATACATTAAACAAGGAAATAAAAACCAGAGAGTTACACTGGTGGTGTTCCTTGCTGGAGCAATTAAACTATCATCTTTGCTAACAAAAAGAGGAGTTTGGGAGCAAAATGTCACGTACCCTTAACTCTGGATTAGGCTGGAGAGTTCCCCCTGGCAAGTTCCTACTCTATGAGCCTCCAGGTTGGCCATGCACCCCCATTCTGCTTATATGATGTGTTAGTTGGGGCACATGCCAAGCTGCTATAACAAAGAGAGCATAAAATACTGTGATTCAAATATAATGGGGGTGGAGGGGCAGACTGAAGTGAATGGGGAGCTCTGCACCTCAAAGTCCTCCAGGAACTCAGATTTCTTCAATCTTGCTGATCAACTGTCCCCTAGGACTGCAAAGTGCAGTGTTCAGAACAGCAACATGAGCAATACCTGGGAGCTTGTTAGAATTGCAGAATCTCAATCAGCTCCAGACCTACTGAATCAGAATCTGCATTTTAGCAGATCCCCAGGTGGTTCTTGTGCACTAAAGTTTGAGAAGCACTGCCCTGGGGCGTTGCTCTTGACAGCATGGTTGAAACTTGTTTAACACCACATTTGCATCCAGTGTATGAGAAAGGAGAAGAAAGGAAGTAGAGGGAAACCTATTTTTTTTCAAGATGGTGACATAGGAGTCACACAAATCATTGCCATTCAGATTTCATTGGTGAGAGATTAATCATAAGGCCACATACTTAGCTGCAAAAGAGGCTGAGAAATGTAGCTCCTAGCTGGGTGTCTGTGTTTGCTAAAACTCACGGGGATTCTATTAGCCAAAAGGAAAGAAGAGGAAATGCATTCCAGAGACAGTAATAATCTCTGTTATATACGTTTTTCTTCAAGACATTAAAAAAAAGGTCAGGCCAGGTGCAGTGGCTCATGCCTGTAATCCCAGCACTTTGGGAGGCCAAGGCAGATAGATCACTTGAGGTCAGGAGTTCGAGACCAGCCTGGCCAAGATGGTGAAACCCCATCTCTACTAAAAATACAAAAATTAGCCGGGCGTGGTGGCAGGCGCCTGTAATCCCAGCTACTTGGGAGGCTGAGGCAGAAGAATTGCTTGAACCCAGGAGGTGGAGGTCCAGTGAGCTGAGATCATGCCACTGCATGCTAGCACGGGCAATAGAGAGAGACTCTAACTAAAAAAAAAAAAAGTCAGTGCTATTTTGGGAGTCAGGGAACAATTAAATATTTGACTTATGTCTCAAAGGTTTCAGTCAAGACACTGAACCTTGTTGTCTTTGATATTAAAAACCACTTCTTTACAGTGTGGGTTTCTTTGCAGATTTTAATGTCTTTAATACCATATCATAGTCTCTTGATGTCAAATATCTTCTACCACTCTGGGTATTGCCCAACATGGGAGGAGGTTTTCTCTTCCTGGGTGAGACACAGAGCTTTAGGCACTTAGGAGGCCTCCGTTTCTCATGTTTGGAGAGTAGTCTTTTAAAAGAACTTACTTCACATTTAACAACTTGAAAAAACATCTGTGTTAACAAAAAGGGGGTGGTTTCTACAGAGGAGAATCAAAATTAGAATAAGCATTAGTTGTTCACACATCTGGTGTCAACTGCAGATCAGCTAAGTGGCTCCACTGAATGCAGCAAGGCTCATTCACACGTTTGGGAGTCAGCAGGCTGTGGGCTGAAATAGGCTCACCTTTAGGAGTCAGCAGGCTGTGTGCTGAAATAGGCTCACCCTGGCTGCATGGGACTCTGCTCCATTTGTTTCTCATAATCTCATTCCTGGGACTATCAGGTGAGTCTGGGCATTTTCTCACAATAATGGCTGAGGCACAAGAAAGCAAGTCAATTTTAAGCCTCTGCTTTTTTCATGCCTGCCAACATGCTGGCCAAAGTACATCTGGCCAGGATGTTGGCCAAAGTACATCTCATGGTCAGACTTCTTTTGACGAATGAGGCAGTTCTCTCTTCTTATGGTGGGAAGGCATCATAAAATTACTTGGCAAAAAGTATAGATACAGAGAGAAGTAAAAAAATTAGGACTATTTCTTCAATCTGCCAGAGGCTGCCCTCATAATCAAAATTATTCATGTTCCTTTCAGTGAAAAATATGCTCATACCCATTCCAGACCCCTTAAAGTCTTATCTAGGGCCGGTGGCTCATGCCTGTAGTCCCAGCACTTTGGGAGGCCAAGGCAGGTGGATCACCTGAGGTCAGGAGTTCGAGACAAGCCTGGCCAACATGGTGAAACCCTGTCTCTACTAAAAATACAAAAATTAGCCAGGCGTGGTGGTCCATGCCTGTAATCCCAGCTACTCAGGAGGCTGAGGCAGGAAAATCGCTTGAACCTGGGAGATGGATGTTTCAGTGAGCCGAGATTGCACCACCGCACTCCAGCCTGGGTGAAGCAAGACTCTGTCTCAAAAAAACAAAAAAAAAGTCTTATCCAGTCACAGCCACAGGCTCAAAGTCCAAGATCTTATGATCTACATCAGATCCAGATCAGATGCAGCTCCTCTGAATCTGGAGTCCCATGAGCTAACAACGTTATCTGTCCCCTACCCACCCAACAATTGTTGAACAGGTACAGGGTAATTACAACAAAGACTCCCATTCAGAAAATGGGAAAGAACAGGAGGTATACAACAGTCCCTGGTCCGTAATAATTCTGAAACCCTGCTTGGCAAATGTTCCCTACTCTGCGGTGGAGAATGCTCCTTGATTAGGCTCTGGTTTGGCTTCCTGAGGCCCTTGAGTCTCCATGCTTCTTGGCTCTCCCTCTGAGATGTCTCTCCTTTTCCTTCATTCTCCTTGGCCATTTCTATGGAGAGCTTTGGAAAATAGCTTTTGGCAACTTTCTCACCCTACTTCTTTCCCAAAGAAAGTTGAGGGCCCATAAGCCTTTCCCTGCCCTCACCATTTTGAACAGTTTCAGTCCAGGCCAACAGTGCTTTTGTCAATACAAGTCTCTCAAAAACTCTGTGGGATTTTTGTGTTTTCAATTCCAAATCCCTCGACTTACCAAAAAACACACCTCTAGTGTTTTCTTGAGGCAAGCCTCTGTCTTTAGACTTAATCATTATGACTTTGAGCATGTCAAGTTAACTGTGGGACAAATGTCCCTTAAGACTCTTGGAAGTCTTTTTTGTCCAGTTACAAAGATTCATTTAGGTCTACCTTAATTTTTTTCAGACCTGGTGGCAAGATCGCCCAGGTGTATTCTCATGGCTTTGGCAAAGGTGCAAAAAGCAAATTCTAAGGAGCCCATTTCAAGCCTCTGCTTGTGTCTTATCTAAAAAACTCCTTTTGCAAAGGCAAACCACATGATTAAGGCCAATGTCAAGGGGAGGAGTAGGAGTGCACTGCAAAGTTATATGGTGAAAGGCATGGCTCTGAAGAGGAGAAAAGACTTGGGGCCATTGTTGCAATCTATCACACTCATTTCCCTTGGAAAATTATTTATAGGACATCTTTGAGGCCTAGGATGAAGTGATAGTCCACCAGAAAGGACTTAATGTCTTTGCCAGGTAACTAAAGGATGTGCTAGTCCGGGACTATTCCAAACTAAATTCATGCCTTGAGATTTCTGGTACTACTCAGATGTATTAGTTCATTTTCATGCTGCTGACAAAGACATACCTGAAACTGGAAACAAAAAGAGGTTTATTTGGACTTACAGTTCCACATGGCTAGGGAGTCCTCAGAATCACGGCGGGAAGTGAAACGCCCTTCTTACACGGTGGTGGCAAGAGAAAAATGAGGAAGGAGCAAAAGGGGAAATCCCTGATAAACCCATCAGATCTCGTGAGACTTATTCACTATCACAAGAATGGCATGGGAGAAACCAGCCCCTATGATTCAATTAACCTCCCCCTGGGTCCCTCCCATAACACATGGGAATTCTGGGAGATACAATTCAAGTTGAGATTTGGGTGGGGACACAGCCAAACCATATCACCAGGTAAGATAGATTTGGGCTGAAAAACAGCACAAATACCAGTTGTGGTTGCAGCTTCTCATAGAATGGTCCTTTTTTCCTCCTTAGCGCCAGAACCAAGGCAGTTTTCCTTATTTACTTTGGGGATGAGGGTTGGTTGGGGAGGGGACTTGGTTCTGAATTATTCTACCCTGGGTTCTAGGCCTTTATAGAGTCTCAGTTTTCTTCAGAGAGGGTTTCCTATTAACAGGTGTCCCATAAGCCAAAACTATGAAAACTGTGCCACAATTTTCCCCCTTTCAGCAAACAACCTCAGGGCAAAAGTAGCTTTGGTTCTCAGCTACCCTCAGGATTTCTGCCTTCACTTAGATTTTGGCCTGATAATTTATTACCTAAATGTAAGATGCTTTTAAGAAGATATTTTAAATATATTTTTGTCCAGCATTTTTTTGTTGTGTTTAGCAAAAGGATTAGTTCAAATAACCTGTCCCCATAGTACTAATATTAATATATTATAAGTCCTCAATAAAAGGTCACTAATATCTTGCACAAATGACCAGAGAGATAAACTAATATGTACTCAGAATGAGGACTTGGGGAGGCTGAGGCAGGAGAATCGCTTGAACCTGGGAGGCAGAGGTTGCAGTGGGCCAAGGTCGCTCCACTGCACTCCAGCCTGAGCAACAGAGCAAGACTCCATCTCAAAAAAATAAAATAAAATAAAGAATGGGGACTTGCTCAGTAGTGTCTCTAAAAGTGTGCTCTTGCCTTGTCTTCATCCTTTGGTAGATTCTGGAGCCCCACCCTAGGCCTGCTGATTAGAATTTTGGAATCAATCCAGATCCACATTGATAAGCTCTGTAGATAACTCATGAGCACCAAAGTTTGGAACAACTGAACTAAGACATGGTTTCAAAATAGATCTCATACATTCCCAGAAATGCCACTTTTTCTAAATCCTTCTCACCTGGAATATGCATTAGCAAAGCACTCATTTATGAGTGAGATTATTGCTCAGCACATCTTTTCATTTTCGTATTTATAATAAGTATTCATAGCAGATTCTTACTAGCATACTTAAATTACCATAAAGAGTGTATAAAACTTTAAAAATCCCAAGAATGCTTGATGGCATAGTCTTCATAAAAATCTAGAAACTGGAAATCCAGTTGTCAGTTGAATGGAGGAATTTAGACTGCTGACTGTAATTTGAATCACAAACCTAGTACTGTATTCCTAATCAGCATAAACCCTTTTACAGTTGCCAAAATAAAAATAAAGCAAACAGAAATACCTTCTTGATAGATTAAGGCATTTTGTAGTCTATGGATTATATTTTTCCATAATAGTATTTTCTTTTATTTATTTAAAACCCTTAACTTCTTTATTTGAGGTTTTATAAAAATTTTATATTCCTATGACCTCTAATTCTAGTGGAAGTCCAACTTTGAAAATAGCCACAAAAACGTGATAATTTATGATAGCCTAAAAGTATCCTTAATAGCACATAATTTTTTTCTTTCTTTTTAATATTTGAAAATTTGGATAGATATGTAATAAAATAGCATAGAAATATTAATGGTAAGATCTGGGAAGCAGTGTATGGGTATTCACCAAAATATTCTTTCAACTTTGTGTATGTGTGAACATTTTCATGGATCAATAGCTACATATGGTGAATCCCTGCATATTAGACAGCACAGCTCAACAACATGCTCTGCAGTGCCACAGTGTACCCTCAGCCTCAGACATGCCTTCATGCCTTGACCACCTAAGGTTTGCACTTCCTTTGAGACACCATTCGAAAATCAGATCTTTTCTGATGCCCTACCCCAACACAGATATGATCAGGGCCTTTTTCTTCTGTGCTGTGCCTTGTATACTCCACCTTTGTAGTTTTTATCATGTCGTGTTGAGGGTGTTAGTTTATACAGCTTAGATTCCTACTAAACTGTAAGCTTCCTGAGGACAGGGGCTGTGATTTCATCCCTGCATTCTTAGGTCTCAAATCAGATCTCGACTCAATTATAATCTCCATTGAGAGGCCTTCCCTTCCTGTCCCAAGCTAAGTGAGTTGCCCACTATACATGTTCATAATATCCTGTACTTCTCCAAATCATAACATGCCTTATACTTTATGATAATCATTGGTTTAACTCTCTTTCTTCCCTGCTAGACTATAAGCTCCATGAGGGCATGGACCATTCCTGTCATTCATCCATAGTGTCCCAACATGAAGCACACCACATACGTGATATTCCATAAATATTTGTTAATTGAATGCTTAGCACAGAATAAGTGTTTAGTATGCATTTTTTGAATACATCAATGAATGAGTGTTGTCATCAAAAGGAGATTAGACAAGAAAATGTATGGTAAAGTCTGCACACAACTAATGCTTCAGATACAAACAAACAAAGAGCTTTATAACATAAAGGACATAATATTAAATTTTATCAAAAGAAAAGCTATCCTGTATTAAAGGAAAGGAAACTGTGTATCAGTATCCGTTTTCATCTTTATTTAAAAAAAAAAAGGAATCTTGCTCTGTCACCCAGGCTGGAGTGCAGTGGCGCAATCTTGGCTCACTGCAACTTCTTTCTCCTGGGTTCAAGTGATTCTCTTGCCTCAGCCTCCTGAGTAGCAAGGATTAACAGGTGCTTGCCACCATGCCTGGTTAATTTTTGTATTTTTAGTAGAGACGGGGTTTCACCATATTGGCCAGGCTGGTCTCGAACTCCTGACCTCAAGTGATCTACCCGCCTGGGCCTCTTTTATAATTCTTGAGGTCAGAAGTCCAAAATCAGTTTCACTGGACCTAAATCAAGGTATTGGCAGTGCTGATTCCTTCTGGAGCCTCCAACAGAAAATCCGTTTCCTTGATGTTTTTAGCTTCTAGTGGCTCCCATGTTCCTTGGCTTGTGACCCCTTCCTCCTCTCCCAGGTGCATCACTCCAATTGCTGCTGCCAGCATCACATGGCCTGCTCCTCTGTGTAGTATAATCTCTTGCTCTCTCCTTCTTGTAAGAACACTTATGATTATGACATTTAGGTGCTACATGGATAATTGTCCCATCCCCAGGTCCTTAATTTCGTCACACCTGCAAAGTTCCATATAAGGTAGCATTCACAGGTTTGGGGGATTAAGGTGTGGATATCTTTGGGAGCCATTGTTTAGCCTACCGCATTGATTTGTTGGAAAAACAAAAAATTCAGGCTGGGTGTGGTGGCTCACACCTGTAGCCCCAGCACTTTGGGAGGCTGAGGCAGGAGGATCACTTGAGCCCAGTAGTTCAAGACCAACATGGGCAAACATGGCATAACCCTCTCTCTACAAAATACACAAAAATTAGCTAAGTGTGGGGGCATGTGATTGTAGTCCCAGCTACTTGGGAGGCTGAGGTGTGACAGAGTGAGACCCTGTCTGAAAGAAAAAAAAAATCAGATTAATTTGTTATAAAATTTACAGCATTCCTAGTTTTCAATACTAACTTTTTTTTGGTGAATATATTTGTAATATGGACAAGTAATACAAATATTACAAATATGGACTGGATTAAGGGCACATACACTTATTTCAGAATATTTTGTAGATGTGACTATTGTCAGCCTGGAAGTGCAGACAGAATTTTAGGATCAGGGTATGTATTAGGGAGTTTAGGGAGTGTTTCACCAGTCCACAACTCCCTCCTTCACCCACACACATCTATATCTTACCCTCCCACTCACGGGAGCAGACATATTTTAGTCTATGAGATTTCATCCACATTGACTGAATGAGGAATAAATACATCAAGCTACACTAATTGGATTAGTTCTTGCTAGGAATTTGGAATTTTACATTCAGAGATGTGAATGCTAATCAGTCTTACTTAGCACCTAAAGTCAGGTAATAATCTCTTGCCATACTTATGAAAAAACAGAGAAAAGTGGTCTGCAGAAAGAAAAGAATGAATGTGCAAAGAAAGAGATGAGAGAGCATGTGCTCCTGAAGAGAAAGAAGTGGGTAGAACACATGGCTTTGAGTTCTTTCTAGGTTCCCGTTCATCATGAAGTTCAAGGATACATTTGACTCACCAGCTTCCTGAGATAGCCCTATAGTGTTAGAAAACCTCCGTCTACCTTTTCTCCTCCTTCCTCCCTCCTTTCTTCATTCCTTCTCCCTTTCATTCTTTCTCTTTTTCTTTTCCTATTGTTTTAGCTATTTTGAGTATGTATCTATTATTTGCAATTAAAAGTATCTTCTATTAGGATAGAGTCTTTGGTGATGACATTATTCTGATATTATGACAGGGACAACAGTTGTGGATTTGTGCTTCGAAATATAGAAATTTCTTGTACATGGAGTCTTAGCTTTGATTAAACAAACTAATCTGTTTTTGAAGTTTTTCTCTTTTTTGAGGGTTTTACTATTTAACAATGAGTTTTACTATTTAACAATGAGTTTCTAGGTGGAATTGCATATTTTGATGAATAAATTAAGGATCCCAATTTATAGAAAAATTCTTTTCTCTACTTTTATTTTATTTCATTATTGTTTCATATTTTTCACTCTGAACCGGCTATCTATAGGTTATGCTGTTGAGACTTAATCCATTTGTGCACAGCTAAGTAAGTCTTTGTTTTCCTTTGCTTTTAAAAAATGGATTTAGATTTGGAACAATCTGCGCTGCGATGATTTCCCTTTGTCTAGAGATTGTTTCAAATTTAGCTGTCAGTGGAAAAACTTTCTCTAAATTTTATCTCCTCACTGTTTGAACACCAATATTTCATGAAAGATAAATTTTTGAGTTGTTTTCTTCTTTTCTGCTTTGAACACTAATTAGGCACAAAGAATATCTAAATGACCCTATGAAATATTAACCTTTATACTTGTAATTTATTAAGAAAAAAATGAGTTTTCCTGTCTGAAAAATAAAGTGGGGGTCTCAGATTTATCTCATAAAGCTTTGTGGGATGTAAAACAGTAATAACAAACAAAACTTGAGCTTTATTTATTTTTTTACTTTTGCTATTTTCTCAAAAAAGCTTATACAATGTAGAAACTCTTCTATGTGTTTGGTTGAACCATATAAAACTACTGACTTTCCCGTATTTTTGACTTAGAAAATTGGCAATTTCATGTGTTCACTCTAAAAGGTTTCTCATCTTAATCACATATAATATTGATCTAGCTGAGAAATGTTGTGCATTATTTTGCTTCCTTTGTCTTTTCTTGGACACTTTCTATTTGGCAAAATGTTCATAGCTATCAAATGTATTTTTTGTTCATAGTGGTTAAATGAACAAGTCATTTCTGTTTCTTTACATTTATAAAATTATTTTTCAAAAAACCAGTGGCAGCCATATGTGCTTGTGCAGATTAGATTCTGAGAGATGACTTGTTTTTAACCTTCTTAAACAGTTCTCCTATTTTCACTTCCTTCTCTATGCTTGAATGAGGGACATCTGTTTCTGCTTTCCGTGTTCCTTTGTTACACGAAGTGGAATATCAAAGTTTTCCTCCTTTGACAAGGAAAGAATGCTTCGGTTTTATTTTTTATTTCTTTTTATTTATTTTCATTGCTTTAAAAAATTATAAATGTTGTACAAAAAAAGATGAACTGCTCTCTGAAAAAATTTAGACAATAGAAAGTACAAAGTGAACCTCTCTCATCCAACTGCTCCTACTCCCCAGGGGCAACCATTGATGAGAGTTGGTGTATGCCTTCTAGACCTTTTTATATGCATATATGTAAGTATATATGTGCGTGTGTGTATGTACATATGCACACATGCACATATATATATATATAGTTAGAAATAGGATTATACTTCACAATTTAATGCATTGGAACTTCTGAACATATGCTGGTTGCTATTGTTATTTTTCAACAATTATTTACTGAGCATTACCACATAACAGGCACTGGGTATAAATCAGGGAGGATAAATACACAACACAATTCTTGCCTCAAAGGCTTATAAATCTAGTGGGAAGTTAGTCATGCAAGGTTCAATTATGAGACAGTATGATAATACTGAATTGAAGGTCTCTACAAAGTACAGTAAAGACATGAAAAGAGGCCGGTGCGGTGGCTCACGCCTGTAATCCCAGCACTTTGTGAGGCCAAGGCGGGTGGAGCACCTGAGGTCAGGAGTTTGAGACCAGCCTGGCCAAAACGCTGAAACCCCGTATCTACTGAAAATACAAAAATTAGCTGGGTGTGGTGGCACGCACCTGTAATCCCAGCTACTTGGGAGGCTGAAGCAGGAGAATCCCTTGAACACAGGAGGCAGAGGTTGCAGTGAGCCGAGATTGCGCCATTGCACTCCAGCCTGGGCAACAGAGCAAGACTCATATCAAAAGAAAAACAAACAAAAAAAACGTAAAAAGAGCATTTATGTCTAATACCACTTATGTGCTGATGAGGTTTCACATTTCTAACCTTGACCCCTATTCCACACAGCATTGCCTCTGACCAACGCACTCACTATGGCTAAAGAAGTATGGCAGTGGGCTCATGCTCATGGAATTCACTGGTCTTACCATGTTGCCCATTATCCTGAAGCAGCTGGGTTGATAGAGGGGTGGAATGGCCTTTTGAAGTCACAATTAAAATCCCAACTAGGTGACAATACTTTGCAGGGCTGGGGCAAAGTTCTCCAGAAGCCCATGTATGCTCTGAATCAGCATCTAATATATGGTACTGTTTCTCCCATAGCCACAATTCATGGGTCCAGGAATCAAGGTATGGAAGTGGAGGTGGCACCACTCACCATCACCCCTGGTGACCCACAAGCAAAATTCTTGCTTCCTGTTCCCACGACATTATGTTCTGCTGACCTGGAGGTCTGAGTTCCAGAGGGAGGAACGCTGCCACCAGGACACACAACAATTCCATTAAACTGGAAGTTAAGATTGCCACCTGGCAACTTTGGGCTCCTCCTACCTTTAGGTCAGCAGGCTAAGAAGGGAGTTATAGGCTGGGGTGATTGACCCGGACTATGAAGATGAAACAAGTCTACTACTCCACAGTGGAGGTAAAAAAGAGTATACATGGAATACAGGAGATCCTTTAGGGCATCCATTAGTATTACCATGCCCTGTGATTAAGGTCAATGGGAAACTAAAACAGCCCAATCCAGGCAGGATTACAAATGGCCCAGACCCTTCAGAAATGAAGGTTTGAGTCACTCCACCAGGAAAAAAAACACAAACTGCTGAGGTGCTTGCTGAAGGCAAAGGGAATACAGAATGGATAGTAGAGGAAGGTAGTTGTCACTACCAGCTATGACCACATGACCAGTTGCAGAATCGAGGACTGTAATTGTGATGAGTGTTTCCTCCATATTTTGTTAAGAACATGTCTGTGCATGTATACACTTGTACTAAGAAAATATCTTCATTTTATTTCCTTTTTCCTTTATCATGTGACATAAGATTTACAGACTTCATATTAGCATTTAAGTATTGTTAACTTTATGTAATAGTATTTGGGTTGGAGATTGGTGCATTTCTGGTTATATAAAGGATAGTTGTATTACGTTAAGTGTAATTATGACCTTGTTATTGTCCTTATTTGAATATTACGTATGATCTCAGGAGTTGTGTGTGGGTTCAAGTTGTCAAGGGGTGGACTTGTGATGGTTAATACTGGTGTCAATTTGATTGGATTGAACGATGCAAAGTATTGATCCTGGGTGTGTCTGTGAGAGTGTTGCCAAAGATTAACTGAGTCAGTGGACTGGGGAAGGCAGATCCACCCTCAATCTGGGTGGGCACAATCTAATCAGTTGCCAGCACAGCCAAAATAAAAGCAGGCAGAAGAACGTGGAAAGATTAGACTGGCTTAGCCTCTGAGCCTACATCTTTCTCCCAGGCTGGATGCTTCCTGCCCTCAAACATCAGACTCCCAAGTTCTCCAGCTTTGGGACTCAGACTCGCTTCCTGGCTCCTCAGCTTGCAGATGGTCTATTGTGGGACCTCACCTTGTGATCATGTTTATCAATACTCCTTAATAAACTCCCCTTTATATATACATCTATCCTGTTAGTTCTGTCCCTCTAGAGAACCCTGACTAGCACAACCCCTCTCCTACTCCAGACACATACAGAAAACTGTCTTGACACTTTCTCATTGATGTCTAACAGGCATAAACTTAACACAATATAAACAGAGCTCTTGATTTTTTCACCCTAAACCTGCTCCTCCCTCTGACTTCCCTCACTTGATAAATGGCACCATCCACCCAGTAGCTTGAGCTAAAACCTTGCAGTCAGCCCAAGGAAAGGAAGGAATCAAGAAATCAAGAAAAAAAGCTGAAACTAAGGAATATCTAATGGGTTTTATCTCCTGGCTAATCTTTTATTTAGCAGGAAATGCTCTTGGTTTCACTTCCAGTTTGTCTGCTTGGCTTCATCTTGGCTGCTACCACTCTCAGCCCACCTCTGCCTTCTCGCTCTGAACTGCTGGAGTAGCCTTGTCGCAATCCTTCCTGCTCCTGTGCTAACTCTTCTATAGCCCACTTTCCACAGAGCAGCTAGAGTGAGACCCTTCCATGCCAATCAAGTCATCTTCCTATCTTGCTCACAACCTTATTTTTGCACTTAGCATAAAATCCTAACTTTTTTCCACAGCCTGCAAGGCCCTGCACCATCTGGCTGCTGCCTGTATGGCTCAGCTTGGTCTACAAGTCCCCTCTGCACTGCTGTCCTGCTATTCCAACATCTTTTCTTGACTTGGAGCATTCTAAGCTCCAGGACCCTTTTATGGAGATTCCTCCATCTGAAGTCCCTTTCCACAGCTCTTCTATGTGGCCAGCTCATTCCCATCCTACAGATCTGCCTTCAAAGCTTTTTCACCCTACCTAAAGTAGCTTCTCCTGCATCAAAACTCTCTCTATCGTGTCACCCTGTTCATTTCCTTCACAGCACTTACCACAATGCGAAATGATCCTAATTATGTATATTAAATGCTTGTTTAATGTCACTATTCTCCCCTTACCTTCCAACCCCCAGACTGGAATGGAAGCTCCCTGAGAGGTTGGACTTTTACTATCTTGTTCACAGCACCTAGAAGAGAACCTGGCACCTAGTAGGTGCTCAATAAATATTTATGGAGTAAATGAAAGAAAAACTGTCCGGGAGAGTTAATGAAGTCTTCACAGGGAAGGTATCTTTTGGGTGAGGGCATGAATAATGAACTCAAATTGGCCAGGTTGACATTCAGGTGAGAGAACACTACATATTCTGAGAATTGGGATATAAAGAGAACACGAGTGGAGAGGGGTGGGAGGGAGGTGATGTCAGAAAGTAAGATAGATAAGTAAGTTGGGAACGGAGAATGATAAGAGTTTTATACTGTCCTAAGGAGTTCAGATTTTATCCCGGAGTGACTGAAGCCAGTGGTTAATTTTGAGCTGTGAGGCCTTCTGTGTTAGTTTTCTATTGTTGCCATAACAAATTACCACCACTTAAAGCAACACCTGCAGGTTAGAAGCCTGATGTGGGTCTCAGTGGGCTAAAATAAACGTGTCAGCAGGGCTGTGTTTCTCACTGGAGCTCTAGGGGAGAACCTGCTCCCAAGCCTATTCAGGTTGTGGGCAGAATCCAGTTCCCTGTGGTGATAGGACTGGGGCCTTGTTTTCTCCCTGACTGCCAACAGCGTGCTGCTCTTAGCTCCTAGAGCCTCTTTTGGTACTTGCACTCCAACTCCTCCATCTCAGAGCCAGGAACAGCATATTGCCCTTCTCTCACTTGATATCTCTCTGACTTCTCTTTCTGCTGCATCCCTCTTCTTCCTCTTCATCTCTGTCCAACTTCAGCTAGAGATAGTCCTCTGTTTTTAAGGACTCATGTGATTACACTGGGCCCATTTCGATATCCCAGAATAATTTCTGTATCTTAAAATTAAACACCGTAATTACTTTGGCATGCAATGTAACATATTCAAAGGCTCCAGGGATTAGGGTGCCTTTTGGGGTGTGTGCGGGAGTACTCTACCTTCACATTCTGTGATCACATTTTCTTATTGGATTACTCAGCAGGCTGTGTGAGGTCATTGAACCAGAATTGAAGGGGGACAAGACTAGTAATATGGTGACTACTCTAGGTCAATCACAATGAAGGACTGAAATCAAATCAGGAAGGGCTGAACTAAGAAATATTTAATAGATTTTTATTTTCAGATTTGGTAACTGATTACATGTGGGGATTGTGGCCAGGAAGACTCAGGGATGACTCCCAAGTAGTGTCATTTGGTGAGATAGGGTAAGAAGGAGCAGGTTTGAAGGAAAAATGATACATTTCCTGAGGCACTGAAGATAACTCCACATTTTGTTGAAGAGTTATTCATAATTAGAAAATTACTCAAATGGTTATGTTGATCATTTTCAACATAGTATTATTTATAAGGGTTCTTAACATATTTAGAGGATATTATTTTAAAACAAAATTAATTGTATGTACTGACTCCTTTCCAGACTAACAAACAGACCTAAGTCTTTCTTTGCATAAAGTGTGGATAAGATATGTAAAATCCTTTCTTGTATTTGATATGAAAGTAATGCCTGTCTAGAGAATTAAGACATGTAGGTACTGGCACAGGCTTGTTTGTTTGTCCTTAAGAATTTTGTTAAGAAAAGAAAAATCTTTTATTGAGTATTTACTTTTAAACATCTAACTTCATCCTTATAATAAAACAAGTAAAAGGAGATTATTTTTATTCTCATGTTCCGGAAAAGGAAACTAAGCCTAAAGGAGGTTATGTAACTTGCCCTAAATCCCATAACGAGTAAGTAGTAGAGGTAGAATTCAAACCAGGATTGTCTGATTCCAAACACTATGCTCTTTACCTGGGGCTACAGCACCTTACTCTTGAAGACCAGAGGAGGAGAGAAACTTCCAGACTTCCACTTAGATGCCTTTACCTTGCAGACTGTTTCTTGATCTCTCTGACTACATCATTTTCTTCTCTTCTGCACACCTCCATATAGCACCTTTTGGGTACTTACGCACAGTTGTAATTTACTTGTGCAGGTAAAGTGTGTCTCTTCTCACTAGGCTCAAAATATCATAGACTAGGTACTGCAAGGCTTTGGTTTATCCTTGAATTCTCAGTTCTTAGCATAGGGTTTGGCACATAGTAAATACTCAAAAATTATTTGTTCAGTAAACATATGCATGCATGAATTAATCAGTGAATGAATGTCATTTAACTTCTTTGCACCTCAAGTCTGTGATCTCTGAAATGAAGTAATCAAGACAGATTAATTTATTTCTTCATTCAAAACATTTTTATTTTCCTACTAAATGGTCTGTAGTTCCCTTCAGAGAGACAAAAATACAGTAAAAAAAATCTATACTAGAAGTGTTACATATGTTTATGTCTATGTCTATTTGTCTATTTATAACTATCCATCTATCTTCTATCTAGAAAATTTATTTTCTACCTATAATTAGTAGTTATAATAGGGCTATTAATAAAGCCTTTTAATGTTTTAATGTTGGACAGGTTATTAAATATGTGGGAATATTTGAATTCTAATATGTTCTATTATTGGTGGCATTATCATTGTTGATGTTTTTGAAATGTATCCTTTTATAGTTGAGGAAATTTTATAGATTCATAAATACAATTGTGTTAGCTTTATATTTTTTCTTTTTTACTACAAACTATGTTCTTTTTTTGTAATAGAAGCTGATAACATGAAGCATTGAATATAAGAGCTATAAAGTATTTATATTTGTTGTGTCTAATTTATTTATTTCTTTTTTTTTATTTTTTGAAGAGTTTTGCTCTTGTCGCCCAGGCTGGAGTCCAATGGTGCGATCTCAGCTCACTGCAACCTCCACCTCCTGGGTTCAAGCAATTCTCATGCCTCAGCCTCCCAAGTAGTTGGGATTACAGGCACCCACCACCATGCTCAGCTAATTTTGTATTTTTTAGTAGAGACGGGGTTTCAGCATGTTGGCCAGGCTGGTCTCGAACTCCTGACCTCAGGTGATCCACCTGCCTCGGCCTCCCAAGTGCTGGGATTACAGGCCTGAGCGACCACGCCTGGCCATTTCTTTTGTATTAGCAGTTCTGTAATTGGAGCTACAGAATGTGACATTTTATTTTCTGCAGGCTATTGCTTGCACTTTTTCTTCTGCTTACTCTGTCTTAGTGTAAATGTATTTCACTTCCTCAAATAGAAAAATTAAAAAAAATTTTTTTTCACTTCATGTGAAGGAAGGTTTACTGTTGTAGCTATTTCACTTATTAAAGCTACTTTATACATCTAATATTTTATAATACATTGACAGATAACAGTATTTTAAAGTATCTTCCAGTAGATTTATTATAGTTACAATGTACTTATACTGGGATTGATATTTGGGTGACACTCTTTAATGCATAGAAACTGTCTGGTTTGGGTAAGCATACCCATCTCAAGATAATTTACTTTATCAGTAAAATGCAGCAAGTCTTAAGATAAACAATAACCTCTAAAAAACAGCAATATTTTCACCTGTTATTCTTTATGTGTTGAAAGTGCTGTTGAAAACAATTATTCCAGAATTTTTAAAATAATCTTCTAATAACTGAAAACTGTTCAATACTTGAGTACTTCTTTTATTCAGTGGCATGATCTTGGCTCACTGCAACCTCCACCTCCCAGGTTCAAGGGATTCTCCTGCCTCAGCCTCCCGAGTAGCTGGGATTACAGGTACATGCCACCATGCCTGGCTAATTTTTGTATTTTTAGTAGAGACGGTGTTTCACCATGTTGGCCAGGCTGGTCTCGAACTCCTGACCTCAAGTGATCTACCTGCCTCGGCTTCCCAAAGTGCAGGGATTACAGGCATGAGCCACCGCACCCGACCGAGTACTATTTTCTATAAGATTATATATTTAGTATTGACGGAGATGGACAAACTGAATGATCCTTTCTTACAAGTATCCTAAACAAGTAGAAAAGCAGCATAGCACAGAATGATTTTGACCTATTGACCTCTGCAACCAAAAGTCTTATGCCTCACTTTCTTTCTTCCACAGTAAACTACCAGTGCCAGGGATGTTCTGAATAGTTCAGAGCAGTTCCCTGAGACCTCCTCTGGGACACTGAAATTCAGCTGTAACAAGTAGCTACAGGAGAAATCCATTCCCATTTAAGAGTATATGGTACCAACAGAAAATGATTGGAGGAAAGGGGAGACATATTGTTGATTTTTTTTCCTCATAATAAAAATGCACATAAGACACTTAAATAAATGGAGAGCAATATCATGTTCAAGAACTAGAAAAGTAAACATTGTTAAGAGGCAATTCTCCCCAAACGGATCAACAGATTCAATGAAATCCTTAACAAAATCTCAGCAGCTTTTTCTTTTTTTTGGTAGAAATTGAAGCTGACCCCAAAATTTATACAAAAATACAAAAAACCTAGAATAGACAAAACAATTTTGAAATAGATGAAAAATGTTGGAGGACTTTTTTTTTGGATTGCACAAATTTATTAAAATTGGAGACATTGTTTTAATCTTCTTGTGCCATGAGACTCCATCAGGCTGTCTACAAAGACCATTGGGAGGCTAAGGATCACTTGAGCCCAGGAGTTCGAGGCTGCAGTAAGCCTCAAAGGGCCACTGCACTCCAGCTTAGGTGAGGCAAGACCCTTTCAAGTGGTAAACTGCATGCTTGCTTGCTGTGGTCATTAAAAACCCTAGTTTAGGATAACAGGTCTGCCTGCATTTCTTCAAGCATGAATTCTGAGTCCTTTGCTTCTTTAAAACTTGTTCCACACAGTGTAGTCAAGCCGACTGTGTTGGAGGACTTTTATATGTTATTTTAAAACATGCTATAAAGATACAGTGATCAGCTGGGCACGGTGGCTCACGCCTGTAATCCCAGCATTTTGGGAGGCCGAGATGGGCAGATCGCTTGAGGTCAGGAGTTTAAGACCAGCCTGGCCAAAATGGTGAAACTCTGTCTCTACTAAAAATACAAAAATTGGCTGGGTGTGGTGGCTAGCACCTGTAATCCCAGCTACTCGGCAGGCTAAGGCAGGAGAATCTCTTGAATCCAGGAGGTGGAGGTTGTAGTGATCCAAGATAGTGTGACTGCCCTCCAGACAGAGTGAGACTCAGTCTCAAAAAAAAAAAAAAAAAAAAAAAAGGTACTGTAATCAAAACAATATGATTTTGCCACAAAGGTAAACATATAGATCAATGAAACAGAATAGGGAGACCAAAAATAAATATATGGCTAATTAATTGTTTTTGACAAAGTTGCTGAGCTAAATCAGTAGAAAAGGATTTTTTTTTTTTTTCAGAAAGCGGTGCTGGCATAATTGGCATCTTTATGCAAACAAAACAAAACAACAAGTTGTTTCTTATCTCACCCATACACAAACATTCACTCAAAATATACAATAGACCCAAATGTAAGAAACTAAAAATGAAAGAACTTTCAGAAGAAAATGGGAAAAATCTTTGTGATCTTGAGTTAGGCAATTCCTTAGATATGATTTTAAAAAGCACAGACGAACTTTAAAATTGAGAAATTTAACTCCATAAAAAATTAAAGTATTTGTTCTAAGGACACCGTGTTAGTCCATTTGTACTGCTATAACAGAATACCCGATTCTGGGTTAATTTATAAATAGGAGAAATTTGTTTTCTCACATTTCTGGAGGCTGGGAAGTATAAGAGTAAAGCATCAGCATCAGTTGAGGGCCTTCTTGCACAAACAATAATAATAATAACACATTACTATTGTTATTACAAACACTGTTTTAAAAAGTACCACACTGTGAGAAAATATTTACAACATCCAATCAATGACAAAGATTAATATCCACAGTGTTTTAAAAAACGCATTTAAAATAGTAATAGAACAACTGAAATATTTAGAAACTAGATAAATTTCTAAAGGGGAAAAATCACTCTCATGCTGCTAGGAGCACATTACCACACTCCCTTCTAGTCTTGTTTTAATACATATTTTAACATGGTTGAAATAATAATTTTATGAGCCTGAAGATTTTTTTGAATTATTTGATGAAAGGCTTTATAAAATCCAATGCTTGGCTAGGCTAGGTGGCTCACGCCTGTAATCCTAGCACTTTGGGAGGCTGAGGTGGGCGGATCACTTGAGATCAGGAGTTTGAGACCAGTCCGGCCAACATGGTGAAACTCTGTCTCCACTAAAAACACAAAAATTAGCAGAGCATGGTGGTGGGCGCCTGTAATCCCAGCTGCTCGGGAGGCTGAGGCAGGAAAATCATTTGAACCCAGAGGGTGGAGATTGTAGTGAGCTGAGATTGCACCACTGCACTCCAGCCTGGGTGACAGAGTGAAACTCCATCAAAAAAAATCAAATGCTTAATTATAACATGAAAGGAAAAGACTTCTGGCTAATAATAATGAGTAAAGGGATGCATTTCTTCCATATGAAATGCAGTGAATAACAAATACATATTTCTTTTCACCACTACTCCCTTCCCTTTGTGTCCATAATTAGTGCTTCACCTAAGAAATGCTCCCAGGCTTCTCTTTCTCAGGTCTTTTTTTTTTTTTTATCAGTTAATATAGAGCTAAGAAGTCAAAAGATCCTGGATCCTTACTTTGTTCAAGGAATTGTGCTGCTATGCGTGGGCATTTAGCAGTGAACAAAAAATGACAGCCTTACAGAGTCTCTATCTGGAGAGGAAATTAGGCATTATATATAATAAATAATTTATTTATAATAATTAAATAGTACATAATTGAATAAGTAATTAAATCACTACAAGACTTGAGACTAAATCTGAACCCTGTTTTCACTAGTTAATGTCTAAAATGTAAGCCTACCTAAATGTAAGCATTATATCTTTTATGTACCATTATCCCTATAATGTTCTGTATTTCCTGGTCCCCAGTTCAGCCCTTCCTCCATTATCCATCTTTTAAGCCCTTTCTATCTGACTTCTGTATCTACTCCAATATCAGTAAATTGGTCTACATTCTCATACTCATCCTCCTCAAACTGATGATTTAATATTGTAGTTCATTGACACTCAGGCCTAGCCCCCTTCCCTTCTCTAGAAGCCCTCCCTGAGTGAGCTCATTCATGTCCATAGTTGTGATCTACATCCTGACAGCTCCCAATTTTCTGTTTTCTACCTTCAGCCCTTGAGCCTCAGACCTATATACACAATTGTCTGCTTGACATTTCCACACATAGTTATCTCAAATTCAACGTTTCCCAAATTCAATTTGTGAGTTTCATCTGCCCCATCCAAAAAAGAAAAAAAAAAAAAAACAGAAAGAAGGAAGGAAAAAAAATGGTACCATAATCCATTCAGTTCATAAGCTAGAAACACAGGAATCATCATTGTTCATTCTCTCTTTCCTCCTCCAACCCTCATTCAAGATTGAAATAAATTAATAAGTACATTATGAGTCAGGAAGATAGGAATCACTATGCCAGCTTAACTACTGACAAAAGTCCAGAATGAAGAATGTGACTTAGGTGTGTGGTAAAAATCAGCTTGCTAACTCTGAACTCCAGCTTTAGGAAGATTAACCTAGCCAGTCCCTGATGGCACTAAAATACTACAGCCCTCTCCCCACAAAAACAGGATCTTCATTAAAAAGGCTGGCCTCTATGCAGACTGAAAGCACACGCTCCCTGCAGACAGGCCAGTGCTAAAGAAAAGGCAGGAAGACCTGAGCCTCTCAAGCTCAGTTACTGTCCCAAAGTCATTAATCACATGGAAGGAGCAAGAAGCCAGAAAAATATAAAGAAAATTTCTCTTCATGGAAAGCAGAGGAATCCCCTCCCAATACAATGCAATACTAAAGCCTATTGATTTTATGTCCAAAATATCTCTGACAACATTACCTTCTCTCCTTTTCTATTACCACTTCCCTGATTCAAGCTAACATCATCTCTCACCTAACCCTCTGCAATAGACTTCTCACCATTTTAACTACAAAAACATCAATTTTTACCTCCTTTCAATCTTTTTTCCATGCATCATCCACAGTGGTATTTTCACAATGCAAATCTGATCATATTTTTTCTTTTCATCTTTTCCACCTCCTCTCTTAAGCATGGCTCTTAGCATAAAGACCCAAATTGTTTGCATAGTCCTCAATGCCTTGTAAAGCCTGGCTCCATCTACTGCTGCAGCCTCATTTTATAGGTGTATGTATTAGTCAGGGTTCCCTAGAGGGACAGAACTAATAGTGTATATATATATTTATTAAGTATTAACTTACACAATCACATGGTCCAACAACAGGCTGTCTGCAAGCTTGAGGAGCAAGGAGAGCCAATTCGAGTCTCAAAACTGAAGAACTTGGAGTCCGATGTTTGAGGACAGGAAACATCCAGCACAGGAGAAAGAGGTAGGCTGGAAGCCTAGGCCAGTCTCGTCTTTTCACGTTTTTCTGTCTGCTGTATGTTTGCTGGCAGCTTATTAGATGGTGCCTACCAGATTAAGGGTGGGTCTGCCTTCCCCAGCCCACTGATTCAAATGTTAATCTCCTTTGGCGACACTCTCACAGACACACCCAGGAACAATACTTTGCATCCTTCAATCCAATCAAGTTGACACTCAGTATTAACCATCACAAGTCCATCCCTTGTCAACTTGAACGCATACACAACTCCTGAGATCATACATAATCTTCAAATAAAGACAATAGTAAGGTCACAATTACGCCTAACGTAATACAACTATCTTTGCACAACCAGGAACGCACCAATCCCCAACCCAAATACTATTACATAAAGTTAACAATAAAGTCAGATATAAAGTCAACACCTTATGTCACATGATAAAGCAGAAAGAAAATAAAATGAAGATATTTTCTTAGTACAAGTGTATACATGCACAACCATCTTTTTAACAAAAGAAGGAGGAGATACTCTCGTTTCTGCAGCTGGTCACGTGATCTTAGCTGGTATTGATGACCACCTTCTTCTACTATCCATTCTGTATTCCCTTTGCCTTCAGCAAGCACCTCAGCAGGCGGTGGTTTTTTCCTGGTGGAGTGACTCAAACCTTCATTCCTGAGGGGTCTGGGCCATTTGTAGTCCTGCCTGGATTGGGCTGTTGTAGTTTCCCATTGACCTTTATCACAGGGCATAGTAATACTAAGAGATGCTCTAATGATCTCCAGTATTCCATGTATACACTTCCTTAACTCCATTATGGAGTAGTAGACTGAATTTATCTTGATAGTCTGGGTCAATCACCCCAGCCAACACTGTAACTCCCTTCTTAGCCTGTTGACTTAAAGGTAGGAGGAGCCCAGAGTGTCCAGGTGGCAATCTTAACTTCCAGTTTAAAGGAATTGTTATTGTGTCTCCTGGTGGCAGCGTTCCTCCCTCTGGAACTAAGACCTAGGCCAGCAGAATGTAATGTCGTGGAAACAGGAAGCAAAAATTTTGCTAGTAGGTCACCAGGGGTGATGATGAGTGGTGCCACTTCCACTTCCTCCCCTTGATTCCTGGACCCATGAAGCCTGGCTATGGGAGAAACAGTACCATATATTGGATGCTGATTCAGAGCATACATGGCCTTCTGGAGAACTTTGCCCCAGCCCTGCAAAGTATTGTCACCTAGTTGGCATTTTAATTGTGACTTCAAAAGGCCATTCCATCGTTCTATCAATCCAGCTGCTTTAGGATGATGGGGAACATAAGACCAGTGAATTCCATGAGCATGAGCCCACTGCCACACTTCTTTAGCAAAAGTGAATGACTTGGTGAGTGGAAGTCCATGTTGCTGAGCCCATGTATAATCTCCATCCCTGCCACCATGGCCACTTTGTTCATGGGCCCATTGGGTGATGACAGGAGTGGTTGGGGAAAGAGGCTGTGTGGTGTCCATAGAACGGGTCATCCTATCCACTTGATTATTAAAATCCTCCTCTGCTGAGGTCATCTGTTGGTGAGCACTTACATGGGATACATATATCTTCACAGTTTTTGACCACTCAGAGAGGTCCATCCACATGCCTCTTCCCCAAATTTCTTTGTCACCAATTTTCCAATTGTGCTTCTTCCAAGTCCCTGACCATCGAGCCAAACCATTGACTACAGCCCATGAATTAGTGTATTATTGCATATCTGGCCATTTCTCCTTCCATGCAAAGGGCACAACCAGGAGCATTGCTCAAAGCTCTGCCCACTGGGAAGATTTCCCTTCACCACTGTCCTTCAGGGATGTCCTAGAAAGGGGCTGTAGTGCTGCAGCTGTCCACTTTTGGGTGGTGCCTGCATATGATGCAGAACCATGTGAACCATGTCTTCCCTTCCTAGACTAGAAGGCCCTAGTCTTCTCTTCCTCTGTCAACTCACCATAAGGAATTCCCCATGAGGCCATCTATGCAGGCTGGAGAAGAGAAGATGGGGTGGCAGGAGAGGGGACCATGGGCATTTGAGCCACTTCCTCATGTAACTTACTTGTGCCTTCTGGATTTGCTTGAGCCCAATCACATATATACCACTTCCATTTGATGATGGAATACTGCCGTGCACAACCCACTTTATAGCTAGATGGGTCAGAAAGCACCCAGTTCTTGATAGGCAATTCTGGTCACAGGGTGACTTAATGACCCATAGTCAAAGGTTCATTTTCCACCAAAGCCCAGTAACAGGCCAACAGCTGTCTCTCAAAAGGAGAGTAGTTATCTGCAGAAGATGGCAGAGCCTTCCTCCAAAATCCTAGAGGTCTCTGTGTGATTCACTTATGGGGGCCCGCCAAAGGTTCCAAACAGCATCCCTATCGGCCACTGACACCTCAGGTACCATTGGATCTGCTGGGTCATATGGCCCAAGTGGCAGAGCAGCTTGCACAGCAGCCTGGACCTGTTGCAGAGCCTTCTCCTGTTCTGGAACCCACTCAAAACTGGCAGCCTTTTGGGCCATTCGATAAATGGGCTGGAGTTACACACCCAAATGAGGAATGTGTTGCCTCCAAAATCCAAATAGGCCCAGTAGGCATTGTGCCTCTTTCTTGGTTATGGGAGGGGCCAAATGCAGCAACGTATCCTTTACATTAGAAGGAATATCTTGACAGGCCCCATACCACTGGACCCCTAGAAATTTTACTGAGGTAGAAGTTTCCTGAATTTTAGTCAGTTTTATTTCCCATTCTCTGGCATGCAAATGTCTCACAAATAAGTCCAGTGTGTTAGCTACTTCTTGCTCACTGGATCCAATCAGCATGCTGTCATCAATGTAATGGATCAGTGTGGATATCTTGCAGAAGCAAAAAGCAATCAAGGTCTCTCTTAATAAGATTACCACGCAAAGACTGAGCGTTGATATACCCCTGAGGTAGGACAGTAAAGGTATATTGCTAGCCTTGCCAGCTGAAGGCAAATTACTTCTGGTGGGCCTTATAGACAGGAATGGAGAAAAAGGCATTTGCCAAGTCAATGGCTGCACACCAGGTACCAGGAGATGTGTTAATCTCCTCAAGCAATCAAACCAAATCCGGTACAGCAGCTGCAACTGGGGTCATCGCTTGATTAAGCTTACAATAATCCACTGTCATTCTCCAAGAGCCATCTGTCTTCTGCACTGGCCAAATGGGAGTGTTGAGCAAGGATGTGGTGGGAATCATCATCCCTGCGTCTTTCAAGTCAATGACAGAGCTCTACAAGAGTCAGACTATTCTGATTGCTGCTTTGCCTCTGCTGTCCATTATGGTAGCTACGCCCTCCTTGCCTTTGATGGTGGGGTGCTGCCATTTGGCCCGTGCCACCTCAGAATCCAATTATTCCCATTGTGTTTAAATTTAAATTTAAATTTAATAGTTGAGTGACTGTTGTTCCCACTGTTAGATCTGACATACAGAGAAGAGCAATTACAGGGCTCTTCAAAGATACAGGTGCTGCCCTCACATATCTATTTCACAAGGCATTGGTCAAGGGTATATCTTCTGGACCCTTCCAGCTGGAATAAGCAGGAATAAAGTGACTAATCCACTCCACCATCCCAATCTCCTCAAGCCTTTGGATCCCTTCCTCTACATTAAACCAAGGGATATCAGACATTTCCAGCTGTCTCACAGTAGGCCATCTTTTAATCCATATTTCAGCTAACCAAGAAAATAAGCTATTAGAGCCTTCTTTTTTTTTTTTTTTTTTTTTTTTTTTTTTTGAGACAGAGTTTCACTCTTTTTGCCCAGGCTAGAGTAGAATAGCATGATCTCGTCTCACTGCAACCTCCACCTCCCGGGTTCCAGCCATTCTCCTGCCTCAGCCTCCCAAGTAGCTGGGATTACAGGTGCCTGCCACCATGCCCAGCTAATTTTTGTATTTTTAGTAGAGAGGGGGTTTCACCATGTTGGCCAGGCTGGTCTCGAACTTCTGACCTCAGGTGATCCACCTGCCTCGGTCTCCCAAAGTGCTGGGGTTATAGGCATGAGCCACTGTGCCTGGCCCAAATAAGTGCTTTAATTTTTTTTCTTTGAGATGGCTCACTTCAATCCCCACCTCCTGGGTTTAAGCAATTCTCCTCTCTCAGCCTCCCGAGTAGCTGGGACTACAGGTGCATGCCACCACGCCTGACTAATTTTTTTTATTTTTTGTAGAGATGGGGTTTCATATTGGTCAGGCTACTCTCCAACTCCTGATCTCAGGTGATCCACCCGCCTCGGCCTTCCAAAGTGCTGGGATTACAGGCATAAGCCACCATGCCTAGCCAGAACCTTTTTTTAACTCCCTGAGCTGCAACATTAAATGCAGAGTCCCTACTTAGGTGGGCCCAGATCAATAAATTCAGCCTGATCCAACTGTTTGTTCCTTCTACCATTATCCCATATCCTTAATATCCAATCCCATGCCTGTTCTTCAGATATCTGTTTATATGAATTAGAGAACTCAAGCAGTTCTTTTTCGAGTGTGGTGCACCTCATCGTGGGTCACACTCTGAACCTCACTACTAGGAGCTAGGGGCCTGAAGGCACTTTAGTCTAGTCATAGGTCTAAAAGCAAACAGGGGTATTGGGGGTGGCCCCTGAGGAAAATCAACATTATTTTGCCTGGCAACTGTCTCAGGGGAGGCCATCACTATTTCCTCAGGCAGTGCAAGGTTTATCTCCTCAGACAAAGTGGAAAGGCTGATGGCAGCATGGGTCAGCAAGGGGATGTTGCCACTATTGGGATGGCGAAGCTGTTCCTTCTGGCAAAAAAGGTTCATCAGAGTTTACAAACTCAGTGTCCCCAGCTTCATCAGGGTCCTCCCACACATCCCCCATTCTAAGTTGCAGGGTCCCATTCTTTTCCAGTCAATGCCCTCACTTTAACAGTAGACACCTGGAGAGGCTGTGCATGCACATTTCATTGCAGGTCAGCCACTCGCATGATAAGAGCTTGCGTCTGTTTTTCCACAATTTCAGCTCTTTCTCTACAGGAGATAAGACTCTCATTTATGGCAATCTTAGCAGATTTGAGGCTCAGTATCTTCCTCTGAAGCAAGGATACAGAATCCCTGAGTTCATCGTTTTCTTTCATCACTTTGTCCACTGAACTTAGGAGTAACCAACCAGCTTCATTATGTTCCTTGGTTCTTCACATATGGTCAAAGGTACTATGTATAGAGTCACTAATCTCCTTGTTGCTCATGAGCAGTGAATCAGGAGTGTCAAATGCATTTATTTTGCATAACTCTATAAGCAGTTCACGCCAAGGACTATCAGTGTTCTCCATACTATTAGAAGTAGAGTCCTTAGCATTTTCAGGTCTCACCATATTAAGCAGCTAACTCCAGAAACCCCAAAACCAATGAAAGAACTCCATCCTTAATATTCTGTTTCTCTGGAACCCCACTCCTGGCACCAAAATCTGTATTAGTCATGGTTCCCTAGAGGGACAGAACTACACACACACACACACACACACACACACATATATATATACACACACACATATATATACACACATATATACATATATAGATACACACATATATACACATATATATACACATATGTACACACATATATACACATATATATATATACACATATATATGCATATATACACACACACATATATATATACATATATATATAGGAGTTTATTAAGTATTAACTTACACAATCACAAGGTCCCACAATAGGCTGTCTGCAAGTTTGAGGAGCAAGGAGAGCCAGTCTGAGTCTCAAAACTGAAGAACTTGGAGTCTGATGTTCGAGGGCAGGAAGCATCCAGCATGGGAGAAAGATGTAGGCTGGGAGGCTAGGCCAGTCTCACCTTTTCATGTTTTTCTGCCTGCTCTATATTCGCTGATTAGATTGTGCCCACCAGATTAAGGGTGGGTCTGCCTTCCCCAGCCCACTGATTCAAATGTTAATCTCCTTTGGCAACACTCTCACAGACACACTCAGGAACAATACTTTGCATCCTTCAATCCAATCAAGTTGACAATCAGGATTAACATCACAGCGTGCCCTTGCTTTTTGATATCCAGTTACACTGGCCTTCTATCAGATTTTGAATGCATCTAAATCTTTCCTGACCCAGGGCCTATAATATGCTGTCCCCTTACAGAAACTAATTACCTGACCAGGCACAGTGGCTCATGCCTCTCAGCCCAGCACTTTGGGAGGCCAAGGCAGGCAGATCACCTGAGGTCAGGAGTTCAAGATCAGCCTGGCCAACATGGTGACACCTCATCTCTACTAAAAATACAAAAATTAGCCAGGTGTGGTGGCGCATGCCTGCAATCCCAGCTACCTGGGAGGCTGAGGCAGGAGAATGGCTGGAACCTAGGAGACGGAGGCTGCAGTGAGCCGAGATCGCACCACTTCACTCCAGCCTGGGTGACAGAGCGAGACTCCATCTCAAAAAAAAAAAAGAAAGAAAGAAAATAATTTCCTTCTTCCAATTCATCATTAACTCCTGCTCACCCTTCTGGTCTAGGTCAATCATCATTTCCTTGGGAATGACTTTTCTGTGCTACCAAGTCCTTTCAAAGCATCATGTACTTCTATTTCATAGCACTTTTTATACTTAAAATTTGTATGTACATGTGTGATTATTTGATAATTTCTGTCTCTTCCATTCGGCTCTAAGCTATGTGAGGGAAGGCATTATGTCTGTATCTCTTCACTAATATATATCCCTAGTTCCAGATACAGTACCTTGTCCATATTAGGTTCTCTTTTTTTTTTTTTTGAGACAGTATGTCACTCTGTTACCCAGTCTGGAGTGCAGTGGCATGATCACAGCTCACCGCAGCCTCGATTTCCCAGGCTCAAGCGATTCTCCCACCTCTGCTCCTGAATAGCTGGGACTACAGGAACATACCACTATCCCCAACTAACTGTTGTATTTTTTGTAAAGATGGGGTTTCACTATGTTGCCCAGGCTGGTCTTGAACTCCTGGACTCAAGAAATCCACCTGCTTTTGCCTCCCAAAGTGCTCTGATTACAGGCATGAGCCACCGAGCCCGGCCTCCAAGGTAGGTTCTTGATAAATGTCTGTAATATTGAAACACAGGGATTAGAGGGGGGTTAGACCTAGAGTGATGGGTTGTGAAGGTTTCACTGAGGAAGTGATCTTCTTTAAGAGATAATTAAAGCATGACTAGAAGTAGTTAGGTTAAGAGGAGAGCAAAGCATTTCAGGCAGAGGAAACAAGTGGGGAAACTTGCGAGATAAGCAATAGCCTGTATAGTGAATCCCAGGAAAGGAGAGTTTCACAGTGACTGGAGCTGAAAGAGCGACAGCTTGGGAAAGAATGTGGAATTTATCCTAAAGGGAATGAGTAGCCTTTGGAGGGTTTTAAACAAAGTGTTGACATGGACAGAGCTGCATTTTCTGGCTGCTGTATAAAGACTGGATTGGATGGGAGAGAAGAGGCCTAAGTATGGGGAGACATTACCATAGCCCAGGTAGACTATGGTAGTGGCAATGAGGATAGGGAAATGAACAGACTTGAGACATTCATGTCTAAGATGTGGAAGGAATAGACTTGATGACTGATTAAATGTGATGATTGAGGGAGAGATTGAAGTCAGGAATGACTGCCAGGTTTTAACTTGGACAGCACTAGAGTGGATGGTGTACTACTGAGACTGGGAACACCGGAAAGGGCTTGGAAAGGAGATTAGTTAGTTTTCGACAATTTAATTTTGAAATATTCTTAAGACACCCAAATGAAGATATTCACAAAATAATTGGAAATATGAGTCTGTCAGAAATAGGAGTAGTTCATGAGAGATCTGACATGGAAATAAAAATTTGGGATTTAGCATTTAAGTGGTAATTGAAACCCTAGGACCCTTGGTAGTAGATGAGATGTCTAAGGAGAGTATATGGAGTAGGAAAACACCTCAGGCAGTCTTGAGCAATTTCAACATGTAACAGTCGAGGTGAAGGACACCACAAAGGAGACTGGGAAGAACTTAAGAGAGAAAGTGCAGAGAAACGGGGAGAGTGCTGTGCCGCAGAAGTCAAAG
Organism: Pan troglodytes; assembly: GCF_028858775.2. Classification (NCBI taxonomy): domain Eukaryota; kingdom Metazoa; phylum Chordata; class Mammalia; order Primates; family Hominidae; genus Pan; species Pan troglodytes. The sequence continues at coordinate 140,123,195 of NC_072398.2, forward strand.
GAACACAGTGTTTTTAGGAGGAAGTATCCTCTTATATTGATGTTCAATTTCTACTATTTACATCTTAGTTTCTTGGAAGAAGCTCACCTAAAATATTTCTCACCTACTGAGACTTTTTTATTCCATCTTCCTGAAAAGTCCGCCCTCCTTTCTCTGCTTTGAGAAAAAGAAAACAAAGTTTTATTCCATAACTATCTCCGAGAGCATCTTTCACATTTTACTGTAGTCAGCTGTTTTCAAGACTGTCTTCCTTTTTGCATCATGACCAGTACAGTGCCAGGCACACAGGGGGAATTCAATGAATGTTAGTTGGAACATTCATTATATATAATATTAAGAATTCTGTTATTTATTAAATATTTACTGTTTCTGGGTACCTGTGCTACTATTTGATTTATAATAGCTTTTTAAAAGTCTTATAAAAAAAACTGTGAGGGGGTATGATTATCCCCATTTTATAGATGAGGACGCTGAGGCTCAGGAAGAAAAGTAACTTCTCTAAAGTCGCACAGTAAGTTGCAGAGCTGCAATTCACAAACAAGACTGCCTGATTCCAAAGTCCATGCTTTTAACCACCACCTCTCCCAAGAGAAGTAAACATTCACATTTTCCAGACATCTGTGGAAGAGACATTTTTGAACTGGCAGCTTTCCCAATTCATCTCAAATCATAGCACATAAGCAACAGCCTGCTCTCATTCCAAGAATGTTTTATTCTGGGTCTGACAGAGCCCCTACTGTGCTGCCTTCCCTACCTGCAAAATAATAGATTTTTCCTTCATTCACTCACCTAAGCCTGCCTGCCTGAGCAGATTCTGGCTTCCTAACCAGGAGGTCTCTCTTCAGATTAGTACTCTAATTCCATTTTTCCCTTCCTAACAGTTCTTATATTGTGCCCACCAGATTAAGGGTGGGTCTGCCTTCCCCAGCCCAGTTGATTCATAGGATTACTTAAGAATCCTTTGCTTGAAGTGCCCATAGTGGTTTCTCATTTATCAACTCTTAGTGTTGAGCTACAGTCACGATAATAGAATGTAAGCTTCACAGGGACAGGGATCTTGTCAATTTTGTTTATAGCATTGTGCCCAGGATCCTAAACAGTGTGATTCCTGGGACCCAGTAGGCATACAATAGATAATGGCTGACTGAATTAGCATGTCAGTGATGGAATCCCAAACTTGGCTCTTACAACAATTTAGGTATCTTGTACTCTGGCACTTTGCAGAGAGAAATCATAAACTCATAGATGCCAGGAGAAAAACGATTTCCACGACGGTTTGCCTGAAGGCTCTGCAGGCCAATCTTTCAAGATACAAGCAAACCTAAGGGTGGGTGAGGGGAGGCAGAGTAGGTTACCTTTGGGAAGAGGGGAAATTCTTCACAAGTCACCACAGATAACTCACAAAGCAGTCTGTCTTAAGGGTTATTTATGTAAGTATTCTCCAATTATTTATCTAAATAAAAAGTACTGAGAGCACACTTATAATAGTAATAAGCCTAACAATTCCTTATCTCAATAGTTAAGCTTCCGAAAACTAGGGGAAATTAAGAATTCCAGCGTCAAACCTTCTTCACTTTTTTTTTTTTTTTTTTTTTTGAGACGGCGTCTCGCTCTGTCGCCCCAGACTGGAGTGCAGTGGCGCGATCTCGGTTCACCGCAAGCTCCGCCTCCCGGGTTCACGCCATTCTCCTGCCTCAGCCTCCCGAGTAGCTGGGACTACAGGCGCCCGCCACCGTGCACGGCTAATTTTTTTCGTATTTTTAGTAGAGACGGGGTTTCACCGTGGTCTGGATCTCCCGATCTCGTGATCCGCCTGCCTCGGCCTCCCAAAGTGCTGGGATTACAGGCGTGAGCCACCGTGCCCTGCCGCCTTCTTCACTTTTAAGAGGCTGATTCATGAATCTGCTCTTATTTTCTGTTACTATTTCAACTATTCATCCTGGCAAGTATACTTGCAGGCACGATACTGATATTTGGCTCCATGTATGCTTTACATTTAATTAGGGATGATGATTATCCTGGGATTTCTGGCCAGATTACTTATGATGGCTATATAGAGAATCTGTGCATTGACCTCGTTTAGGGAAGTCTCTGGCACACGATTTCTTTTCCTATTAAAAAGTCACGGCCAGGCGCGGTGGCTCACACCTTTAATCCCAGCACTTTGGGAGGCCAAGGCCGACAGATCATGAGGTCAAGAGATCCAGACCATCCTGGCCAACATGGTGAAACCCCGTCTCTACTAAAAATACAAAAATTAGCTGGATGTGGTGGTGCGTGCCTGTAGTCCCAGCTACTCGGGAGGCTGAGGCAGGAGAATCGCTTAAACCCGGGAGGTGGAGGTTGCAGTGAGCTGAGATCACACCACTGCACTCCATCCTGGCAACAGCAGAGCGAAACTCCGTCTCAAAAAAAAAAAAAATTCACTATTTTTGGCCAGGTGTGGTGGCTCACACCTGTAATCCCAGCACTTTGGGAGGCTAAGGTGGGTGGACCACTTGAGGCCAGGAGTTCGAGACAAGCTTGGCCAACATGGTGAAACCTTGTCTCTAATAAAAATACAAAAATTAGCCAGGCCTGATGGTGGGTGCTTGTAATCCTAGCTACTTGGGAGGTGGAGGTGGAAGAGTTGCTTGAACACAGGAGGTGGAGGATGCAGTGAGCTGAGATTGCACTACTGCACTCCAGCCTGGGTGACAGAGAGAGACTCCACCTCAAACAAACAAAAAAATTCACTATCTTCATAGGGATAGAGAGATTAACACTTTGTCTCTTTAGGGATATTGCAGGCAGATGCTCCTTATTCCATTTTGTTCCTTTTTAGGAAAGTCTCGTTGTCACAAGAAAACTTCTACCAGGGGCTATTACAAGACCATTTCGTTTTTATGCACAATGCAAAAAGTTGTTGCTTTTTCTGTTTCTAGTGCTTCTTTGCAACATTTTTTTCATATTAGTCAGATTGGCTATCACTGCTCATTTCCAAAGCCTACTGCCAAACTCATCAATTTCTATTCCCAACCTTTAGGCATTTGGTATTTTCGCCTTTTCACTAAAATAAATATCCCTTATGCATTCGTGCACATTTTAAATTTTTTTAGGCTAACAACAGCAGAAGAGAAAAGAACATGTGTATGTCTATCTTTTCCTCTTTATTACTGTTTAGTATTCTCTTCTTGTGGTGCCCTAAAAGACAGAATATTCTATCCTAGAATCATAATTTCATATGGGATTTCCTAGTATACTCAAAACTGATGTAATCGTAGAAAGAAAGTTTTACTTTTCTATCTCCCCTCAAAGCAAATGTGATTCCTATCTTTACATTCTCTCTTCCCCTGCCTGGTGTGTGTGTGTGTGTGTGTGTGTGTGTGTGTAAACACACAACTGCAGATATTTGAGTATTATGTATCTGATATCTCTCTTTAAAGAGGATAAAGAGATACACTTCCATTTGATGCAACAGTGATACATTACTTAATATGTACAGATTTTCTAATAATCTGTTATCCAAACTGTGGGTGAGATAGCAATTTAGCATTCATCTTTAATGAAAAGTCATTGTGAAAGTTTATTGAATTTCAAAGAAAGAAAATACCTAAACCTGTTATCTGACAGCATACTAGATAGCTGTGAACATTTCCTTGGGCCCTCAGGTCTCTAGTTATAGATCCTACAAATTCAGTGTTGGCCACACACCTCTCCCAACTTTTAATATCCACAGTAGGCGGGGTGCGGTGGCTCAAGCCTGTAATCCTAGCATTTTGGGAGGCTGAGATGGGCAGCTGATGAGGTCAGGAGTTCGAGACCAGCCTAGCCAAAATGGTGAAACCCCGTCTCTACAACAATACAAAAACTAGCCGTGCGTGGTGGCACGTGGCTGCAGTCCCAGCTACTCAGGAGGCTGAGTAAGGAGAATTGCTTGAACTCGGGAGGCAGAGGTTGCAGTGAGCCAAGATCACACCACTGCACTCCAGCCTGGGCAACAGAGCAAGACTCTGTCTTGGAAAAGAAAAATTATATGTGTGTATATATATATCCACAATAAAAAGGAGGAACATGAGATGGGTCAAGCTTGAAAATGGGCACTTGCAATGAGGCCACCTTGATTATTAATGGTCAAGTGATGTGTGGCTGATATGAGTCCCGGGGAGACCCATGCTTGGGAAATGCACAGTCCTCTGAGGTCTGCAAGTGATCAGTGTTAGATCCTGTGGGAGTACGTTGCATATTCAGACATGTAAGCCTCAAAGCATGGATCATGTATATTTGGACTATTGTATATTCAGTACCACCTGACACCTCACAGCTGAGTTAAAGGGCCTCAATAGATAGCTGTTGAATGAATGGATGAAAAATATCTTGGCATGTCTGACAAAGTGGTGGAGCAGATGCCATAGAAATCTGAGTGCTCAAGAGATTAAAGAAACTTCTGGGAGATGAAATGTGTTCAGAGAAAAAACAGGACTGTGTCTCTTTGCCTGTACTATTGACATGTGCTATAGAAAATTACATAATGATATGGAAGTAGTGTTACCATAGATTCTTGGTCCCCAATATCAACAGAACCTCCAGCTCTATTCAAATGCCAAGAGTTCTGGGTCTGGGTTCTCCAGCAGCTGTTTCAAACCTACTCCACCTTCTTCAAGCCTTCTGCCAACCTATTTTAGGTCATTTGTGCAGAAAGCTTTGCTGCCAATCTTACCAACAAAATAGACAGCATTTGAGCAAAGAAATCTTTCATCTGCCTGATACCCCATGTTGAAATATGTCAAATAGGAGTGTTATCTGTCTCTGTCCAAGTGTACTCTGAATACCCTTCATATTCAACCACTACAAGAAACTCTCTCCTTCCATGCTCTCTCTTTAAAAACACTTTAAAGAATTTTATTCAAACTATTGTATATTGTAACAATAAACAGTACATATTTAAAGTGTACAATTTCATAAGTTTTGACATATATCTACACCAGTGAATCCATCACCACATTCAAGAAAATAAACATACCACCCCCAAACATTTCCTCATTTCCTAATATAAAACCCTTACCCTCACACCTGCCTCTTCTTCCTCCACAACAGGCAACCACTGATTTGTTGTCTGTCACTGCAGATTAGTTGCATTTTCTAGGGTTTTATATAAAGATAATCACACAGCAACTATTTTGTTAGGTAGGCTGGCTTTATACATTAATCTACTGATGGGCATTCATGTTGTTTCCAGTTTTTGGCTGTTACCAATAAAGCTGCTATAAAAATTCTTGTACAAGTCTTTGTGTGCATGTGTATTTCTTTTATCTTGAGTAATTACTTAGCAGTAAAAGGGATGAATCATGTTCATTATAGGGTGTGTATTTTTAACTTTTAAAGAAACTACCAAGCTTTTTCCTAAAGTGGTTGTACCATTTTACATTCCCATAAGCAGTGTGCTAGAGTTCTAGTTGTTATACATCCTTGACAACACTTGGTATTGTTGGTCTTGTTATTTTTAGCCATTCTCATTCAGATGTGTAATGATATCTCATTTGGAGTTTTAATTTACATTTCTCGAATGACTAATGAGTATTTTTCATGTGCTTTTTTTTTTTTACACCATTATATCTTTTTTGGTGAAGTGCCTGTTCATTCGTTTGTCCATTTTTTATTAGGTTATGTATTTACTTATTGTGTTTTGAGAATTCTTTATATATTATGGATACAAGTCCCTTATCAGTTGTGTAATTTGCAAATATTTTTTCGTAGTCTGGGGTTGTCCTTTCATTCTCTAAGTCTTTTAAGGAGCAAAAATTCTAAATTTCAATGAAGTTGATTTTAACAACTTTTTCTTTCATGAATTGTGCTTTTGGTGACATTTCTCAAAAATTTTTGCCTAGCCCAAGCTCACAAAGATTTTCTCCTAAATTTTTTTTGGTCTAGGTTTTAGATTAGGTCTATAATTTGTTTTGAGTTAATTTTAGTATATGAATCAAATTTCAATTTCTTACATATGGATATTTAATTTTTCCAGTATCATTTGTTGAAAAGACTATCCTTTCTCTATTGAATTGCCTTTGTACCTTTGCTGAAATTTAATTGACCATGTAATTGTGGGTCTATTTCTGGACCCTCTATTTTCTTTTATTGATCTATTTGCCTATCTTAATGTTAATACCACACTATCTTGATTACTATTTTCCATGCTGGCCATGTCATAGACCACTTGCCAGCCTATGGATTAGTTTCCTTCGGATCAGGTGCCCATCCCGTGTCCAGTCAGATGTAGCTAAGTGTTGGGGAGAGCAGTTTTGCAGAGTGCAAAGCAGGGCTGCTGAGCACTACCTCTCCATGCAAGCGGAGGGCAGGGCAGCTTCCTGTAACATGTGCTATGATTATGCAGGTACAAGCTGCATAAATAACCTACTCTTCTCTCTGCATCCAGTTTTACCTCTTCAATACATTGTATATATTTCTAAAGTGCAAATTTTACCATTTAATTTCCTTTTAAGATCCCTCAATGGTTTCCCATTGCCCTTAGGATCAAGTCCAAGTTCCTTGTCCTTAGCAATCCAACTTCTGCTTCTCTTTCCAGTTTCATTTCTTACCACGCCTACTCTTGCCACTTCTTGCATGTATACTCTGGTTTTGTGAATTACTTACCATTCCCTAAACATGGCATACTCTCTTGTACTTCTTATACTTTTTTCATGTTTCCCTCTGCGAAGAATATCTTTACCCCTACTCTTTCCCCCCAACTAGCTTTTAAAAGTCTTTTAGGTCTTCACTAGTCCCAGTGGCTCATGCCTGTAATCCCAGCACTTTGGGAGGTCTAGGTGGGTAGCCCAGGAGTTCAAGACCAGCCTGGGCAACATGGCAAAACCCCAACTCTACAGAAAAATTTAAAAATTAGCTGGGCGTGGTGGCGTGTGCCTATAGTCCCAGCGACTCAGGAGGCTGTCATGAGGATTGATTGAACCTGGGAGGTCGAAGCTGCAGTGAGCCATGATCATGCCACTGCACTCCAGCCTGGGTAACAGAGAGAGATGCTATCTTTAAAAAAAAAAAAAAGGAAAAAAAAAGTATTTTATGTCTTCTCTTAGATATGACATCGATTTAATTTAACAAATTTTTATTAAGCAACTAATGTGAGCTAAGAAATGCCCTGCACTGTAAGAAACAAGATTAATAGGGCCCTTATCTTCACGTAGCATAGAGTCTAGAGGAGGAGGTAGTCATTAAACAAGTAATTATAGTAAAATCCACATGTACAATAATGTAGAAATAACATGGTGAAATTATGTTCCCTGACAATGCAAAACCAATTTTAATACATCTGGCTATTCATCCTGCCCTCTCCCCAGTTCCCGTTTTCAATGTGGTGGGTTGAAGTTCCTATCTTGGATGGGAAGACAAGGTGAAGTGGACCTCTGCACACCCAGGAAGTGGGACTCTGCATTCCCAGTATTCTCCCAGCCCAATCTGCCTGTATTAGACAGATCAAATGGCTGTCAAGAAGCCCAGAGATTCCTGGAATCAGTGCTATGATTCTGTAATTCCCAGCTAGTCATAGAGCCTAGAGTTATCCCCTGTATATTTATTTAAGCTGGAGAAGTCAAGTACCAGCAGACGGCTCCGAACTCTAGCTGAGACCAGAATGGATTTTGGTCACACAGCCAGACACTTGGTGCTCTCCAGCAAACTATGTGGGATCACTCCAATCATTTCATTAATCTCATAATAATATGACCTTGTAATTTGTGAAACTGAATTTTTAGATTCCAGTTGTTCAGTTATAGTGGGGTTTATGTACACATGAGATAAGTATAACAAAAGAAGCACTGAGTGGTTTTTGAGTATGAGGTAAGAGGGTGACGGAAAGTGGCTCTGACAGAAGCCCAGGTGAATCCAATCAGCCAATTACATTAATTGGGACTGCTGAAGGATCAAGGCAGGCCCACAGTGGTTAACTTAAAATGCAGGTGGGGCCGGGCGTGGTGGCTCACGCCTGTAATCCCAGCACTTTGGGAGGCCGAGGCAGGTGGATCACTTGAGGTCAGGAGTTTGAGACCAGCCTGGCCAACATGGTGAAACCCCGTCTCTACCAAAAATACAAAAATTAGCCGGGCATGGTGGTGTGCACCTGTAATCCCAGCTACTCGCAAGGCTGAGGCAGGAGAATTGCTTGAACCCAAGAGGTGGAGGTTGCAGTGAGCCGAGATTGCACCATTGTACTCCAGCATGGGCTACAGAGTGAAACTCCTTCTCAAAAAAATAAAAAATAAAAAAATGAATGTACAGGCAGGCATATGCCAAGAAGGAAAGCATATATGTAAATATATGTACACATACTTATGTATATTATATTTATATATAAATATACATACATAAATATTTGTATATACATAATTTATATGTATATTATATACACACAGGTCTTATATGTATATATATTTGCATTTATATATGCATATATTGTGATTATCTATATATGCATACATGTAGATTATATATATGTATATACAAATATATGCATTTAAATATAAATTATATATACATATATAATCTACATATATGTATATGTAAATAGATAATCACAAATTGGCCTACATTTGGGTAACCTATAAAATTGGTCAAAGGATTGTTGATATTAGCTATCCAAAACTAAGGAACTTAATCAAAGGGATATTTAACTGAAACTTGAAGAATGAGTAGGAATTAGCCCAGGTGAAGGAGTGGGAAGATGATTCTAGGCAGAGAAGGCATCGTCCAGAAGCCTTCCCTGGTCCACTAGACTGGGTTAGGACTCCCTCTTGGTGTTCCCAAGGTCCTACTGGATGCCTATTTCTAGCTCATCCTTATCACATGTGTCACAATGGTTTTTTTTCTTTATCTTCCCCCATTAGACTGTAAGCTCCTTGAAGATAGAGACTGAGTAATTAGGGCCCAGTAGCATATCAATTCCCTCTGTGTGAAGTAGGGAAGAGGGATTAGAGAAAGACTCTCTCTGGGCAGAGGGATTGGGAAGGTAACTCTCTATGCAGAAGAATTAGAAACAGGCTGTTACAGACTCATGGGGTCAAGGATTGCTTCATAAGAAGTATCCTTGCCAGAAGAAAATGGCACTCTTTCTTGCGGATGGATTCAGCCCTGCACTAGGGGGCATGAGCTGGTGAATAAGGAACAGGTTGAGTTTCAGCCTCCATTCACCTACTTGGCATCTTTGTACTGTGTACAAACTCCACAACTGTACATAGTGACCCTGTAGATTTTTCTCTGTAGTCTCTACAGTGACTATTATAAAGCCCAACACATATTAAGTGACACATTTAGAAAACAGTCCATAAAAGTAAAAGCTTAGACTAGAGACTCCAATAATGGCTTACTTAGTACCATATATATTCTAGATTGTTAGCTATGGCCATATTGATGCCTGGCAATAAAATGGTGCTGCCATGTGGAATGCAGTTGTTTCCAGCAGAAGGCTCATCAGTAGCCACAGCAGATGGCTTGCCAAATCAGAGAGGGAATGAGGTAGCTAATAGGACCTGTTCCTAAGTACAAATGCCCCCTTAAGAGACTTTGCAGGCATTTTAAGGGTCCTGCAGTAAAAAGGGATGACAAAACCCAGTGAAATCTGGGTTACTTTATTTTTTATTTTTTGAGATGGAGTCTCACTCTGTTGCCCAGGCTGGAGTACAGTGGTGCAATCTCAGCTCATTGCAACCTCCACCTTCTGGGTTCAAGTGAGTCTCCTGCCTCAGCCTCCTGAGTAGCTGGGATTACAGGCGCCTGCTACCACACCTGGCTAATTTTTGTATTTTAGTAGAGAAAGGGTTTCACCATGTTGTCCAGGCTGGTCTCGAACTCCTGACCTCAGGTGATCTGTCCGCCTCGGCCTCCCATAGTGCTGGGATTACAGGCGTGAGCCACTGCACACAGCCAAGTCTGGGTTACTTTAGAAGCTAAGAATACATCTGTGGATGAACTATCCTCCAGTGTCCTGTATCCCTTGGGAACTTAGCTCAATTACGACAGCCTGATCAGAATATGAATTGAGGAAAATAAAGCTTGACATAGTTTTTGAACTTAGGCTGTGTAAGTACTGATGTAGTGGGGCAACTACTAAGTTGATGAAAGGCAATTTACCAAAACAGAAGTAAGGGAGTTTAAAAAAAGTCATGCAATTATCATATTCCATTAGATTCTAAGATACCACTGAAAGGTGTGCCCTTATTTTATGAACCCCTACGAAAGAAAAAACTGGTAATTACAAATTATGATTGTAAGACACAATTTGAAATGTTACAACATTTTTTTTAAAAGTCATAGAATTGATGAAATATGGATTATAAATACTTCATCTTCTTGTGGTTTGTATGTTATATATCTTAAAAGAAAGATTTTAACTCTTAAAAGAGTTATTGTCCTGGTGAAAGCAGACTAAACCGTCCAAGTTCCCTTGACAGGTACATCATCATGGCAGAGTGCAATTTGCTATCAAAGTTTCATGATACCATCTGCTGAGATCATATTCATCTAATTCTATGCTCATCAAGCAAGTAAATTGGTGTTCCTAGCATCCTTCTCTACAGAGAGGGAATGTGCTGACCAGTCTGCTTAGGTATTCCATTATGATTGGCAGTCAAAAATTTTACTGTAAATTAATATATCAGCATTTGATTTACTTATTAATCTCTTACGCATTTCATCAATCTGCGCTTGATCAACTCTGGTTCAACTGATTCTCAACCTGCAAAGCTAAGAGCCAAACTCCAGAGGAAAATGATACCACAGCATTATCATCACTAGGTGAAGCACCAATTGAACAATGAGCTGATCTCTTTCTTTGTCAACTTTAACACGCAAGTTGCACATGCACATGAACATGCAACTTTTGATCCATTCCACCACAAAATATTTGAGAGCTGAGTGTGTTCTATTTACCTTCACATCCTCCAGGGGGCATGCATAATGATATGCTGAGTAGAATAGCAAATGTGTTTCTGAATATTAGATATAATTTTCATTAAATATGTGTATACTAAATCTATTTTGTACTATGTTTTATGAGCCTTTGTTTTTAACTGAGATTTGGAGAACTTTATTATCTATTCCTTATGTCCTCCATTCCCTGGTAAATTGAGAGTTGATTGTACCTTTTTGTCTAGCTCTTTCTTTGAAGTATAAAAGCACTGCATTCATTCAACAGTATTTATTGAATAGCTTCAAGGAACTGTCTTATTCATTTTTTTCTGACAGTGCCTAGTGCAGTACCTTGCATAGAGTAAACAATCAACGAATGTTGGTTGAACTGAACGGAATTATTTATCGCATACCTGCTATGTGTAAAGCTCTGTGCTCAGGTCAGCGTGGAACAAAAATAAATACAAAACTTGGTTTCTGTTTACATCATCTCTCTTTCTACTCCACACATCCTCCCTACCCCCACTCCAATGAACAAACATACTGAACTATTTGCAGTTCCACAAGAGTGACTTGCTTTACAGTTTTGGTATTAAGAGGTTGATCCAGAACTAGTGGGATACTGAGCAAAATCCAAACTTGATTTGACTTTATTACTAGTAGATTAATGTTTCATTTCTTTCTTTTTGCTTGGAATTATAAAGCATTGGAATGAGGAGAATTATTTGTTTTTATCCAAAACTGAACTGCATTTTCTTTTTGAGCAAGTCATTTGAGACCACAACTTACTTTTATTTATTTATTTATTTATTTATTTATTTATTTTTGAGACGCAGTCTTGCTCTGTCACCCAGGCTGGAGTACAGTGGCGCGATCTCGGCTCACTGCAAGCTCCGCCTCCCGGGTTCACGCCATTCTCCTGCCTCAGCCTCCCAAGTAGCTGGGACTACAGGCGTCCGCCACCACGCCCGGCTAATTTCTTGTATTTTTAGTAGAGACAGGGTTTCACCGTGTTAGCCAGGGTGGTCTCGATCTCCTGACCTCGTGATCTGCCCGCCTCGGCCTCCCAAAGTGCTGGGATTACAGGCATGAGCCACCGTGCCCGGCCACTTTATGTTTTTTATCAGGTAATTCCATTCACTGATAATCTGGTAATCACTAATAGATTCATACACTGTGTTAATATGGTCAGATTTTAACATATTAACAGTAGCCACATTATTAAAAAGTCAAAAAATAACATGCTGGTGAGGTTGCAGAGAAAAGAGAACACTAATATGCTGTTGGGAGTGTAAATTGGTTCAACTGTTGTGAAAAGCAGTGTGGCAATTTCTCAAAGAGTTGAAAACAGAACTACCATTTAACCCAGCAATCCTATTACTAGGTATATACCCAAAGGAATATAAATCATTCTACCATAAAGACACATTCATGTGTATGCTCACTGAAGTATCCCTCACAATAGCCAAGACTTGGAATTAACCTAAATGCCCATTAGTGGTAGACTGGATAAAGAAAATGTGGTATATATATACCATGGAATACTATGCAGCCATAAAAAGAATGAGATCATGTCCTTTGCAGGAACTTGGATGGAGCTGGAGGCCATTATTCTTAGCAAACTAATTCAGGAATAGAAAACCAAAGGCTGCATGTTCTCACTTATAAGTGGGAGCAAAATGATGAGAACACAGGGACACAAGGGAGGGAACAACACACACTAGGGCCCACCTGAGGGTGGATGGTGGGAGGAGGGAGAGGATCAGAAAAAAATAACTACTGGGTACTAGGCTAAGTACCTGAGTCATGAGATAATCTGTGCAAAACCCCAGTGACATGAGTTTACCTATATAGCAAACCTGCATATGTACTCCTGAACCTAAAATAAAAGTTTAAAAACAACAACAGCAACAAAAACCAGTAGCAGCATCTTGCTTTTTATTTCTTTAAAACATTTACCAGGTGTATTCATTGGAGCATCATTTTATTCACAATGTGTTATGAATTTTCTCCCAAACTGTTTTCCACATCTTGACTTTCATTCTCAACTGTGATTTCCTTAAATATTTTGGCACTGAGCCACATAACTTGTCTTTGGATTTTTTCAGTTGCCTGTATGTTTTTTTCTGTCCATAAGTTTATTGTCTTTATCTGAAAAATCCTCATAGAAAATTGTTTGGTTTAGCTCTCAGCAGCCTGCTCCTGAGCTCTGAGGAAGCTTGCCTTCTTTTGAGCTACCCAATCTTTCTTCTGAGCAAGGGACATTTTGGGTCGGTTCCACTTTTCTTTTTAACTTCTTTCTTGGGCTTCTTTTCACAGACTGGACTCTCTCGTATAGCAGCATGAGCTTTCTTACACATCTCTTCCATCATGTCTGGAGTTACACTGTTCTTCATGTATTGAGAGAACTGTTTCTTGTAATCATCTTCATCTTCTTCCATTAAGTAGCACATATAATCTGCAACATTGTGGCCCATGATGTGCTTCCTGTGTACTTCTGCATTAAATTTCTTGCTTTCAGAATCATAACCAGGGAATCATTTAGTACTGTGAGGGACAGACAAGCCTCCATGCACAGCTCCCTTCAGAGTGCCAAAAACTTTACTGCCAGTAGTAGTTCTGGCAAGGCCTGCATCCTAATTGCAGGTAAAGGCACCTGGCTGACCATCAATGCTTACCACATTGTAGTCATCGCCAGTTGCCTCCACTTGGCTTTCATAGATCTTGTCCATGTCAAACCTATTGAGAAGTCTGCGGTCCAGCCCCAGGTCAGTACAATACGCTGCAGCATAATTTGTCAGGTCAACCTTCACACCATATTTTGGCAGTTCGTGTACATATGCTGTGCAGACTATTATATCCCCCTCTATACATGCATAAGCAATCTGACAAATGATATCTCTGTTCCACGAACTATCATCCTGTATTTGGGTGTGTTGTATTCATTTTTATCCTGTATCACCAAGTGTTTCTGAGCATAGTAATCAGTTTTACCCTCTCGTCGTCTTCTAAATTTCACTTGATATCTCTTAAAGTAGGCCTTATTCTTAATAACTTTTACAAACCCCATCCTGCAGAACAGAGACCCACATCTGCGGCTAGACAGAGAACTCACATGTATTTTTTTTTCTTTTCGCATTACCTTATTCAAGCTGTCTGTCATTATATTTTCTGCCATTCATAGAAGCTTTTGAGATCCATTTTGTACAGCGTTTCATCAACTATTACTACTTCTACTATTATAATTACTATGATTACTTTTACTGCTATTATGACTTCCACAGTATTACACTTCAGTTGCTGAGTTCTAGTGTAAAAAACAGCTTCATTAGTGAGACAAGTTCCTGATCATGGCTGAGTTCTGAATGATTCTATTTGCTTGTGTGATTTGTCTGCACATTAGTCAGTGGTATACATTAATAACAGTTATTTTCTTAGTAACTGCTTTTACAGTGATATAATGTAAGAATTTCCATAGTGCATAATATTTTGTAGTAAGTCCAATAGTAAACTGAGAATGTCCAATTTTAATGGATTCTGCAAACGAAATGATCCAAAGGGCACCCCTCCCCCATTGACTGCAAATATATACGTATTTATATTTTATTGTTTACACATTTGTGTAAATGAAGACAGGAGATTTGCATTTTAAAGAGCCCAAAGAACTGTATGACTTCGAGAAAATCACCTTACTTCTCTTTGTCTCATTGGGTTACAATGAAATCGAGCAAGTTAGAACAATGCCTGGTACACAGTAAGCACTCAAAAGTGTTAGCTATTAAGTAATGAAGCAATTAATGTGTTTAGTCAAATATTTGTTGTTTGGAATCTACGTTTGCTGTTGCTGAAGGCATCATTCTATAGGAAAAAGAATGTTTCTCATTCTTGTCAAATAAATGCAGTTATGGTATATTCTTCCGAATGTCAATAACATCTTGAGGGTTTGACAGTAATGACAGCTGTACAACTAAGGAAAACTTTTTTATTTTTAAATTTTTAAATGAGTAAACAGAGGTTCAGAGAAGCCAAATAATTAAGGCGGGACCAGTAGATTTCTCAAGAACTCTTGGTTAATCTTAAACATGTTAGCAGTTTCTCGTTGGCTCAGTCGAAAACCAAAAGAATAGCCCACTCAGTGTTTCTCTGCCCCCAGGATCCTGTGGTGAAGTCTTGTTAAAAATGAAAATTTCCAGAACCCTCTCGGGACTGATTCTCTGAAGGGTTAACCAGCATCTCACATGCTTCTTATATAACTTTAATTCGTAGAACCACGACACTTTCAGTAATGCAGGGAGAGAGTATCCTCAGAGAGTCAAACTGGAGCAAACCTCGGCCACCTTTCAGGGCAGGCTGTCCGGGTAACTGAGATGTCACACTTGATGCTTTGCCTGGCCATCAAGCAACTCCCAACAATCTGCCCCCTTAAGATCCTAAAACCTTCCCTCTGCCATTACTCCACAGTTGTGATTGGCAAATATTGCTGTTTTCCTCAACAAGAGGAAAATAACAGAGATTTTTGCACGCTCGTGATCGTGGAACTCAAACCTGGGCCTGTTCCACCTTAAAGGGCCTAGGCATGCCTAGTGCTTGGGTCTTGCAGAGTTTGGGCACCACCATATTTGGAGCGTGCCTACTTTGGGGCGGGAACCTCCTTGGGAGTGATTAGGTCAGCGCTGGGGGAGGTGACCTTGTTTGGTTTCTGGCACCCGAGAACAGTGGTGCACTGTTTCCGCTGCCCCCGTTTGTCTAATTGGCCCAGACGCTCCACCAGCGCGAAGCTTCCCGGGAGCTCCTCGCTGGCCACCCCCGCGGCCCGCAGCCCGGCAGAGGCGGGAAAGCAGCGCGCCTGCGCCGTGGGAACCGGGGCTGGAGGCGAAAAGCGGGGAGCGGAGGGGGGCCGCTGGAGCCGAGTAGCGTACAGAGCGGCGTGTGACGCGGGGACGCCGCGCGCTCCCAACGTCGCCCCGGTTTGACGCACACGGCACCAAACTGTGAGTTTCAGGGGTTATTTGGTCAGATTCGCTGGGACCCGAGTGGGTTTCGGGCCTCTGGGCTGTGGCAGCGGCGGGACTGAGGGTGGCGGAAGAACTTGGGGGACCCGGCCTCCGGCTCTCGGGCCCGGGGAGCTACGCCCTAGGCTGGGTCCCAGCCATCCAAAAGGACGCATTTTGCCGCACAGGCTAAGATGGCGGCGGCGGCCGAGGAGGCGGAGTTGGTGCTACACAAGGAGCCCGGGCCCCGGGTTCGGGGAGGCGGCGGCCGCGGCGGTCGCTGGGGGCCACGGAGCCTGAGGTGAGCGGCGGCCGCCGCCGCGGGGCGGGACTCGGCGGGGGGATGGGGGGGGGGGCTTTCCGCTGCGGCGTCGGAGGATCCGGTAGCGGACACAAAGGGGCTGAGCTGGGCACTAGACTTGGGGGTTTTGTTTAGTCACATGAAGTCGAGCAGCCAGTGAGCAGTAGGGGGAAGGGGCCGAGATCAGGCGGCTTGGGGAGCCTGGCGGTCGCCATTGCAATGCACTGAGTAACGGGGCGGGCCGAGAGCAGTCACCAACCCCTCTCGTTGAGGCTGCTCGGTTGTGGCCAGAAACGCTGGCTCTGGCATTAACTGTCTACACCCCTCCCCTTATTTGGGACAGGACCGCATAGCCCTCTCCTCCCCCCGTCCTGCAAGATCTTATGCGGCTAGGTGCCTGGGAAGTAACAGCAAGAGGTAAATCGCTCGAAGTGTTTGGGTTGCCAGGGGCTTGGTGGGTGTCCAGCTAAAGCTTTTTGCCTCTCCAGGTCTGATTCTCTGGCCTTTGTGTCCCTGGGAAGTTACTCTGCCAGAGGAAAGCAGGTGTGCTCCACTTCTCCCGTGAACCTGAAGATGAGTTGTCCCAGACTCTTCTCAGTGATTGGAAACTTAGGTGGTGGAGCTAAAGGTTACTTGTTACGAGACTTCTACAGACAACTCTTGTTGGGATCCATCTATGGTTTAGCAACATTAGTGGAAAAGTTTTCTTGAATATTGACTTTGAATATAAAAACGTTTATATTTAGACTACAGATTTTGTGTGATCATCAAACTCAACGAGGGGATAAACATAATTGGGGGCGAATGATGGTTTTGTCTTGTTAATAATTTCAACAGAAGTATCACAACACCGCCGACTATCCTGTCCAGTCCTGACTAATTCCACGCTTGTTGCATCTGGATGGTAGATTTGTTTTAATTGTGTATTCCCTCCCTGCAGTAGTTTGCTTTAGTTGTAAACATTTTTTGGTCCCATGAGAAGGAAAACATTTCAAAAAATAGACAACTAAAGTTTCTCAAAGAAAGGAAACCTGGCTGTTTGCCTTCAGTGGCATGTGTAAGTATCTAGGGAACTTGATGGCAGTAATCTTGCATTTTGGTAGGCTTGCTAAGGAAAACCTTGTTTTTATAATAAGGCTGTAATCTAGCCTAGACATTTTAATTGGTGAAGCATAAAGCTTGATTAGTATTAATGCAGTGGTATGTATTGCTTTTAAAAGTCTTACAATTTCTAACAAATTAAAGTTATACTGCAATTATATCATACTTTGTGTTGGTATTAACTCATGAAGTACAAAATTTTGAAACACCTAATGTTTTGTGTTGGCAATTAACAGAATTCCTTGGTTGGAGGGATATTTAAACACATTAGATCACTGTGTAGATCTCTGTGTTCAAACTGAAATTTGAATTTTTCAACATTAGTTAACTTTCATTTCCTTGTTCTTTTCAGATATATATTTTCTCTTTTTTTAGCTTCTAATACAGAACAGTCTTGTATTAATGAATAGGAAATGCATTAACATTAGCAAATGTATTCCTGGATCATAAAGTTTTACAGTGGAAGAAATATCAAAGAACAACTGCTCTTACCCTCCTCTTTTACAATATATTGAGGACCAGAGATGATTAAGTTAGTGGCATAATGGAAAATTGCCTTTCAGCCTCTACCCATTGCTGTTTGTATTTGTCATATTGCTGGGATGAGAAGGTGAATATCTACAACTAATGGTTAAAAAAACAAGGGAATGTTATTGAGAATACTTGTTAATTAAATATTGTTAGGTTCATGAGAACTTCTGTGACAATAAGTTAAAAACTTTCATATTGGCCTGGCACGGTGGCTCACGCCTGTAATCCCAGCACTTTGGGAGGCTGAGGCGAGCAGATCACGAGGTTAAGAGATCGAGACCATCCTGGCTAACATGGTGAAACCCCGTCTCTACTAAAAATGTAAAAATTTCCTGGGCGTGGTGGTGCCTATAGTCCCAGCTACTCGGGAGGCTGAGGCAGGAGAATCACTTGAACCCGGAAGGCAGAGGTTGCAGTGAGCTGAGATCGTGCCACTGCACTCCAGTCTGGTGACCCAGCGAGACTACATCTCAAAACAAAAAAACAAAAAAACTTTCATATTCTGTGGTAACTTGGTTTTTAAAGTGACTTTCAGTGAAACAAAATCAGGTACAAAATACAGAAATATCAGATAGTTTCAGAGCAATGTTGCTTTTGAATTTTAAGGTTTTCCAAATGCAGTCTTGACCCAGAAATTGAAAAATTAAAAAACAACAACCAGGGACTTGATAAATTTCTTTGAAAGTTTGAAATAACTGCTGTTATTGCCAGTTACTATGTAGGAAAAGAAATGAGATCAATGCTGAAAATAATGGTGTCTTTCATTTTGTAATAGTGTTTTGGTTGGATAAACGAATGTGCCACTCAGAATGTTCCCTTTCTTTAAAACAACTTTTTAAGACTACTACTTCTACTGAGTGGTACCTCTAAGGTCTGTTAGGAAATTGAACAAGTAGTGACAGTCATTTATGGTGGGACCCTATAGTGATCTTTAACTTCTTTGAATGTCAGATTTAGCAAAAAGTTAAATTGTTTTAAGGTTTTTAAAGTTTTTATGGGTCATATAAGGTGCTTTTAAATTACTGATTTTTGTAAGTTGATAAGCTGTTTTATAATTTTCAACATTATGTGAGTGGATTTACTTACACTTTCATTTTGTGAAAATTAGAGTCACTTTCAGGTTATTTGTAGTTATAAAGTGGTCTGTCACCTGCCAACCTTAAACATTTTCCAGTTTTAGTTTGTCATTCAAGTTATAAGAGTGTTTTGGTTGAATTGAGACTGTTAATGGGTAGCAGGAGGAGAAAAGAAAGTTTCAAAGAGAATAGAAGTGGTGGGATATCTGCAATCTAGAGAAAGGTCAGGTCCATTTTTTTTCTGTCATCCTAAATACTGTTTTTTAGTGTTACTTATTTAGACCATTTTCTCAAGATGTGATTCTGGAAGGAAAAGTGAATCTTATTCTTGGGAAGGCTTTTCAGTCAGGTCTTAAGACGATTGTAGCTTGCAGCAAATGGAGAAATTGGCATGTTGAGTTATCTAACCCTGATTTTATAGAGCACTTGTTTTAGCCATTTTTTAAACTGTTTTCTAAATGTTTTAAATTAGTAACCTTGTAAAATAAAACGAGAATGAAGAGTGGATACTGTAATACTATGGATACATATTCAAATGAGCTTTTATTTACACTTATTAATCTTTCTGGTAGAGACAATGTCTATTTCGTATATGGAGAATCTGTAAATATTGAGTAAAGTTGTCAGGTATAGCATTAACTGAAGCAGTTCTAGAAGTGGTGTTTTTGATTCAGGTTTATTAGAGGGAAATAAATAGCTGCTGTTAATAGTGCAAGCTGTTCACACCACTGAGTTTTGGGAGATTTGAGAATCATGGAACTGATGCTAGCACTAGCTCACCCTGCTGGTTGGCTAAAAGATTTCTCCTCTTCCCGTTAAGAAACAAACATGAAGATCACAGGAGACCCAGAGGGTAGTAAGACTCTAAATTAAATTCTATCTTTCTTCAGGGAGAGGAAGTTTCCATGAAAAAGGTGTTTTCTTGTCTCTAAGGCCTTAGTTGCTGCATTATAATTTTTTTTGCAGATCTGCCAAGTTGAACCATGGAGTTACTATCCTTTCTTTTTCTTTCTTTTTGGTTGGGGGACGGAGTCTCGGTCTGTTTCCCAGGCGCGGGTGCAGTGGTGCAATCTTGGCTCACTGCAACCTCCGCCTCTCAGGTTCAAGTGATTCTCCTGTCTCAGCCTCTCAAGTAGCTGGGATTACGGGCGCCGGCCACCACACCTGGCTAATGTTTGTATTTTTAGTAGAGATGGGGTTTCATCATGTTGGCCAGGCTGGTCTCGAACTCCTGACCTCAGGTGATTCACCCGCCTTGGCCTCCCAAAGTGCTGGGATTACAGGCGTGAGCCACCGCACCTGGCAGGAGTTACTATCCTTTTTGAACTTCCTGGGAACTCTTATGTGATTATGGAAAGTTAGTATATTTTTATTCTTTTACTTTCAAGATAAGAAATCCTTTGACAATTGAGAGATGTTAGGAAGAAAAACAGCCCTGTGAGAGTACCTTTCCAGGAGGAAAAAAGCAGAGGATTTCAAGAGTAAGAGGAGGAGGAGCCTGCCAGGGCAGAAGTAGCAGCAGTGCACACTTCTCTTGGTTGGGAGAAAGTGAGACTGGATTAAGATTAGCGTTTCTGAGAGATTTTCTTTCCCCTCTCCTACTAATCTTGGCCCTACCTCTTCTGTCTGCTAGCTGTGGTCTTCCCATTTCATTTGGAATCCTTTGAACTGAGATTTTGTAAGTAAAAATAAAGATAAAATGATTTGTTCCTTGAAACTTAATTCTGTTAGCCTAGATTTTGGTAGAATTGAAGCTGGGTTAGAGTGATGAAGGCAGATTTTATGTGTTAATCCTTTTGGTATGTATATCTTTTTTTTAAGTTGAAAATACAGCTTTTAAAAGAGTTTATATAGGCCGGGTGTGGAGGCTCACACCTGTAATCCCAGCACTTTGGGAGGCCGAGGTGGGTGGATCACTTGAGGTCAGGAGTTTGAGACCAGCCTGGTCAACATGATGAAACCCTGTCTCTACCAAAAATACAAAAATTAGCTGGGCATGGTGGTACGTGCCTGTAGTCCCAGCTACTTGGGAGGCCGAGGCAGGAGAATCACTTGAACCCAGGAGGCAGAGGCTTCAGTGAGCAGAGATGCCGTGCCACTGCACTCTAGCCTGGGTGACAGAGTGAGACCCTGTCTCAAACAAAAAAGACTTTGTACAAACTCTAGAAACATAAGTATATTTTGAGCCAAATAGACAACTGAAAATTAAAAATACCTAATAAAATGTTGATTAAAATTCTTTACACTTTACAAAGCATGTTTACCTGTAGTCTATCAATTATTTTATCTAATTTTTTGAAAAGATTAATATTTTACTTAAAAGTATCTCTTTCATTAGTTTCTTGAGGAAGATATTAAATACAGTCATGTGCAGCATAATGATGTTCTTTGGTCAATAGTGGACTGCATTTACGATGGTGGTCCCATAAGATTATAATACTGTATTTTTACTGTATTTTATGTTCTATGTTTAGATACACAAATACTAAACAGTTATGTTACAATTTTGTGTGGTATTCAGTACAATAACATGCTTTACAGGAGCATGTTGTAGCCTAGGAACAATAGGCTATACCAAGTAGCCTAGGTGTGTAAGTAGGCTCTACCATCTAGGTTTGTTTGAGTACACTTTGTGATGTTTGCACAGTGACCAAATTGCCTAAGAATGCATCTCTCAGAATGTACATCCATGCTTAAGTGATGTATGACTGTAAAACTAGTACTTTCAGAGCACCATTTATTGGGGAGGAGAGGGGTAATTCCCAATTTATTGTTGGTTTGTGAAAGTGGGTAAAAGGCTTCACAGAGTTGGAATTAATTGCCTTTTGTTTACTACTGACTCACCAAATACTTTACACACAGACACACACACACAGAATCACAATTGCAATTGTAATTATGCATATATAAAGAGGCAGGATATGATAAAGTTTAAAAGTGTAAGCCTTGAAGTAAAATTGACAGGGTTCAGATTTAGCTGTGTGAGCACTAGGCAAGTGGAATTAGTAATTACCATCTTCAAAGAGGTTTAGGGTTGATATTACATAATTCATGTAAAGTCCTTAGCTTTCTGGCATACAATGCTGAGTAAAGTAAGTGTTACCTGTTAGAGTAATAATAGTTATTATTACCATTGTTTAATTATTCTTTCTACTTTAACTTGAGATTTTCACCTGTGAGTGATTTGCAGTTGTATACTTTTGCTAATGTCCCATTTTAAGCCATGCTGATAAAGACAAGGTTGTTATAGAGGAAGTGAGAGGTAGGCATCGAAGTGTGCCTTCTCTGATTCTAGCAGCAGAATCTTATAACCAGGTTAAATATTTCAGGAATGCATTCCCAGCACTGTCAGCAGATGAGTAGATACACTTGGGAATGAGTACATTTTAATGAAGTTATTTCCCAGCCAGTGCATTGGTTTGTCTTTGTTATAACATGCTGAATTTCTTCACTCTCCTTTCAATTTTTGACTGTGAGGCCATGTGGTGACCATTAGTAGAGAGAAGAAGGTGAGTGGCTATGCGTATTTGTAATGTACGTATAAACCCAAGATGAGAGTGAGGAGTGGCTGGTAGGTAGCTAGATTGAGGAGGGTGGAATATAATCTTTTCATTGGATAGTCTGAGTTGGGAATTTCCCAAACAGCATTTCCTTTTGCTGTTTTCCTCTCCACACTTTGTTTTGTATATGTCTGTGCTGGTATGGTGTTAAAGTTATCAGTTCCCCCTCTTTAATTTTCTTTCTACCACCAACCTCCTCCTAGCACAAACACGGATTTTAAGCTTATAAGCAAATTTGTCAAAGACAGCTAGTAAAAATAATTTTAGGTTCATTTGAGGAGGGGTACTAGTATGAAATTGTAAGTTTTTCATTTATGCTTGAAAAATACAGCAATTTGGAAACTGAGGGAGGGGAAGTCACCCATAATCTTATTACCATTATATAATTATTAGTATTAAAGACAGATGACATTAATTAAGCGTCTACTATATTCTTTTAATAATCCTGTGATGTATATATTCCCACTTTACATGTGAGGAAACACATCCACTTAATAATGGAGTAGCCAAGTTTGAACCTAGGTATATCTTGAGAAGGTCTAGAGAGGAGACCTTTCTGTTCTACCTTCCTGTTCTTCTTACATATATATCCTTTTACCTAGTTGTTACACAATTTGTAAGTTTCATCTCCTAGTTTTAAAACTTAGCATTATAAAAACATTTTTCTCCCTCCCCTTATTTCAAGTGGTGTCGTATTGCTCTCATTGTCTATTCATACCACCATATAAAGGCTCTTTGTCTTGGCTGCTGGACATTGGTACAATGATGTTGACCAAAATGGATGCTGCCCTTTACTGAGTGACTAAGATGAAAAAAATCAGGCTTAATCAGAACGAATACTTTATGGGATTTGGATTGCTACAGGTTTAATCATGCTATCTATCCTTGCTGGTGGGACATTTGACTTAGAATTGTATATAAGTAAAATATAGATGACAAATTGTATAATTTATAGCTATCTGAAAACAACTTTTTTTTTATATTTGAACACTTTGAAATGCCTTACACTTCCTTGTTAAAAATCTTAAAGGGATATTAAAATCAAATGGCACTTAAAACTTATCTAGTTACTATTAGTAATTCCTAATATAATATTTAATTCATAAAAGAAAAAAGCTTAATGTTGAATTCTGGCACTCATCGGGAAGATGACATTATATGTTAAGAGATAATTTGTGGGGCATAGTAACTATAGTTAATATTGCATACTTGAAAGTTGCTAGGAGAGTACATTTTAAGTGTTCACACCACAAAATATAACTATGTGAGGTAATGCATGTGTTAATTAGCTAGATTTAACCATTGCATAATTTATATGTATTTCAAAATGTGTTGTACACCATAAATATATACAATTTGTATTTATCAGTTTAAGAAGAAGAAGAAGAAAAAGGTAATTTGTGGGCATTTATAAATAGATTGTATAGGTCAGCACTGCTCAATAGAAATATAAGTTGAGCCACAAATGCAATTTTAGATTTTCTATAGCCACATCAAAAAATAAAATAAATAGTTGAAATTTTATTAATGGATTTTTATTTAACCCAGTATCTAAATACTATTATTTCATCATATAAACATGATTGAACTATTTTACATTTTTTCTTTTTTTAACCATGTTAAGTCTTCAAAATCTGTTAGTATTACATACTTAAAGCACATCTCAATTCAGACTAGCCAGACTTCAGGTATTCAGTAGCCACATGAGGTTACTGTATTGGACAGTACAATTACAGACAGTAAGTCCTATGGTGTATAGGGAAAGAATAACATAGAAATTGAACTGAACCGTAAAGGATGGCTGAGAACAGAAAATGCTTGAGAAGAATATTCCCATAAAGAAGTGATAGGAATTAAAACAGCAAATACAGTTTGATACCAGGTAATAGAGTGGCTTGAATCCAGTTTAGGGAATGTGGGTTGGGGTGTGTGTGTGTGTGTGTGTGTGTGTGTGTGTGTGAGTGAGAGAGAGAGAGAGAGAGAGATTGGGAATATATATTGGAGGGTGCCTAATTCGTGTCTCATACATGAGCACTTGATAAATACTGAATTAACTGGGTGCATTGGCTCACGCCTGTAATCCCAGCACTATGGGAGGCTGAGGTGGGCAGATCGCCTGAGGTCAGGAGTTTGAGACCAGCTTGGCCAATATGATGAAATATCCCGTCTCTACTGAAAATACAAAAATTAGCCGGGCATGGTGGCGTGCACCTATAATGCCACCTACTTGGGAGGCTGAGGCAGGAGAATTGCTTAAACTTGAGAGGCGGAGGTTGCAGTAAGCCAAGATCATGCCACTGCATCCCCACCTGGGCGACAGAGTGAGACTCAGTCTCCAAAAAACAAAAGAAAAAAGATAAATATTGAATTAATATTTAGAGAGAATTAATATGACACTACAGAAAATGCTGGAAAAAACATCCTAACAAAGCCTTGTGGATCTTCAAAAGGGAAAGTGTTTCATTTAGGGAATATTGATGTTCTATGATTAATAATATGATGGAGATAAAGAAGGATGAGAATTGAGAAAAGGTTTTTAGATTTAGCTATTAATTGGTTACTTGTTTTTAAGTATTTTTTTTTAGGTATAACATACAGTGAAGTGCACAAATCTTAAGTACAACTCAGTGAATTTATACATATAAGTATACCTAGGTAACTCCCAGGTAGTGGGAGGTACTGGGTTACACCTGGGGAGAAGAGGATGTGAAAAAAGCACAGACATGAGAATTGTGGAATGCAAGCATTTTCCGTGATTAGAGCCTATTTTAAATGAAATACCCAGATAGAGATGTAGAATATTTTTCTTCACTGATTAAAGGTGCCTTGTGCTCCCTCCTATTAATTTCTCCCTACAGAAGTAACCACTATTTTAACCTCTAACCTCTATCACCATAAATTAGTTTTTGCTTGTTTCTTTTTCTTTTCCTTCCTTTTCTTTTCTTTTGAGACAGGGTCTCAGTCTGTCATCCTAGCTGGAGTGCATTGGCGCAATCTCAGCTCACTGCAGCCTTCACCTCCCAGGCTCAAGCGATCCTCCCACTTCAGCTTCCTGAGTACCTGGAACTACAGGTGCATGCCATCATGCCTGGCTGATTTTTTTTTTTTCTTTTGGTAGTAGAGATAGGGTTTTACCATGTTGCCCGGGCTGGAGTTTTTGTTTCTAAACTTCTTATGGCATATTTGTCCTCCCTCCCAAGGGTAGTGAGAATTGATGCTTGAATCCATCTCTCTTTTCTTCTGTCCTTGTTTGGTATTGTTATGAATTGGGAGGTAAATCAGGTGATATTTGGTACTATGGCCCTTTTTTTCCCCCCAGTGACAAAATCAGAGAGGTGCTTCTTAGTGTTCATTAATAGTAATCCTTTAGAGGTTAGTTTTATGACTTGATATTTTGTTTAGAATGCAGAGATTTGAATTTGCCTCCACCGATAACATAGTAGCCTGGCTTGCTGTCATTACAGTATTCTCTAGGCATATAGCCAGGAAGTAGGTGGAGGAAGTTGTGGATTGCCTCCTTATATAGATGGTTTTTGGAGCCTCTTTGATGGTAGCTTCCAGGCATTATGTCAGTTAGCTATTAGGCATTTTAGGTTGCTTATTAAGATATTTGGGTATTTCTGATTGTAATTTTAGAGGTAGGAATAAATAGGTGTACTTTTTTTATAGGTAGGCATCTACCTGTTCAACAGAAAAGTAGAATATAACTAGAATGTTACCTTATGGACAGTTGCTTACAAGTGTGAATGGTTAAAGCCCATGTAGGAGACTTTATAAATGGAAAACTGAAATAGAATTGTTGATCATGATTTTTACTTTTAGTGCTTGAATCAGTTTTTTTCCCCCAAATGGAATTAATAGTTGTAGCATTATTTTTCGTAAATACTGAGCAGTAGAAACCTTATTGTAGTATAGCAGTATTAAATTGGTGCTTTGCAGATAAAGAATTTTTTCTGAAATGGGTATTATAATAA
Source organism: Pan troglodytes (assembly GCF_028858775.2). Lineage (NCBI taxonomy): Eukaryota > Metazoa > Chordata > Mammalia > Primates > Hominidae > Pan > Pan troglodytes. The sequence goes on from NC_072398.2 coordinate 140,149,622, forward strand.
AGTTGTTAAACGTATATAATAAAAAATATATCTTCACATTCTAGTATATCTGGTTTTGAAGAATGAATATGTAAATTGCGCAGAAATGGGTATGAAAAGACTTTCTCATTAACATTTGGATTGTGAATGCTCGAGTTTATAAATGAAAATATTTACTCTATATAAAGAAGTTTTGTCTTTTGGAATTTGTAATAAGTTCATTTAATATACTCTTGCTCCAGGGATTTCAGTATTTGTCTTGAAGAAATAATAAAATCTCACCTGTCAACTTTTCTTATTGTAGCTTTTGTGAAGTATAGAAGGCTAAAGCAAATTGGTTAAATTAGACATTGAAAAAAGTATATGATTATTATCTCCAAAATATTAAAACTTTACACATAACAGCTTTTGGGGGCTAGATTTAGAAAATCACTAACATAAAACAATTAGAATGTTCTTATAGTTTTCAGAACTGACTATGTAGAAAAAAATACACTCAAGTTTGTGTTCTATGTTTACATGTTGTTTTGACAAAAATGAATGTTATGTTTGAATTTAGTTTTGGGAGATTTCAGTTTTTTTGTATTCAGAAAAGTCTTGTTTGTCTGGTTGTATTTCCCCCAATTTTCATAACTTTTATTTAACTGGGTTAGTTGTCATACAAAATTCAGCTAATGCTCCACTAGGGGTAGGGTTGCATATACATAGAGCACAGGATATGGCTTCTACTCCAAAGAGCTCATGATCTAAGATATAGCTTGAAGAGTACTTAACTATGAAACATTTAAATTACTGAGCTGACAAAATAAAATGAATGATCTGTAATAAGATTAATAAAGCTTTTTGACAAAAATAATTTTTTACCTAGATTTTGAAGAAGTGGTGTGTATAGGTTGGTGGAAAGGGAAGGAGATAACAGCTAGGGGGAAGAGCATGTTAAAAAAGCACAGATATTTTGGGATGCTGAGGCACGTGGAGCACCTGAGGTCAGGAGTTTGAGACCAGCCTCGCCAACATGGTGAAACCCAGTCTTTACTAAAAATACAAAAAAAAAAAAAAAAAAAATTAGCCAAGCGTGATGGTGGGTGCCTGCAATCCCAGCTATTCGGGAAGCTGAGGCAGGAGTATCACTTGAACCTGGGAGGTAGAAGTTGTGGTGAGCTGAGATTGTGCCACTGCACTCAGCCTAGGCAACAGAGTGAGACTGCGTCTCAGAAAAAAAAAAAAAAAAAAAAAAAAAAAAGGCACAGACATGAGAATTGTGGAATGCAAGCGTTTTCCTTGGTTAGAGTCTATTTTAAATGCATATAATAAAAAGTAATAAGATTGTGGCATGAGCTGGAGGGATCTAAAGAAGTTTGGATTAGAAATTGGAAATAAGGAGTTCTACTGAAGATCCTTGAATAGAATTACATGAAGACATATGATTAGCAGCCAGATACAGCGTGATTGGAGGGAGATTGAAGTGAGGAAGGCCAGTTGGTGATTATTATCTTTGTGAGTGGGAAGGGTATATTAAGAGTAAGGATGCATAGTTTTAAATAAGTCAAATCAAATATTGTGGCTCCTCAGTTTGTAGTGCAGAGCTAAAATAAGAATGAAAGAATTTTACTATCTTCTGGTATTCAAAATAAATGGAGATAGAGTTTGCATATGACTTACTAGCACTAATTGAGGTATGCCTTTTTCTTAAAAAAACTGGCTTGGCCTTTTTTTTCTGTTAAGTTTACTTTGAAAACCAATAAAGTTATGCTATAATGGTGTTTTCCTAAGTAAAAAATATTTAAGGTAACTGGTAAGAAGAGCTTGTACTTGTATGCTGAATTTTGAGTTAAAATTCTGTATTTTAGCCATGGCTTAAGAGACATTATAATTTGTATTGGAGCTGGCAGGAAAACAGGAAATAATAAAAATTAACAATGTGGACTACATATTTATATTTGTTTTTAAATAGATACTTGTTTTAAAATTTAGGAACATTTGGGAATACTCTGTTTTTATAGGAAAATAATGTTCTTAAAATGTAGAGTTTTTAATAATTCCTAAATTGAGTGTACATTGTTTTATTATGGGTAAAGGTCATTTTTAAAATAGAAGAATTAGAAAAACAGGAAAAATAGAAGTAATACAGTTTTTTAAATCCTCTTTTTTTTTTTTAAGAGTTAGGAAATAGAACAGAAGCTTGGGAACTAATAGTTTTAGAGTTTTAAGATACCACGTTTTAGTATAACATTTACATTTTAAACATTCTCACAGTTAATATAGGCTTAACTTGGAAATATTAAGCTTTTAGGATTTAGTATGTAGTAGTTCTCTGCTGGCACTAAGTCTTTCCCCTTCGCTCCTTTCCAACAGGTATTGCCCAAGCTCTCATAAGCCGTTCTTTTTTTTTCTATTATGATTATTATTTTGTAGAGATGGGGTCGCACTTTGTTGCCCAGGCTGGTCTTGAACTCTTGGGCTCAAGCAGTCCTTTTGGCCTCCCAAAGTGCTGTGATTACAGGTGTGAGCTGCTGAGACCAGCCTTTTCTTTTAATTCTGATGGTCAGTACTGATGAAGTCCTTTCCAGCTTTGGGTACACAGCCTTCTGTTATTCCTGCTGTCAATTTTTTGTCTTTCTACTGTGCTTTTCAACTTTGGTTATTCATGTATCACCTTCATCTGCGCAATTATTACCATTTAACTGCAGCAAGTAAAGACGTTAATAGTGAGGTTTTTGGGAATGTGGTAAAATCGGGAGGTATATTTGACTTTGTCCAAGTTATCTGATGAGGCAGATCAGCTAAAGCAAAATACAGTGGGTTGCTCCCTACTATCACTGGGACCTAGAGATTTCATCTACATCTCTGAAAAATGGGGTTTCTGTATGATAGTATGGGTGAGAAGGAATGACAGCAGAACTATCAACTGTTTTCTGATTATCCTGATGAACTAGTGGTATAGGAAGCTTTTCTGAAAACGCTGCTCTGAATTGCTTGCTTAAGTAGTTGCTTTTTTATTCCTGTGTATGGCTCCAGAGTTCTTGGGAATAGCCCTACCTCCATTTGTTTGTAGATGAGAGAAAGCTGAACCTTCTGCTGTCAGTGGAGAAGGCCTAGAATTAGTCTAGAACTGGTGCTATAGGGCCCTGGAATGCTTCAGGAATTGGTGGCTGCAGGGACCTCTGAAGGAATTGTCTAAAAGTCTGTATAACTAGTAAGCAACACTCATGGTTTCAGGAATGGATCTCTTGCCTCATCCAAGTTTTCTTCTTTGACATTCAACCTGAGGATCTCTGTACTTGAGAACAGTAGGCATAGTTCAGGGTAAGGGCATCATACTGGAAAACAGGGAGAATTAAATAAAAATCTGCATGTTGATCTGAGAGTTATTCCCAGTCTCTTTTTCCCTCCCAGTTCTGAGAATACTGGCTGACAAGTTCTTGCCCCATCTAGCTGTGAGATTAAAAGATTCATCCTGTGACAGCAAACTGCTGAGATCAGGAAAAATATCTAACTGATAACAGATGTGGCCCAGATTGATAATCCTACAGTATGTCTACTCATTAAGACAGAATCCCTAGGCAACTTTTAAGTGCCTCAATCTTAAATATGAGATTAAGGATCACCAAACATTTGAGGATAACCTTAATATGAAAGAGAAGAGGGAAATGGAAATACTTCAAGAAGAAGACAAGTTTTTGTGAAAAGTTAACTGATTTCTTCAGAAGTAAAGGTATTGCATCTTTGAAACAAGAAAGGATGCTATGAAAAAGCAGTGCCCAGAAAACAAGAGCTTCTAGAAATTTAGAATATGAAACACTTCATAGAAGAGTTGGAAATTCAGAATATTAAATTCTTATTAGAGGATTGGAAGATAAAGTTGAGAAAACTCCCACGGAGGAGGACAAAAAGAGTTGTAAAGTGGGAGAAAATAAGAAAACTAGAGGATCACACTTGCATGCACGTTCAACATATGAAAAGTAAGAATTTGCTGGGCGCAGTGGCTCACGCCTGTAATCCCAGCACTTTGGGTGGTCGAGGTGGGCGGATCACCTGAGGTCAGGAATTCAAGAACAGCCTGGCCAACATGGTAAAACCCTGTCTCTGCTAAAATACAAAAATTAGCAGGGCATGTTGGTATGCACCCGTAATCCCAGCAAATCGCTTGAACCTGGGAGGTGGAGGTTGCAGTGAGCCGAGGTGGCACTACTGTGCTCCAGCCTGTGCAACAGAGCGAGACACTGTCTCAAAAAAAAAAAAAAAAAAAAAGGGAGAAAATGGAAGAAATTAAGAATAATTGAACAAGAAATGTGAATTTCCACAGTGAAAGGGCTCATGAATGCTCAACATGGTGACTGAAAAAAAGAACCACATCAAGATACATCATGGTGAAATTTCAGACACCAGAAATAAAGGGAAGATCAAGAAAGCTTTCAGGAATGGAGCACAAAGAAGGGATTAGAAATAGGTAGCATTGGAAAGTAATCAGTAATGGAATAATACATTCAAAATCCTGAAGGAAAGTTATTTCCAAACTATTCATTCTATACCCTACCAAGCTATCAAGTGTGGGAGGAGGCTAAAAATATGGAACATGAGGTTGTTAGAATATTTACTTCAAAAGTACTATATCAGGAACTTACTAGAAGGCACAGGCTCCATCAAAGTGATGGGTTAACTAAAAAGAGGGGGGATCCAGAAAGTAGGATGCATTACAGGAGAAGAGTGAAGAGAATTTCTAGGATGATTATGAAGGGAGATTCAAGGATAGGGCTGTACAGGAGGTCTGAAGAGTAATCAGTTCAGCTTGGGACAGGAGGTTGAAGGGATCTAGATGGCATGTCTTTAGAGAAAAAAAAGACTTTTTTGGTTTAATTCATAAGGGATATTTGTTGGTAGTTTTCTTGTGATAACTTTGTCAGATTTTGGTATGAGGGCAATATTGGCCTTATAGGAATGAGTTAGGAAGTGTTCCCTCCTATTTTTTGGAAGAGTTTGAGAAGGAATAGTGTTAATTATTGAAATGTTCCCCAGATTCCAGGGAAGCAGTCTGGTCATGGATTGTTTGTTTGTTTTTATGAGACAGAGTTTTGCTCTGTTGCCCAGGCTGGAGTGCAATGGCACAGTCTTGGCTCACTGCAGCCTCGAACTCCTGGGCTCAAATGATCTATCCTCCTGCCTCAGCCTCTGAAGTAGCTAGGACTACAGGTGCTGCCCGCCGTGGTTGGCTAGGTCCTGGGCTTTTCTTTGTGGGAAGTTCTCTCTACTTGTTTTAGGTCTATTCAGATTTCCTATGTCATCTTTAGTCAGTTTCAACAGTTTGGGTTTTTCTAGGAATTTGTCCATTTCATCTACACTATGTAATTTGTTGGCATACAGTTGCATAGTGTTCTTTTATAATCCTTTTTATTAATATAAGGTTGGTAGTAATGACTCCTTTTCCATTCCTCACTGTAGTGATCTAAATCTTTTCTTAGTTGAGCTAAAGGTTTGTCAATTTTGTTCTTTTCAAAGAACCAACTTTTGGGTTGATTGATTTTTTTTTCTCTACTGTTTTTCTGTTCTCTATTTCTGCTGTGTTCTTTATTTTTTTCTTTTGTCTGCTTTGAGTTTAGTTTGTCTTTTTCTAATTTCTTAGAAAATTAGGTTATGGATTTAAGATTTTTTTTAATATAGTCATATATAGCTATAAATTTCCCTGTAAGCATTGCGTTTACTTCATCCTGTAAGTTTTAGTATGTTGTGTTTTTGTTTTCATTTTTCTCAATATACTTTCTGATTTGCAATGCAATTTCTTTGGCTTACTGGTTACTTAGATGTTTGTTGCTTAATTTCCACATATTAACTTACCAATTTCCTTCTGGTATTGATTTCTAGTTTCATTCCATTGTGGTCAGAGAACGTACTCTCTATGATTTCTTTCCTTTAAAATTTATTGACACTTGTCTGATGGCCTAACACCTAGTACATACTAAAGAACATTCCTTACTCTGCTGTCATTAGGTGGAGTGTTCTGTAGAGTTTATAGTGTTCAAGTCTTCTATTTCCTTGATCTTCTATCTATACTATCCATTACTGAAAGTGAAGTATTAAGGTTTCTAACTATTATTTTTGAATTATATTCTGCCTTTCAATTCTGTCAGTTTCTACTTCATATATTTTGGGGTTCTCTTATTAGGTGTACACATGTTTATAAGTGGCATGTAATTTTGATGGATTGACCTTTTTATTGTTACAAAACATTCTCTGTAGTAACAATTTTTTGTCTTAATGTCTGTTGTTTCTGCTATGAGAATAGCTGCATCAACCCTCTTTTGGTTACTTTCTGCATGGTATAACTTTTTTTATCTTTTACTTTCAGTTTATTTGTATCTATTTAATCTCAAGTGTGTCTCTTATAGCCAGTTATAGTTGGATTATGTTTTTTTTTTTTTTAATTATACTTTAAGTTTTAGGGTACATGTGCACATTGTGCAGGTTAGTTACATATGTATACATGTGCCATGCTGGTGCGCTGCACCCACTAACTCGTCATCTAGCATTAGGTATATCTCCCAATGCTATCCCTCCCCCCTCCCCCCTCCCCACCACAGTCCCCAGAGTGTGATATCCCCCTTCCTGTGTCCATGTGATCTCATAGTTCAATTCCCACCTATGAGTGAGAATATGCGGTGTTTGGTTTTTTGTTCTTGCGATAGTTTACTGAGAATGATGGTTTCCAATTTCATCCATGTCCCTACAAAGGACATGAACTCATCATTTTTTATGGCTGCATAGTATTCCATGGTGTATATGTGCCACATTTTCTTAATCCAGTCTATCATTGTTGGACATTTGGGTTGGTTCCAAGTCTTTGCTATTGTGAATAATGCCGCAATAAACATACGTGTGCATGTGTCTTTATAGCAGCATGATTTATAGTCATTTGGGTATATACCCAGTAATGGGATGGCTGGGTCAAATGGTATTTCTAGTTCTAGATCCCTGAGGAATCGCCACACTGACTTCCACAATGGTTGAACTAGTTTACAGTCCCACCAACAGTGTAAAAGTGTTCCTATTTCTCCACATCCTCTCCAGCACCTGTTGTTTCCTGACTTTTTAATGATTGCCATTCTAACTGGTGTGAGATGATATCTCATAGTGGTTTTGATTTGCATTTCTCTGATGGCCAGTGATGATGAGCATTTTTTCATGTGTTTTTTGGCTGCATAAATGTCTTCTTTTGAGAAGTGTCTGTTCATGTCCTTTGCCCACTTTTTGATGGGGTTGTTTGTTTTTTTCTTGTAAATTTGTTTGAGTTCATTGTAGATTCTGGATATTAGCCCTTTGTCAGATGAGTAGGTTGCGAAAATTTTCTCCCATGTTGTAGGTTGCCTGTTCACTCTGATGGTAGTTTCTTTTGCTGTGCAGAAGCTCTTTAGTTTAATTAGATCCCATTTGTCAATTTTGGCTTTTGTTGCCGTTGCTTTTGGTGTTTTGGACATGAAGTCCTTGCCCACGCCTATGTCCTGAATGGTGATGCCTAGGTTTTCTTCTAGGGTTTTTATGGTTTTAGGTCTGACGTTTAAATCTTTAATCCATCTTGCATTGATTTTTGTATAAGGTGTAAGGAAGGGATCCAGTTTCAGCTTTCTACATATGGCTAGCCAGTTTTCCCAGCACCATTTATTAAATAGGGAATCCTTTCCCCATTGCTTGTTTTTCTCAGGTTTGTCAAAGATCAGATAGTTGTAGGTAAACGGCGTTATTTCTGAGGGCTCTGTTCTGTTCCATTGATCTATATCTCTGTTTTGGTACCAGTACCATGCTGTTTTGGTTACTGTAGCCTTGTAGTATAGTTTGAAGTCAGGTAGTGTGATGCCTCCAGCTTTGTTCTTTTGGCTTAGGATTGACTTGGCGATGCGGGCTCTTTTTTGGTTCCATATGAACTTTAAAGTAGTTTTTTCCAATTCTGTGAAGAAAGTCATTGGTAGCTTGATGGGGATGGCATTGAATCTGTAAATTACCTTGGGCAGTATGGCCATTTTCACGATATTGATTCTTCCTACCCATGAGCATGGAATGTTCTTCCATTTGTTTGTATCCTCTTTTATTTCCTTGAGCAGTGGTTTGTAGTTCTCCTTGAAGAGGTCCTTCACATCCCTTGTAAGTTGGATTCCTAGGTATTTTATTCTCTTTGAAGCAATTGTGAATGGGATTTCACTCATGATTTGGCTGTTTGTCTGTTGTTGGTGTATAGGAATGCTTGTGATTTTTGTACATTGATTTTGTATCCTGAGACTTTGCTGAAGTTGCTTATGAGCTTAAGGAGATTTTGGGCTGAGACAATGGGGTTTTCTAGATAAACAATCATGTCATCTGCAAACAGGGACAATTTGACTTCCTCTTTTCCTAATTGAATACCCCTTATTTCTTTCTCCTGCCTGATTGCCCTGGCCAGAACTTCCAACACTATGTTGAATAGGAGCGGTGAGAGAGGGCATCCCTGTCTTGTGCCAGTTTTCAAAGGGAATGCTTCCAGTTTTTGCCCATTCAGTATAATATTGGCTGTGGGTTTGTCATAGATAGCTCTTATTATTTTGAAATACGTCCCATCAATACCTAATTTATTGAGAATTTTTAGCATGAAGGGTTGTTGAATTTTGTCAAAGGCTTTTTCCGCATCTATTGAGATAATCATGTGGTTTTTGTCTTTGGCTCTGTTTATATGCTGGATTACATTTATTGATTTGCATATATTGAACCAGCCTTGCATCCCAGGGATGAAGCCCACTTCATCATGGTGGATAAGCTTTTTGATGTGCTGCTGGATTCGGTTTGCCAGTATTTTATTGAGGATTTTTGCATCAATGTTCATCAAGGATATTGGTCTAAAATTCTCTTTTTTGGTTGTGTCTCTGCCCGGCTTTGGTATCAGAATGATGCTGGCCTCATAAAATGAGTTAGGGAGGATTCCCTCTTTTTCTATTGATTGGAATAGTTTCAGAAGGAATCGTACCAGTTCCTCCTTGTACCTCTGGTAGAATTCAGCTGTGAATCCATCTGGTCCTGGACTCTTTTTGGTTGGTAAACTATTGATTATTGCCACAATTTCAGCTCCTGTTCTTGGTCTATTCAGAGATTCAACTTCTTCCTGGTTTAGTCTTGGGAGAGTGTATGTGTCGAGGAATGTATCCATTTCTTCTAGATTTTCTAGTTTATTTGCGTAGAGGTGTTTGTAGTATTCTCTGATGGTAGTTTATATTTCTGTGGGATCGGTGGTGATATCCCCTTTATCATTTTTTATTGCGTCTATTTGATTCTTCTCTCTTTTTTTCTTTATGAGTCTTGCTAGCGGTCTATCAATTTTGTTGATCCTTTCAAAAAACCAGCTCCTGGATTCATTGATTTTTCGGAGGGTTTTTTGTGTCTCTATTTCCTTCAGTTCTGCTCTGATTTTAGTTATTTCTTGCCTTCTGCTAGCTTTTGAATGTGTTTGCTCTTGCTTTTCTAGTTCTTTTAATTGTGATGTTAGGGTGTCAATTTTGGATCTTTCCTGCTTTCTCTTGTGGGCATTTAGTGCTATAAATTTCCCTCTACACACTGCTTTGAATGCGTCCCAGAGATTCTGGTATGTTGTGTCTTTGTTCTCGTTGGTTTCAAAGAACATCTTTATTTCTGCCTTCATTTCGTTATGTACCCAGTAGTCATTCAGGAGCAGGTTGTTCAGTTTCCATGTAGTTGAGCGGTTTTGAGTGAGATTCTTAATCCTGAGTTCTAGTTTGATTGCACTGTGGTCTGAGAGATAGTTTGTTATAATTTCTGTTCTTTTACATTTGCTGAGGAGAGCTTTACTTCCAAGTATGTGGTCAATTTTGGAATAGGTGTGGTGTGGTGCTGAAAAAAATGTATATTCTGTTGATTTGGGGTGGAGAGTTCTGTAGATGTCTATTAGGTCTGCTTGGTGCAGAGCTGAGTTCAATTCCTGGGTATCCTTGTTGACTTTCTGTCTCTTTGATCTGTCTAATGTTGACAGTGGGGTGTTAAAGTCTCCCATTATTAATGTGTGGGAGTCTAAGTCTCTTTGTAGGTCACTCAGGACTTGCTTTATGAATCTGGGTGCTCCTGTATTGGGTGCATATATATTTAGGATAGTTAGCTCCTCTTGTTGAATTGATCCCTTTACCATTATGTAATGGCCTTCTTTGTCTCTTTTGATCTGTGTTGGTTTAAAGTCTGTTTTATCAGAGACTAGGATTGCAACCCCTGCCTTTTTTTGTTTTCCATTTGCTTGGTAGCTCTTCCTCCATCCTTTTATTTTGAGCCTATGTGTGTCTCTGCACGTGAGATGGGTTTCCTGAATACAGCACACTGATGGGTCTTGACTCTTTATCCAACTTGCCAGTCTGTGTCTTTTAATTGGAGAATTTAGTGCATTTACATTTAAAGTTAATATTGTTATGTGTGAATTTGATCCTGTCATTATGATGTTAGCTGGTGATTTTGCTCGTTAGTTGATGCAGTTTCTTCCTAGTCTCGATGGTCTTTACATTTTGGCATGATTTTGCAGCGGCTGGTACCGGTTGTTCCCTTCCATGTTTAGCGTTTCCTTCATGAGCTCTTTTAGGGCAGGCCTGGTGGTGACAAAATCGGTCAGCATTTGCTTGTCTGTAAAGTATTTTATTTCTCCTTCACTTATGAAGCTTAGTTTGGCTGGATATGAAATTCTGGGTTGAAAATTCTTTTTGTTAAGAATGTTGAATATTTGCCACCACTCTCTTCTGGCTTGTAGGGTTTCTGCCGAGAGATCCGCTGTTAGTCTGATGGGCTTCCCTTTGAGGGTAACCCGACCTTTCTGTCTGGCTGCCCTTAACATTTTTTCCTTCATTTCAACTTTGGTGAATCTGACAATTATGTGTCTTGGAGTTGCTCTTCTCGAGGAGTATCTTTGTGGCGTTCTCTGTATTTTCCGAATCTGAACGTTGGCCTGCCTTGCTAGATTGGGGAAGTTCTCCTGGATAATATCCTGCAGAGTGTTTTCCAACTTGGTTCCATTCTCCGCATCACTTTCAGGTACACCAATCAGACGTAGATTTGGTCTTTTCACATAGTCCCATATTTCTTGGAGGCTTTGCTCATTTCTTTTTATTCTTTTTTCTCTAAACTTCCCTTCTCGCTTCATTTCATTCATTTCATCTTCCATTGCTGATACCCTTTCTTCCAGTTGATCGCATCGGCTCCTGAGGCTTCCGCATTCTTCACGTAGTTCTCGAGCCTTGGTTTTCAGCTCCATCAGCTCCTTTAAGCACTTCTCTGTATTGGTTATTCTAGTATACATTCTTCTAAATTTTTTTCAAAGTTTTCAACTTCTTTGCCTTTGGTTTGAATGTCCTCCCGTAGCTCAGAGTAATTTGATCGTCTGAAGCCTTCTTCTCTCAGCTCGTCAAAATCATTCTCCATCCAGCTTTGTTCCGTTGCTGGTGAGGAACTGCGTTCCTTTGGAGGAGGAGAGGCGCTCTGCGTTTTAGAGTTTCCAGTTTTTCTGTTCTGTTTTTTCCCCATCTTTGTGGTTTTATCTACTTTTGGTCTTTGATGATGGTGATGTACAGATGGGTTTTCGGTGTGGATGTCCTTTCTGTTTGTTAGTTTTCCTTCTAACAGACAGGACCCTCAGCTGCAGGTCTGTTGGAATACCCTGCCGTGTGAGGTGTCAGTGTGCCCCTGCTGGGGGGTGCCTCCCAGTTAGGCTGCTCGGGGGTCAGGGGTCAGGGACCCACTTGAGGAGGCAGTCTGCCCGTTCTCAGATCTCCAGCTGCGTGCTGGGAGAACCACTGCTCTCTTCAAAGCTGTCAGACAGGGACATTTAAGTCTGCAGAGGTTACTGCTGTCTTTTTGTTTGTCTGTGCCCTGCCCCCAGAGGTGGAGCCTACAGAGGCAGGCAGGCCTCCTTGAGCTGTGGTGGGCTCCACCCAGTTCGAGCTTCCTGGCTGCTTTGTTTACCTAAGCAAGCCTGGGCAATGGCGGGCGCCCCTCCCCCAGCCTCGCTGCCGCCTTGCAGTTTGATCTCAGACTGCTGTGCTAGCAGTCAGCGAGACTCCGTGGGCGTAGGACCCTCCGAGCCAGGTGTGGGATATAGTCTCGTGGTGCGCCGTTTTTTAAGCCGGTCTGAAAAGCGCAATATTCGGGTGGGAGTGACCCGATTTTCCAGGTGCGTCCGTCACCCCTTTCTTTGACTCGGAAAGGGAACTCCCTGACCCCTTGCGCTTCCGAGGTGAGGCAATGCCTCGCCCTGCTTCGGCTCGGGCACGGTGCGCGCACGCACTGGCCTGCGCCCACTGACTGGCACTCCCTAGTGAGATGAACCCGGTACCTCAGATGGAAATGCAGAAATCACCCGTCTTCTGCGTCGCTCAGGCTGGGAGGTGTAGACCTGAGCTGTTCCTATTCGGCCATCTTGGCTCCTCCCCGGATTATGTTTTTTACCCCTTCTGCCTATGTGCTTTTTGTTTGGAGTGCCTGATTAATTTCCATTTAATATAATTACCAATAAAGTGGAATTTACATCTGCTGTTTTGCTCTTTGTTTTCTATGTGTCTCATTGTTTTTTGGGGTGGTTATTCCTCTAGTCCTGTAGTGCTGCCTTTTGTGTTAAATAGATATTTTCAAGTGTATCACTTAAATCACTTGTTTTGTACTGTATACTTCTAGTTCATTTTTGTAGTGGTTGCCTTGGGAATTATAATTAACAACTTAATTTTAGTCTAGTTGAAATTAATACTGTAAATTTTAATAATATACAAACATTTTGCTCCTATATAGCTCTATTCCCTCTCCTTCCTTCGTGCTGTTATTGCCATACATACATCCTTTTATACCTTTTAAATCAGATAGGAGAAGAAAAAGTTACAAAGAGAAAACAGTTATACTGTCTTTTATATTTACCTATGTGGTTACCTTCACCATGCTCCTTATTTCTTCGGATGGATTCAGATTGCTATCTAGTGTTCTTTCATTTCAGCCTGAGGGACACTCTTTAGTATTTGTTTAAATCTGTAAATGTCTTAATTTCTCCTTCTGTTATGAAAAATAGTTGTAGAATTCATGGTCGAGTCTTTTTCTTTCAGTACTTTGACACCATTGCCATCCGGCCTTCATGGTTTCTCATGAAAAATTAGTTGTTAATGTTACTGAAGTTGTTTGTCTGTGACAAGTTGCTTCTTTCTTGCTTCTTTTAGGATTCTCTCTTCCTTTTTCAGCAGTTTTATGATGATGTGTCTAAGGTGTAGATCTCTCTGGGTTTATCCTCTGTGTAGTTCCTTGAGCTTTTTTGGATGTTTAGGTTAATGTTTTTCATCAAACTGGGGGAATTTTTAGTCACATTTCTTCAAATGCTCTTTCTGCCTCATTCTTATCTCCCCTCTTTTCTAGAACTCCTATGAGGTATACAATGGGATGTTTAATGGTGTCTCACAGGTTTCTTAGGCCCTATGGATTTTTAAAATTGGTTTTTCTTTCTGTTCCTCAGACTGGATAATCTCAGTTGATCTATTTTCAGGTTTGCTGACTTTTCTAGTAAATTGTTCATTTTAGTTATTGTGCTTTTCAATTCTACAATTTGTTTTTTTCTCATAATTTTTTATCTTTTATTGATATTCTCATACTTTCTTTTAGTTTTTTAGACATGGGTTTCTTTTAGTTATTTGAATATGCTTAAAGTGGCTGATTTAAAAACATTGTCTTGTTTAGTCAGTCCTATGTCTGGGTTTCCTCAGGGACAGTTTTGTGAACTGCTTGTCTCTCCATGTGTATGAACCATACTTCCTTCTTTTTTTCTTTGTATTTTTTTTTGGTATTATTATACTTTAAGTTCTAGGGTACATGTGCACAATGTGCAGGTTTGTTACATATGTATACATGTGCCATGATGGTGTGCTGCACCTATTAACTCATCATTTAGCATTAGGTATATGTCCTAATGCTATCCCTCCCCCAGGCCCCCACCCCACGACAGGCCCCAGTGTGTGATGTTCCCCTTCCTGTGTCCAAGTGTTCTCATTGTTCAATTCCCACCTATGAGTGAGAACAGGTGGTGTTTGGTTTTTTGTCCTTGCAATAGTTTGCTGAGAATGATGGTTTCCAGCTTCATCCATGTCCCTACAAAGGAGATGAACTCATCCTTTTTTATGGCTGCATAGTATTCCATGGTATATATGTGCCACATTTTCTTAATCCAGTCTATCATCGATGGACATTTGGGTTGGTTCCAAGTCTTTGCTATTGTGAATAGTGCCGCAATAAACATACGTGTGCATGTGTCTTTATAGCAGCATGATTTATAATCCTTTGGGTATATACCCAGTAATGGGATGGCTGGGTCAAATGGTATTTCTAGTTCTAGATCCTCGAGGAATCACCACACTGTCTTCCACAATGGTTGAAGTAGTTTACAGTCCCACCAACAGTGTGAAAGCATTCCTATTTCTCCACATCCTCTCCAGCACCTGTTGTTTCCTGACTTTTTAATGATTGCCATTCTAACTGGTGTGAGATGGTATCTCATTGTGGTTTCGATTTGCATTTCTCTGATGGCCAGTGATGATGAGCATTTTTTCATGTGTCTTTTGGCTGCATAAATGTCTTCTTTTGAGAAGTGTCTGTTCATATCCTTTGCCCACTTGTTAATGGGGTTGTTTGTTTTTTTCTGGTAACTTTGTTTGAGTTCATTATAGATGCTGGATATCAGCCCTTTGTCAGATGAGTAAATTGCAAAAATTTTCTCCCGTTCTGTAGGTTGCCTGTTCACTCTGATGGTAGTTTCTTTTGCTGTGCAGAAGCTCTTTAGTTTAATTAGATCCCATTTGTCAATTTTGGCTTTTGTTGCCATTGCTTTTGGTGTTTTAGACATGAAGTCTTTGCCCATGCCTATGTCCTGAGTGGTATTGCCTAGGTTTTCTTCTAGGGTTTTTATGGTTTTAGGTCTAACATGTAAGTGTTTAATCCATCTTGAATTAATTTTTGTATAAGGTGTAAGGAAGGGATCCAGTTTGAGCTTTCTACATATGGCTAGCCAGTTTTCCCAGCACCATTTGTTAAATAGGGAATCCTTTCCCCATTTCTTGTTTTTGTCAGGTTTGTCAAAGATCAGATGGTTGTAGCTGTGTGGTATTATTTCTGAGGGCTCTGTTCTGTTCCATTGGTCTATATCTCTGTTTTGGTACCAGTACCATGCTGTTTTGATTACTGTGGCCTTGTAGTATAGTTTGAAGTCAGGTAGCGTGATGCCTCCAGCTTTGTTCTTTTGGCTTAGGATTGACTTGGCGATGCGGGCTCTTTTTTGGTTCCATATGAACTTTAAAGTAGTTTTTTCCAATTCTGTGAAGAAATTCATTGGTAGCTTGTTGGGGATGGCATTGAATCTGTAAATTACCTTGGGCAGTATGGCCATTTTCCCGATACTGAGTCTTCCTATCCATGAGCATGGAATGTTCTTCCATTTGTTTGTGTCCTCTTTTATTTCGTTGAGCAATGGTTTGTAGTTCTCCTTGAGGAGGTCCTTCAGATCCCTTGTAAGTTGGATTCCTAGGTATTTTATTCTCTTTGAAGCAATTGTGAATGGGAGTTCACTCATGATTTGGCTCTCTGTCTGTTATTGGTGTATAAGAATGCTTGTGATTTTTGCACATTGATTTTGTATCCTGAGACTTTGCTGAAGTTGCTTATCAGGTTAAGGAGATTTTGGGCAGAGACGATGAGGTTTTCTAAATATACAATCATGTCATCTGCAAACAGGGACAATTTGACTTCTTCTTTTCCTAACTGAATACCCCTTATTTCTTTCTCCTGCCTGATTGTCCTGGCCAGAACTTCCAACACTATGTTGAATAGGGGTGGTGAGACAAGGCATCCCTGTCTTGTGCCAGTTTTCAAAGGGAATGCTTTCAGTTTTTGCCCATGCAGTATGATATTGGCTGTGGGTTTGTCATAAATAGCTCTTGTTATTTTGAGTTACGTCCCATCAATACCTAATTTATTGAGAGTTTTTAGCATGAAGGGCTGTTGAATTTTGTCGAAGGCCTTTTCTGCATCTATTGAGATAATCATGTGGTTTTTGTCTTTGGTTCTGTTTATATGCTGGATTACGTTTATTGATTTGTGTACGTTGAACCAGCCTTGCATCCCAGGGATGAAGCCCACTTGATCATGGTGGATAAGCTTTTTGATGTGCTGCTGGATTCGGTTTGCCAGTATTTTATTGAGGATTTTTGCATCGATGTTCATCAGGGATATTGGTCTAAAATTCTCTTTTTTTGTTGTGTGTCTGCCAGGCTTTGGTATCAGGATGATGCTGGCCTCATAAAATGAGTTAGGGAGGATTCCCTCTTTTCCTATTGATTGGAATAGTCTCAGAAGGAATGGTACCAGCTCCTCCTTGTACCTCTGGTAGAATTTGGCTGTGAACCCATCTGGTCCTGGACTTTCTTTGGTTGGTAGGCTATTAATTATTGCCTCAATTTCAGAGTCTGTTATTGGTCTATTCAGGGATTCACCTTCTTCCTGGTTTAGTCTTGGGAGGGTGTATATGTCCAGGAATTTATCCATTTCTTCTAGGTTTTCTAGTTTGTTTGCATAGAGGTGTTTATAGTATTCTCTGGTGGTAGTTTGTATTTGTGTGGGATCGGTGGTGATATCCCCTTTATCATTTTTTATTGTGTCTATTTGATTCTTCTCTCTTTTCTTCTTTATTAGTGTTGCTAGTGGTCTATCTATTGTGTTGATCTTTTCAAAAAACCAGCTCCTGGATTCATTGATTTTTTTGAATGTGTCTCTGTCTCCTTCAGTTCTGCTCTCTTCCAACATAGTGTTGGAAGTTCTGGCCAGGACAATCAGGCAGGAGAAAGAAATAAGGGGTATTCAGTTAGGAAAAGAAGAAGTCAAATTGTCCCTGTTTGCAGATGACATGATTGTATATTTGGAAAACCTCATCGTCTCTGCCCAAAATCTCCTTAGTTATTTCTTGCTTTCTGCTAGCTTTTGAATGTGTTTGCTCTTGCTTTTCTAGTTAATTGTGATGTTAGGGTGTCAATTTTAGATCTTTCCTGCTTCCTCTCGTGGGCATTTAGTGCTATAAATTTCCCTCTACACACTGCTTTAAATGTGTCGCAGAGATTCTGGTGTGTTGTGTCTTTATTCTCGTTGGTTTCAAAGAACATCTTTATTTCTGCCTTCATTTCGTTATGTTCAGGAGCAGGTTGTTCAGTTTCCATGTAGTTGAGCGGTTTTGAGTGAGTTTCTTAATCCTGAGTTGTAGTTTGATTACACTGTGGTCTGAGAGACAGTTTGTTATAATTTCTGTTCTTTTACATTTGTTGAGGAGCGCTTTACTTCCAACTGTGTGGTCATTGTTGGAATAAGTGTGATGTGGTGCTGAGAAGAATGTATATTCTGTTGATTTGGGGTGGAGAGTTCTGTAGATGTCTGTTAGGTCCGCTTGATGCAGAGCTGAGTTCAATTCCTGGATATCCTTGTTAACTTTCTGTCTTGTTGATCTGTCTAATGTTGACAGTGGGGTGCTAAAGTCTCCCATTATTATTGTGTGGGAGTCTAAGTCTCTTTGTAGGTCTCTAAAGACTTGCTTTATGAATCTGGGTGCTCCTGTATTGGGTGCATATATATTTAGGATAGTTAGCTCTTCTTGTTGAATTGATCCCTTTACCATTATGTAATGGCCTTCTTTGTCTCTTTGGATCTTTGTTGGTTTAAAGTCTGTTTTATCAGAGACTAGGATTGCAACCCCTGCCTTTTTTTGTTTTCCATTTGCTTGGTAGATCTTCTTCCATCCCTTTATTTTGAGCCTATTTGTGTCTGTGCACGTGAGATGGGTCTTCTGAATACAGCACACTGATGGGTCTTGACTCTTTATCCAATTTGCCAGTCTGTGTCTTTTAATTGGAGCATTTAGCACATTTACATTTAAGGTTAATATTGTTATGTGCGAGTTTGATCCTGTCATTATGATGTTAGCTGGTTATTTTGCTCATTAGTTGATGCAGTTTCTTCCTTGCATCGATGGTCTTTACAATTTGGCATGTTTTTGCAGTGGCTGGTACCGGTTGTTCCTTTCCATGTTTAGTGCTTCCTTCAGGAGCTGTTGACAGGCCTGGTGGTGACAAAATCGGTCAGCATTTGCTTGTCTGTAAAGTATTTTATTTCTCCTTCACTTATGAAGCTTAGTTTGGTTGGATATGAAATTCTGGGTTGAAAATTCTTTTTGTTAAGAATGTTGAATATTTGCCACCACTCTCTTCTGGCTTGTAGAGTTTCTGCTGAGAGATCCGCTGTTAGTCTGTTGGGCTTTCCTTTGTGGGTAACCTGACCTTTCTGTCTGGCTGCCCTTAACATTTTTCCTTCATTTCAACTTTGGTGAATCTGACAATTATGTGTCTTGGAGTTCTCTTCTCGAGGAGTATCTTTGTGGCATTCTCTGTATTTCCTGAATTTGAATGTTGGCCTGCCTTGCTAGGTTGGGGAAGTTCTCCTGGATAATATCCTGCAGAGTGTTTTCCTACTTGGTTTCATTCTCCCCGTCACTTTCAGGTACACCAATCAGGCGTAGATTTGGTCTTTTCACATAGTCCCATATTTCTTGAAGGCTTTGTTCGCTTCTTTTTACTCTTTTTTCTCTAAACTTCTCATTTCATTTCATTCATTTGATCTTCAGTCACTGATACCCTTTCTTCCAGTTGATCAGATCGGCTACTGAAGCTTGTGCATTCATCACGTAGCTCTCGTGCCATGGTTTTCAGCTCCGTCAGGTCATGTAAGGACTTCTCTACACTGGTTATTCTGTTAGCCATTTGTCTAGTCTTTTTTCAAGGTTTTTAGCTTCTTTGCAATTGGTTCGAACTTCCTCCTTTAGCTCGGAGAAGTTTGATTGTCTGAAGCCTTCTTCTCTCAACTTGTCAAAGTCATTCTCCGTCCAGCTTTGTTCTGTTGCTGGCAAGGAGCTGCATTCCTTTGGAGGGGGAGAGGCACTCTGATTTTTAGAATTTTCAGCTTTTCTGCTCTGTTCTTTCCCCATCTTTGTGGTTTTATCTACCTTTGGTCCTTGATGATGTAGATGACGTAGAGATGGGGTTTTGGCGTGGATGTCCTTTCTGTTTGTTAGTTTTCCTTCTAACAGTGAGGACCCTCAGCGCAGGTCTGTTGGGAGTTTGCTGGAGGTCCACTCCAGACCCTGTTTGCCTGGGTATCAGCAGCGGAGGCTGCAGAGCAGCAAATATTGCTGAACGGCAAATGTTGCTGCCTGATCATTCTCTGGAAGCTTCGTCTCAGAGGGGTACCTGGCTGTGTGAGGTGTCAGTCTGCCCCTAGTGGTGGGTGCCTCCCAGTTAGGCTACTCAGGGATCAGGGACCCACTTGAGGAGGCAGTCTCTCCATTCTCAGATCTCAGACTCCATCCTGGGAGAACCACTACTCTCTTCAAAGCTGTCAGACAAGGACATTTAAGTCTGTGGAGGTTTCTGCTGCCTTTTGTTCGGCTATGCCCTGCCTCAAGAGGTGGAGTCTACAGGGGCAGGCAGGCCTCCTTGAGCTGTGGTGGGCTCCCCCCAGTTTCGAGCTTCCTGGCCGCTTTGTTTACCTACTCAAGCCTCAGCAATGGTGGGTGCCCCTCCCCCAGCCTCGCTGCTGCCTTGCAGTTCGATCTCAGACTGCTGTGCTAGCAATGAGCGAGGCTCCATGGGCATGTTACCCTCCAAGCCATGCGCAGGATATAATCTCCTGGTGTGCCGTTTGCTAAGACCATTGGAAAAGCGCAGTATTATGGTGGGAGTGACCCAATTTTCCAGATGCCGTCTGTCACAGCTTCCCTTTGCTTGGAAAGGGAATTAATTCCCTGACCCCTTGCACTTCCCGGGTGAGGCGATGCCTCGCCCTGCTTTGGCTCATGCTTGGTGGGCTGCACCCACTGTCCACCACTCCCCAGTGAGATGAACCCGGTACCTCAATTGGAAATGCAGAAATCACCTGTGTTCTGCATCGCTCACACTGGGAGCTGTAGACTGGAGCTGTTCCTTTTCAGCCATCTTGGAACCGCCCCCCTCCCCTTTTTTTTTTTAATATCTTGTAATTTTTTGTTGAATACTGCACATTTAAAATAATGTCACAACTCTGATAATCAGATTCTCCTCTCCTCTCTGCCCCAGTGTTGTTTGTTATTTTAGTGATTTTTTTTTTTTGAAACTAATTCTATCAAATCTATATTCTTTGTCACATATGGGCACTGAAATCTCTGCTCAGTTGGCTTAGTGGTCAGCTAATGATTGGACAGAGATTTCGTTAAATGCCTGGGAGCAATAAATCTTTTTGTTGAAGTTATGTGTGTGTTGGGACGCTCCTTCAACACTTAACCAGGCAGTTTACAACTCTGCCTTACTTTTTACTTCCTGTTTGTGCAGAGCCTCAGGTTTAGCCAGAGGTGAGCACTTAGGTCTTTCCTGGGCGTGCATACATCCCTTTCTGTACATGTGGCTCTCTAGAGTCTCAGGAATATGTTGGAGCTTTACAAAGCCCCCAGCTTTTCTTTTTAAAGCTTTTAGTCTATTGTTTGCCTCAGCTGTTCTTCTCTCCCTCAGCCAGCTGCAATATGAAACAATTACCTCTGATTGTTTTTGACAAATGTCCTTTGGTTGTCCTAGGGTATTGGGGGAAGCTTTTTATACTAGGTAAGTGCTGAGTCAGGTCAAATTAAGATAGCTTAGCGAGTAGAGCCTTCCAGGAGACCACTAGATGTGTTAAATAATGACAGTTCTCTGGGAATGAGGTACTAAAAGAGCTCCAAACCTCTTCTGTCTTTCCTAGTGCCTGCCAGGCTGTTGGGTTTTTGTTTTTAGTTATAAAGCAGTGGGGCCTGGCTCTGTGCTCAGGCTGGAGTGCAGTGGCATGGTCATAGCTCACTGCAGCCTCAAAGTCTTTGGCTCAACTGATCCTTTGGCTTCAGCCTCCCGAGTAGCTGGGACTACAGATGCATGCCAACATGCCTAATTTTTAAACATTATTTAGAGACGGGGTACCACCATGTTGCCCAGACTGGTTCCAAGCACTTGGACTCAAGCATTTCTCCCACCTCAGCCTCTCAAGTAGTTGGGATTATAGGCATAAGCCACTGGGCCTGATCCCCCAGGCTGCTAATTTTCAAAGCTACTATGGGGGAGAATGGGAATAGGGCAAGATAAGATGCCTTAAAGTGTGCTGGTCTTCCCAAATAAGATTCAGCCATCTATCACTCTTCCTACATTGCTCCAAGCCTTTGGCTAATTTCCAGAGTTCACAGAATGTTGATTTTCACAGTTTTTGCCAGTGATCTTGCTGGGTTTATGGAGGAGATGATTTTCGAAGGTTCTTATTCTGAAATTTTTGCTTATATCCTACTGTTGAGTTTTGGGAGTTTTAAATTATTTTAGATATGAGTCTTTTGTTAAGTATATAGTTGGCAAATATTTTCTGTTATTCTAGAGGGTATGTAGGGTTATCTCGTAGTGATTTTTATTTTGCATTTCCCTGATTCCAAATGTGACTGAGTACCTTTTAATATATGTATTGCCAAGTTTTATAAATGTTTTGTGTGTCTTTGGAAAGAATGTGTGCAGTATTTATGTGTCTGTGTCTTAGTTTGGGCTACTGTAACAAGTACTATAGACTGGGTGGCTTACAAACAACAGAAATTTATTTCTCACAGTTCTGGAGATTGGAAGTCTGAGATCAGAGTGCCAACATGGTCAGGTTCTGATGAGGGCTCTGAGCCTCTGACGTCATGTTTTTGATTTAGTGTTGTTACTACTTTCCTTCCCCTTCCCCTTTTAAAACTCTTGTTGTTTGTTTTATCTGCTGGCCACAAACCCAATTTTTGTTTTCTGAAAATAACTATTTTTCACCTCATTTTTGAAGGATAATATCATTGGATATAGAAGATGTTGTTTCAGTATCTCCATTTTTTCTGATAGGTCAACCATTAATAGTATTGTTGTTTTTGATATGTAACCAGTCATTTTTCTTTGGCTGCTGTCAAGGTTTCTCTTTGGCTTTCACCAGCTTGACTATGATATATATGCATATGTGGCTCTTTGTGTATATTCTGCTTGGATTTGTTGAGATTCTTGGATTTGTTAAGTCAACATTTTCTACTGAATTTGAAATGTTTTGGCCATTATTTCTTCAACAAAAAATTTTTTATGCTCATTTCATTCCTTTCTTTTTGGGACTTACATATATGTTGGACTGCCTGATAGTGTCCTACTGGTCTCTTAGGATCTGTTTATTTTTCTTTAGTTATTTTACTTTCTGTTCTTTGGATTAGACAGTTTAATTTCCCTGTCTTCAAACTCACCAATTCTTTCTTCTGCTATCTCTAATCTTCTGTTGACTCATCTGAGGAATTTTTTATTGTAGTTATTGTATTTTTCAGCTTTTTCTTTTTTTTAAGTTTCTGTCAATTGTTTGAACATAATTTCTTTTAATTTTCATAACATACTTAGAATAACTGCTTTGAATTAATTCAGGTAGACTCAGAATCAGTATCTGTTGATTTACTTTTCTTTTTTCCTGAGTCTGGGTCACATTTTCCTCTTTCTTTGCATATCATGTATTTTTTTCCTGAAACTGCACATTATGGTATGTTTTAATGAATAATTCAGTTAATGTTCTTAGAGTTGCAGGTCTTTTTTTTAAGGTAGATAGTTAACTTACCTGGGCCCAGACTGCAAACTTGGTCTCCCCTGATGTATGCAGCCGCGGCCATCTGTGTTTTCTTCTAGCTTTCCATTGCTGCTTTTTTGGCTTGGCTTGTTGGGGGTCTCCCAGTGTCTGAGTAAGTTGGTTGTTACCCAAAGATTTGTGGAGATTGTAGTCCAATTTTGCCCTGTGGTTTTCTTGCTTCTCGGAATTTTACTAATTTCCAGCTGTTCTGCAGAGCTTCTAACCTTCACTAGTACTTCAACCTTGTAGAGCTGCAGCTTCCTGCTGCCTACACTGCATAGTTGGGGAATGCACTCTGTTGAAAGGCAACAAATTCAGTAATACAGTGCTATTTTCAAGTGTAGCATCATTCTTTCTAGTTTCTGCCTACTTTTTCCTCAATCCCTTCAGGTCTTCTCTGTGCCTACTGGTTTATCAGTCATCCAATTATTTGGGCAAAGTTTATACCTAGAATTTTTGTTTCACCCCTCTGGTTCTCTGACTGCCATGTTTTTCCCATTTAAATTTCTAGCTGTTTTCTCAGGCCTGAATACAGAGCCCTATGGTGATACTGTCTTTATCCAGAGATAATTTTTGTGTGCTTGTGGGGTCTCTAGCATTCTGTGATTACTTTAATTAAATTTTAGGGATTGAAGGATCGATGAGTGCATATGGTATCTATAGGATGATGTCTTTATTTTTGGCTTGGATTTCTTCCATAGTAATTTCATCCCTGAACATGTTCTCTCCATGAAGTGTGGCAAAGATAGCCACTGGCTGCTCTAACCTACATCGTTCTCATAACTGTTTCCGCTGAGGATTCAAGTGACACTTTCCCAATAGTTTTTGCAAATGTACTAAGAAGCATTCTACATCTCCCATTTAGTCCCATCCATGAACAAATTACTGTGCTAGGACAACAGGGTAATCTGATCAGCCTGAGAGTCACTTGTTTATCCTTCCATTCAGGTGCCTAGGATTGGGGCCACTGTAATAGTTGAGTAAGAATGTGTCCCTATCTGGAAATTAAGGTTACTATTAGTAAAAATAGAGGCAATATTAGAAATAGAAGATTGCTCTATAACAGTTTTTATAGATTTTGGAGTGTCCTGAAAAATTTCCTTGTATTGCTGGATCCAGTAAAGTTGTCTAGGAACAATATTTCACAAAAAAATTATAATTGAATGGTGACATTACTTACAAAATGATTTTGGTCAGTTTATATGTCTCTGAGTTTGAAAAATTTTGTGACAGAATGTCTTGTAGAGTTACTGCTAATAAAAGAATGAAATAGATTTGTTCCTTTTTCCCCCCGTGTCTTCAAAAGTTAAGAGACCTAAATCAAATGTCAATATAAAATAATTCCTAGGGCTAAGAAAAATTTATTATGGTATTGTTAAGATAGACTTGCTCTGTCAGTTAGCTAATTATTGTGTAACAAATTACTTTGAAACTTGGTGATTTAAATCAATAAACATTTTGATTAGAACAAGTCTGTGAGTCAGCCAGGTGGCGTTTCTGGTCTTGACTGGGCTCATTTGTGAATCTGCATTTAGCAGCAGGTCAGGAAGGTGGCTCTGCTTCTCTTGGCTGGGTTCTCTGATATATTTGGGCATTGACTGGCCATAAGGTTGATCTAGGATGGCCTATATTGAGCTGGCTGTAGTTTGGTCTAGGATGTGCTGTGACGTCTGGGATACCCTCCCATTCTGAAGCAGATGAGAGTTGGCTTGTTATCATGGTGGTGGCAAGGTTTTGAAAGAGAGAGCAGAAGTATACAATGTCTCTTGAAGCCTAAGCTCAAAACTGGCAAACTGAAATCTGCTGGATTCCACTGGTGTTTCTTATAAGGTCAATCCCAGATTTAAGAGATCAGGGAGAGGATGCTACTTCTTTTTTCTTTTTATTTTTTAAGAGACAGGGTCTTGCTCTGTTGACCAGGCTGGAATGCAGTGGCACAGTCAGAGCTCGCTGTAACCTCGAACTCCTGGGCTCATGCAATCCTCCTGCCTTGGCCTCTTGAGTAGCTAGGACCACAGACATGCACCACCACACCTGGCTAATTTTTGTATTTTTTGTAGAGGCAGAGTCTCCTTGTGTTGCTCAGGCTGCTTGAACTTCTGGCTTCAAGTGATCCTCCTGCCTTGACCTCCCAAAGTGCTGGGATTACAGGCATGAGCCACTGCACCTGGCGGACCACCTCTTGATGAGAGAAACTACAAAATTTCCTTGCCAAATACATGGATAACGAGGTGAAACAGAATTGGGCTATTCACAATCAGGCTTTTTGTTTCAGTTGGTAAAATTAGATTAATTTTCAATGTTTAATTCTGAACTCATATTTCAGTAAGAATTGTTTGCATATAGAAATTGGGGCAGGTACAAATTTTGTATATCAATCTGTCCAGTAGTCCAGATTACTCTTTGCTATATTTGTTTCATACATCAGGTCTGATGAGATTTTGGAAGCATTGTTTATACACTGAATTACCAGTTGTAGGTAGATGTTGGTAAATTAGCAGTTGTTCAAAGGTGATTCATTTATATCTTTTTTTTTTTTGGTTATAAATGATTTTTTTTGGGTGTACATTTATTATTCTAACTTCGAGATTTGACTTTTTTCTATTTGTTCTTTGTATACTGTGAATTTTTAACAGATTTATTGAAGTATAATTGACATATTAAGAAATCACACTTAAAGTAAACAATTTGAACAGATTTGACGTCTGAATATACCTATGAAATCATTCAAGATAAGCAACATACCCTTTAGTTTCAAAAAGTTTCCTTATGCCTGTTGGTATTCTTCCTGTTTGCCCAGACAGTGAATGATCTGCTTTAGGTCATTTATAAGGTGGTTTGCATATTCTGGAATTTTACATAAATCAACACATGCAGTATGTACTCTTTTTGTTTGGAGTTTTTTTTTAACTCAACGTATTTTTTTTGAGATTCATTCATGTTGCATATATCATTAGTTCAGTCCTACATATTCTGTTGCAGGTGTTTAATGTGAGGATTCACCTGTTGGTGGACATTTTTCCGCTAGTGTTTCAATATTACAAATAAGGATGGTATGGACATTTGCATACAAATCGTTTGACATGGTTTGGCTCTGTGTCCCTACCAAATCTCATGTTGAATTGTAATTCCCAATGTTGGAGAAGGGACCTGGAGAGAGGTGATTGGATCATGGGGACAGATTTCCACCTTGCTGTTGTTGTGGTAGTGAGTGAGTGTTCACGAGATCTGGTTGTTTAAAAGTGTGTAGCACTTCCCCCCCTTCACTCTTATTCTCCTGCTCCACCATGGTAAGATGTGCTTGCTTCCTCTTTGTCTTCTGCCATGATTGCAGGTTTCTTGAGGCCTTTCCCAGCCGTGCTTCCTGTACAGCCTGCGGAACTGTGAGTCAGTTAAACCTCTTTTCTTCATAAATTACCCAGTCTCAGGTAGTTCTTTATAGCAGTGTGAGAATGGACTAATACATCATTGTATGGACATATGCTTTCATTTGTTTGGACAAATACCTAGGAGTTTCCACTCCATGACTGGATCCTGTAGTAGGTGTATGTTTGACATTTTAAGAAACGGTGAAACTTTTACAAAGTGGTTGTACCATTTTATCTTCTCATATGAATGTATGAAAGTTTTAGTTCCTCCACTTGTTCACCAACACTTGGTATGGTTGGTCTTACTAATTTAGCCATTCTTATAGCTGTGTAGTGATAACTCTTTGTGCCTTTAATTTGCACTTTCCCAGTAACAAATGATACTGAGCATCTTTTGATACGCTTGTCATTCATGTATTGTTGCCGAAGTGCTGCTTCAAATTTTCTGCCTGTTTTGTAATTGGGTTGTTTTATTATTGAAGGTGTTAAAAGCAGGTTTATTGAGGCATAATTGACATGTAATAAAGTACACATATTTAAAGTATACAGTGAGAAAAATTTTGACACATATATATACTCAGGAGGCCACAAACAGGATGATGAATATATTCGTCACCCCCAAAAGTTCTCCTGGTGCCACTTTGTAATTCTTCTTCTCCACCACGTTCCTTTTTGGGGGTCTGTCTCTTTAACAGCATATAGTTCAGGATTACTTTGTTTTCCCACTGAGGCAAGACTCCTTTTTGTCTGGTGTTAACGTGAATCAAGAGATTTTCCACTCTTAAGAAAACAGGTACTATTTCTGGTGCTGTGTAAGACTAGGGCAATTCCCTTTCATCCTTTTGGGTGACTCTTCCTTGCTTGGATAGTTTCCACACAGAGTTGCTCTAATCATTATGTAGCTAGATACTTGAGGGCGTTCTTTGTGGAATTATCTTCTCTTCAGTATTCTGCCTTCATGACTTCTTTAGGCTTTTAGCTCAGTCTCCTCAACTCAAGGATTACCACCAGATTCTGCATAGATACTCTTTTCCTTGGGCAGGGATCTGTACTTTCTCCAGGCAGTAGTTTGCTCACCTTGTTTCCCTTTCAGGGTTCACCATCAGGGGTTGCCTAATGTCTAATATATGAAAACTATTGTTTCATATGTTTTCTGATTTCTTGAGTTTTCAGGGAGGAAGGCAAACCCAATTCCTGTTACTCCACCTTGGCTCTTATATGTACTTTCTACTCTTCATATTTATCTTTTATTTTGGTAAAAAACACATAACAGTAAATTTGCCATCTTAACTGTTTTTAAGTATACAGTCTAGTAGTGTTAAGTGTATTCACATTGTGTAACAGGTCTCTAGAACTTTTTCACTTTGGAAAAGAGAAACTCTGTGTCTGTTAAACACTAATTTCACTTCCTCTCTCCCCCAGATTTTGACAACCACTCCACTTTCTGTGATTTTTGACTATGTTAGGTACCTCATGGATGGAATCATATAGTATTTGTCCTTTGTGATTGGCTTATTTCAGTTATAATGCCCTTGAGGTGATTGAGGTTCATCCATACTATAGCATGTGACGCAATTTCCTTCTGTTTTAAGGCTGCATAATACTCCATTGTATGTGTACACATTCCCTTGATCTATTTATACATTGGTGGACAGTGGGTTTCTTCCTTCTCTTGGATCTTGTGAATAATGCTGTTGTGAACATGGGCATGTAAATATCGTTTTGAGATTCTGCTTTGGATTCTTTGTGTATATGCCCAGAAGTGGGATTGCTGGATCATATGGTAATTTAACTTGAAATTTTTTGAGGAACTGTCATGTTTTTCATAATGGCTGCACTATTTTATATTTTCCCCAACAGTGCACCAAGGGTTCCAGTTTCTCCACATTCTTGCCAACACTTGTTATTTCCTGGGTTTTTAAAAATAACAGCCTCTAGTGGATGTAAGGTGATATCTTGTAGTTTAGATTTGCATTCTCTGATGACTGGTGATGTTGAGTATCTTTTCTTTCTTACAATATTTTTTTTGGAACAGGGTCTTGCTATATTGCCCAGGCTGGAGTGCAGTGGCACAATTATGGCTCACTCCAGCTTTGACCTTCCAGGTTCAAGTGATCCTCCCACCTCAGCCTCTCAAGTAGCTGGTACTACAAACGCGTGCTACCACACCTGTTTATTTTTTTTAGTAGAGACAAGGTCTTGCCATGTTGCCCAGGCTGGTCTCAAACTCCTGAGCTCAAGCGATCCTCCCACCTCAGCCTCTCAGAGTGCTGGGATTATAGTCATGAGCCACCACACTGGGCTGAGCATCTTTTCGTGTGCTTGTTTTATATGCTGTCTTTGGAGGATTGTCCATTCAAATACTTGGCCCATTTTTAAATTCAGTCATTTCTTTTTTTGTTGTCAAGTTCATTATATTACATATTTTGGATTTTAACCTCTTATCAGATACATGATTTGCAAATATTTTCTCCCAGTCTGTAGGTTGTCTTTTCACTCCATTGATTACTTCTTTTGATGTACAGAAGTTTTTAACTTTTAATGTAATTCCATTTTTTGTTCCCTGTGCTTTTGGTGTCATGTTCAAGAATTCATAGCTAAATCCAATGTCCCGAAGCCTTCCCCTATGTTTTCTTTAATAGTTTTATTGTTTTAGTTCTTATGCTTTGGTCTTTATCCATTTTGAATTAATTTTTGTATGTGGTGTAAGTAAGGGTCCGACTTCATTCTTTTTCACGTGGATATTGGATTTCCCAGTACCATTTGTTGAAAAGACTGTCCTTTCCTCTCTGTATAGTATTGGCCCCCTTGTCAAACACCATTTGACTAGAAATGCATGGGTTTATTATTGGGCTGTCTATATTTTGTTTCATTGGTTTATATGTCTTTTTATGCTGGCACCATTGTTGTCTTGATTACTATTTGTATTTAGTATGTTTTGAAATCAGGACATGTAAGGCCTCCAACTTTGTTGTTCTTTTTCAAGTTTGTTTTGGCTCTATGGGGTCCTTTGAGATTCCATATGAATTTAAGGATAGGTTTTCCTGTTTCTGCAAAAATGCCATTGGGACTTTGACAGGGATTGCATTGAATCTGTAGATTGCTGTGGGTAGTATGGACATTTTAACAATAAATCTTCCAATCTGTGGGTACAGTGTGTTTCCATTTATTGGTATATTTTATGGTTTCTTTCAGCAGTGTGTTATAGCTTTCAGTGTACAAGTCTGTTGGATCCTTGGTTAATTCCTAAATATTGTATTCTTTTTGATACTATTGTACATGGAATTGTGTTAATTTCTTTTTCAAATTGCTCATTGAAATACAATTGATGTTTGCATGTTTGTGTGCTTTTATTTTTTGTATCCTGCAACTTTGCTGAAATGATTACTTCTAACATTTTTTTTTCTTGAAAATTTAAGAGTTTTCTGCATATAAGGTCACATCTGAGAACAGGGTAATTTTACTTCTTTCCAATTTGAATGCATTTTATTATTTTTTCTTGTCTAATTGCTCTGGCTAGGACTTCCACTACTGTGTTGAATAGAAATGGTGACAGTAGGCATCCTTGCTTTGTTCTCTATCTTAGAGGAAACGCTTTCAGTCTTTCACTGTTGAGTGTGATGTTAGCTGTGGGCTTTTCATGTATGGCTTTTATTATGTTAAACTTTCCTTCTATTTCTATTTTGTTTTCATATGTTGAATTGTCCTTGCATTCCAGGAGTAAAGCCCACTTGGTCATGATGTGTAATCCTTTTAATGTGCTGCTAAATTTGTTTTGCTCCTATTTTGTTGTAGATTTTTGCATCAGTATTAATCACAGATATACGTCTATAATTTTGTTCTTGCTTGTTGTGTCTTTGTCTGGTTTTGGTGTCAGGGTAATGCTGACCTTATAGAATGAATTTGAAGTATTCCCTTCTTTTGAATTCTTTATGAGTTTGAGGAAGATTGGTGTTAATTCTTATTTAAATGTCTGGTAGAATTCTCTAGCAAAGCCATCTGGTCCTGGGCTTTTCTTATTTGGTAAGTTTTTGATAACTGCATCCAATCTCTGTTTACTAGTTATAGGCCATTCAGAGTTTTTATTTTTCATGTCCTCGTTTTGCTAGGTGTACATTTTTAGGAATATACCAATTTGTTCTAGGTTATTCAATTGTTGATGTATAATTGTTCATAATATTCTGTTATAATTCTTCTGGCATCAGTTGTAATGTCCCCTCTTTCATTTCTGATTTTCATTTTTCAAGTCTTCTCTTTTTCTTAGTCTAGCTAAAGAGTTTATTGATTTTGTTGATCTTTTTTTTTTTAAAAAAAAAAAAAACCAACTCTAGGTTTCATTGAGTTTTTTTCTTTCCTTGTCTTCAGTTCTATATTTAGTTGATCTCTGCCCTAATATGTATTATTTTTCTCCCTTCTGCTACTATTTGGTTTAGTTTGTTCCTCTTTTTTCCAGTTCCTTGAGATATAAAGTTAGGTTGTTAATTTGTGGGTTTTTTTTTTTTTTTTAACATGTAAGCTTTTGCTGCCATAAACCTCTCTCTTAGTACTGCTTTTGTTGCATCTCATAACGTAATGGTTTGTTGTGTTTTTGTTTTTGTCTCCGGATATTTAAAAAATTTCTTTGTAATTTCTTTGACCCATTGGTTGGGTAAGAGTAAGTTTTTTAATTTCCACATGTGTGGATTTTCTTGTTTTCCTTCTGTTATTGGTGTTTAGTTTCATTTCACTGTGATTAGAGAAGATAGTTGGTATGATTTCAGTCTTAAATTTATTCAGATTTGTTTTGTGACCTACCTTTTATATAATTTTAATGTGTTTCTGAACTTTCGGAGTTAATTCTGAAGACTTTTCTGAATTGTCAGTGTTTAGTTTTCTAAAATATGTTCATGTCTCTTCAGCATATTTACAATATTTTTGAAAATTAATAGACATTCTTTTTTAAAAGTTTAGATTTACAAAAAATTTCAGCAGGACAGTATACTGTTCCCATATTCTAACCACCCCTTCCAACTGTCATTTTTCCCTGTTATTAACATCTTACATTAGTACAGTACCTTTATTACAGTTAATGAACCAATATTGACACATTATTATTAACTAAAGACCATAGTTTATTCAGATTTTCTTAGTTTTTACCCAATGTTCTTTTTGTGTTCCAAGATATATTACATTTAGTTGTCGTTTCTTCCTAAGTTTCTGAAGACTTTGTTTTTGATGACCTTATGAGGTTTTTTTTTTGTTTTTTGTTTTTTTTTCACCTTAACAGTTTTGAGGAATATTGGTCAGATATACTCTATGATCTTCTATTGGAATTTGTCTGATGTTTTTCTCATGATCAGACTGTGGTTATGGGTTTTTGGGAGGATGTGTTATACTTGACATTTTAGTATTCAGGTGTTCTCTTAGAATACTGCTTGAAGCAAAACCAGCGGTGCCAACTGCTTTTAAGTTTTATCCTCTTTTTTTGTACCCCCTCCCACTTATATAAGTAATATTCCAATTATATTTCTTAGGTGTAGATTTTAAAATACTTTCTATCATACTTGTTTGTAAAATCTTTTTTTAAAAAAATTTATTTGCTATTATCAAAAAGACAAAAGATAACAAATGTTGGCAAGGATGTGGAGAAAGGGAGCCCTTGTGTACCTTGTTAGGAATGCAAAATAAACAGCCATTATGGAAAACAGTATGGCACTTTCTCAGAAAACTAAAAATAGAATTACCATATGATATAGCAGTCTCACGTCTGGTTATATATCTAAAGGAATTGAAATCAGTATGCTGAAGAGGTATCTGCATGTCCATGTTCACTACAGCATTATTCACAATAGCTAAAATAGGGAAGCAACCTAGGTGTCCATCATTGGATGAAAGGATAAACATGGTATATATGCACAATGGAACACTATTCAGTCTTAAGACAGAAAAAAATTCTGTTATTTGCAACAACATGGATGAACCTGGAGGACATTATGCTAAGTGAAATAAACCAGGCACAGAAAGACAAACACCACGTAATCTAACTTACATGTAGAATCTAAAAAAGTTGAACTCATAGAAGTAGAGAGTGAAATGGTGTTTACCTGAGGCTGGGTTGGGGAGTGGATGGGGCAAGAGGAGATGTTGATCAAATGGTACAAAGTTTTATTCAGGAGGAATAAGCTTTAGTGATCTATTGCACAGAATTATGAAATATAGTAATAATGCATGTATATTTTAAAATTGCTAAAAGAGTAGATTTTAAGTGTTTTTGCCACAAAAAAATAAGTGTGAGGTGATGGATTTGTTAATTAGCATGAATTAATCATTCTACTATGTAAGCATATGTCAAAACATCACATCGTACCCCATAAATAGATAATATATACAACTAGTATTTGTCAATTAAGAATTAATAAAATAAAAATAAAGTGTCTAAAATGTGCTGGTTTAGGTTTGTGGGGAACAAATGCAGTTAAAAGGTTTTTTTTTCAGATTTTGGAGAGTACGAGCAAAGCAAGGTAAAATTAAACAGCTTAAGTCAAAGTTTGTATGTGTGTGGTGTTTGTATATGCCTTTATTTTTTATTGTGGTAAAATATGCATAACAAAATTTACCATTTTAAAGTGTACAGTTCTATGGCATTCAAGTATGTTTATATCGTTTGTGCAACCATATATAGTTTTTAAAAATATGCATTGATCTGCTAGGACTGTCATAAAATACTACAGACTGGGTGGCTTACACAACAGAAATTTATTTTCTCACAGTTCTAGAGACGGGAAATTCAAGATTAGGGTGTTGGCAGGTTTTGTTTCTCCTGAGGCATCTCTCTTTTGCAGAGAGCCAGCCCAGTCAGGCTGGGCGTGGTGGCTCACGCCTGTAATCCCAGAACTTTGGGAAGCCAAAGCGGGTGGATCACTTGAGGTCAGGAGTTCGAGACCAGCCTAGCCAATATGGTGAAACCCTGTCTCTACTAAAAATAAAAATAAAAAATTAGCCAGGCATGGTGGTGTGTGCCTATAGTCCTAGCTACTTCGGAGGCTGAGGCACGAGAATCGCTTGAACCCGGGAGACAGAGTTTGTAGTCAGCCTCTGTCTCCAAAAAAAAAAAAGACACCAGTCATATTGGGTAAAGGCCTCGTAAGTTACCTTATTTAACTTGATTCCTGAAAGGCTCTCGCTCTAATGTAAATTTCTGTTATGTAAGCCACCCAGTCTGTAGTATTTTATGACAGTCCTAGCAGACCAATGCAGTTCGTAACATCTTTTATATAGGGGTGCTTCCAGTTTATCTCCTTGAGAACTTGCTGTCTTCAGTGTATTAATTTCCTGTGGTTGCTCTAACAAATTACCACAAACTGGTTGGTGTAAAACAATAGAAATTAATTCTCTCACAGTTCTGGAGGCCAGAAGTTCAAAATCAGTATTATTGGGCCAAAATCAAGGTGATGGCAGGGCTTTGTTCCTTCTGGAGGGAGGCTGTAGAAGAGAATCCATTCCTTGCTTCTCCCTGATACTGGTGGGTGCTGGCATTCCTGGCTATGGCCCATGTCCTTCCAGTCTACGAAAGCAGCATTTTCAGTTCTCTCTGCCATGTCTTCTTCTTCTTCCTCTTTTTTGGAGACAGAGTCTTGCTCTGTTGCCTAGGCTGGATGCAGCGACGTGATCTTGGCTCATTGCAACCTCCGCTTCCTGAGTTCAAGCAAGATTATCCTGCCTCAGCCTCCTGAGTAGTTGGGACTACGGGCGCGTGCCACCACGCCCAGCTAACTTTTGTATTTTTAGTAGAGACGGGGTTTCACCATGTTGGCCAGGCTGGTTTCGAACTCCTGACCTCAGGTGATCTGCACCCAAAGTGCTGGGATTACAGGTGTGAGCCACTGTGCCCGGCCTCTCCGCTTGTCTTCTCATTGCCTTCAGTGTGTGTCTCGTTCTTATAAGGATACATGTGATTGCACTGTGGTCCACCCAGATAATTCGGAATAATCCTCCCTCTCAAGATCCTTAATTTAATCATATCTACAAAGACTTTTTTTTTTTTTTGCCATATGAGGTAACATTGTCAGATTTCAGGGATCAGGGTGTGGAAGTCTTTTGTGGGGCAATAGTTCAGCTTATCCCACTCAGTCGTTTATAATAGACTTTTAATGTTCTTACTTTTATTTTATAGTTTAGTTTTTAACAGGCCCCCGTGTCCAGTTCTGGGTTGGTGGGAGATGATGGCATTGGGTGGCAGAGAAAATATCTCATCTTTTCTAGATACGATGCAGAAAATTCTAGGTCTGTGGTTCTAGGAAGGACAAATCAGAGATGATAGTTTGGAAATAAAACAGTTAAAGTAACCTAGCTTGAGAACAGAGGTAGGTGTGGTGGTGCTATTTTTTAAAGAATAGAGAATTTAGAAGAGTCACAAGCTAGTTTCAGGTATGGGGAGGAGGAGATATGTAGAGTGTGGGACATACTGAGTTTTCAGAACTTCTGAAATATGGTAAAATTAGTAATGGTAGATATATTTTTGGCAAATGCATGTTCAGTGGATTGTTGGTGTAGAAGTCACTTTATACTAGATTAAAGATTAAATTGAAGATGGGGAGTATTGATACATTCTATTCTCTAGAATAATGATGCTTGGCATTTAGTAAGTAATCAGTGTTGGCTATTATGATAATTACTATTAGTATATACTTTTATGTGTTCCAATACTATAACATTTTTGTCTTCAGCTGTTTGGTGTGTGTCTTGATATGTACATAATATTAAATAAATACTGATCTAGAAAGATGTGTGTTTTAGTAATTATTTTAATTATTGCCATTGCCATACTATTAAAATTAATGAAAACAATTTAGAATTTTTTTTAAAAAAAGAATTAGTTTCAATTTCTCATTTGAATAGATTATTATTTCTCAAAAAAAGCAGTGAGGTTGGGGGGCACTTAGCAATAGTTTCCTAAAGATTAAAATGATGGTATTCTGGTTGAATGGTTTTTTTATGTTATATCAAGAAATATAATTTGGTTTGTGTTTTTTCATTTAAAATAATAGTGTATTGTAGCTATAGTTATTCATGCCTGAAACAAAAAATTAAACCTTGGTCATTGTGTGTATTTCTTTCAGGTTTGATTTAATTTTGGATGAGATCGTTCTTGCAGCAAGATGTTAATAAGACAAAATCTAGGTAAGTAGAAGACTGCTTTGTTAAATGTACATATCAAGGTAGGAATAATACAAAAAAATTATGTCTTAAAAATGTGGTGTTGAGTTCAGAACCAAAGAGTTTTTAAATAAAATTTTGAAATGCAAATAATTGACTTTTTGACACACTCGGTCCAGTTGACTTGATGGGAGTAAAATTATAACTATCACATTGTGGAACTAAATTTTTAGTTTCCTTCTTTTGTGTTGAGGTTAACTAAAGCATTCAAGTTTCCAGTGAATATTCTAACATGTTAGAAAATCAAGTTAATGTTTGGTTCAGCCACTCTTATTGAACTCTGACCACTTCAGTAAGACATTTATTGTGTCACTTCATTGTTCTCTCCTTTGTTGATAAAGTATATGAATAGTCATTGCTTTTGTGAATTTTGCTTCATTTTTACTGTTAAGGAAGCACTTTCCCAAATGGGATAAATTTGCCAAATTGTGATTTCTTTCTGTTAATATAGTATTCAAAATTGTAAATTATTGTTTTAATGTTTTCCTAGTGGGTGTCTCTACTGAATGACCTCTCTAATATAGCATTCTGATTAGCTTTCTAAGGCTGTTCACTTTTAAAAAATTGAATTGGCATCATGTACTTTGGTATGTGAAAGAATGCTTTTTAATAATATAAGCCGTTGACATGTTTTAAAAAGATACATTTACTATTTATTGGTAAGTGAATATGGCTTCAAAACGGAAACAAGGGAAAAAGAACATTGAAAAAATTGGAGTTAACTTGGTTTTCCCTCTAACCAGATGTTTCAGCTGTCAAAAATTTGCTGATCTCAATGTTTGTTAAAGAAAAAAAAAGTCTAGGATGAAAAGTGCTGTAGTTCAGTAATATGCACTGAAGGAAATCTCAGTCAGTGGTTTGGGCATGTTTTGAAGCAAAATTTTGCTTTTATTGCTATTATATAATAATAACAGTAGTGGTAGTTTGAAGAGTACTTATTGTGCTCTAAATTCTGTTAAGTGCTTGTCATACCTTATTGATCGTTATAGTACCTCCTCTTGTTGTGTAGAAAAATTTTATTTTTTGCTTTATAGTGGGCTATTTTTCTTTAGGAATAATAATTTACTTCTGTAGCATTTATTAGAAATAACACTTGCCTATGTATCTTCTTAAAGTGGAGAAGAAGCCATTCTTTTGTACTTGAAGGTCTTACTAGGGTTTGTTTTCTAGTTGAATATACAGTGTCTGTTAAAACTTTTGTTCTGATTTTCTATGTTTGATATTGCTTGTGGGATGACACTGGTTTAACTTATTCTGACCTTATTTTTCACCATGCTTATATATGTAGTTTTTTCTTTTTTATTATGGTATAGTTTACATATATATGGTAACATAAAATTTGAGGTATAGAGCTGAATGACTTTTCACATACACATTCATATGTGTAACCACCATCTAGATCAAGATATAGAACATTTCATTACTTTGGAAAGTTCCTTGTGCTTTCCCCGCTTCCAGTCCAATAGCCTTTTCCCCTGAAGTAATCATCTTTCTGAATTCTGTCAGCATAATTTAGTTTTGCCTGTTCTTGGATTTTATATATAGTATGTACTCTTGTATGTGGCTTTTTCATTCAACATAATGTTCTTGAGCTTCATCTATGTTGTGACTATGTCAGCAGTTCATTATTTTTTATTGCTGTTTTATTTTTAGTAATATTCCGTTGTATGAACACACTACAAAGTATTTATGTTTTCTCAGTGATTTGGTTTATTGGATTCTCCATATCTCTGTTCCTACTTGCTAACTTTTCTATACTCTTTTCCTTCTTCTACCTGTCTCTTTAATTGTCCCCCATCACTTTCAGAATAAAATGTAGTAAACCTTATAACACGGCATGCAGTTATCTCACCGTAGCTATGCCAGAATGCTGAGGATTATATGAATAAACTAAGTATGATGTTTCATATTGCTAGTTCTAGTCCTAGGTACATGTTGTCACTTTCCCTCAATCCCATGCCTCCCCAGTTGCCAGAGACCTCTTTGCTAGTTGTCAGCTTATCTTCTGAAATAGCCTATCTGAAGCATCATCTGATCCTTTAAGCCATGCCTGGCCGTAGTTTGTCTTCTTTATTAGAGTATGAGTTTGAAGGTAGATACCATCCATGTCTCGTTTATCTTAGCACAGTGCTGGGAATACTGTGTGCATTCAGTAAATGTTTTGTTAAACATTGACCAATGAAAAGAGTTCTTTTCTCCCAGGCAAATAGAGATTCAGAATGCTAGCTGGAATGGGATGGGGGCATTGGCACTTGAGTTGCTGTTGGGCCATAGGAAGGAGCCACTGAGGATAATCCAGAGACAGCATTATAGACATTTTAGAAAGAGAAATAAAATATTTCCCAAGTCTTCATTCAATCCAGTTGAAATACAGTGGCTAGTAAAATATTCTTAATTCAGACCTAAAGTAAGACTGTCATTGTTGATTTTGATTAGTATTCCCAAGTGGAGGTATTAATCCATGTTGCAGAAATTTGAAGTGTTTGCTATGAAGAGTATTTTCTTTGTGGGTTTGTACCAGTTATTTCTTTAAAGATTTTGGAATGTTAGACTAATACGAGTAGAAGATTGGGAACACTAGTCACACATGTAAGAAGTGAAGAAAACTTTTCCTTACTTCTCTGAAGGTAAAAAACTGTTAGGATGGAGGAAGAAATTGTAGAATCATAGCCTAGAACTGTAATAACATTTTTGATTCCCACAGCTTAGGAAGCTTGCTATTTGTTTAAAGGTACTTAAATTTTTTTAAATTGTACATATGTAATATAGCATATATAAACTATATACTTTTTTTGTTTTGTTTTTGAGATGGAGTTTCGCTCTTGTTGCCCAGGTGGGAATGCAATGGCGCAGTCTCAGCTCACTGCAACCTCTGCCTCCCAGGTTCAAGCAATTCTCCTACCTCAGCCTCCCAAGTAGCTGGGATTACAGGCATGCGACACCACACCCAGCTAAATTTGTATTTTTTAAGTAGAGATGGGGTTTCACTATGTTCATCAGGCTAGTCTCGAACTCCTGACCTCAGGTGACCCACCCTCCTTAGCCTTCCAAAGTGCTGGGATTACAGGTGTGAGCCACTGCACCTGGCCTAAACAATATACTCTCTTAAGAAATAACACACTTCTTAAATTTTAAAGCATTTTGACTAGTGGTTTTTTTTTTTTCTGTGTTTGAAATTTGGCTAGTTGGGTTGGCTATAGTAATCATCTGGAGATTTTTATGCCTGAAGCTTGATTGCCCTCTAGCAAGTCCAAAGCAAGAAGAGGTTCTTCCCCACAGGGATCAATTTGTTGCTTTTCCTTTCTGCAGCTTCTGCCATAATGTTTGAACACAGAGTTAGACGTTGACATTTTCTCATGCTGTTCCTTCTGTCTTCCCACAAGGGTTTTCTTAGACATAGATTCTTACCGTATATAGACCTTGGTTCTTTTTTTTTTTTTTTAAATCCTGATTGTGAAGTGTGTTTAGTCATGTTGTTGGTTAGAGTTGAGGAGCCAGAGAAATTTAACCTTGAGATTGCCTAACTTACATGTCTCCACAAAGACTTTAGTCTAATTTTTCTTCTCAGAGGCTGCTAGCTGTACCTCCGTTGCAGAGTCTTCGTCTTCATTTTGTGCTTCAATATTTAACATAGGCAGCTGCTGTTAAGACTGCAGAATCCCCAAATCCAAGGATTTGAAATTCTTTATGGATATTTGTCTTAGATTAATTTCTCTAATTTTTAACTTAACCTCTCTGTACTTCAGTTTCTTTAGTAGCATTGTAGATGTGCTGCCCTTTGTTGTAGCATGAAAAAGAAGACTTTTTAATTAATAAAATTCTTTGTCCTTCATTCTAGATGAGATTGTACAACGTACATTGACCCTTTCCAGCTGTATTGCCAAGTAACAGTTAGTATTTAGTATTTCACTTTTTTTTTTTTTTAGACAAAGTTTTGCTCTTGTTGCCCAGGCTGGAGTGCAATGGCACAATTTTGGCTCCCTGCAACCTCCGCCTCTTGAGTTCATGCGTTTCTCCTGCCTCAGCCTCCTGAGTAGCTGGGACTATAGGTGCATGCCACCACACCTGGCTAATTTTAGTATTTTTAGTAGAGATGGGGTTTCACTGTGTTGGCCACGCTGGTCTCAAACTCCTGACCTCAGGCGATCCACTGGCCTCAGCCTCCCAAAGTGCTGGGATGATAGGCGTGAGCCACTTGCACCTGGCCACATTTAGTATTTTCAAAATGTAAATTTTTTATAAAAGTCACATGTGACCTTATGAGCAAATAGTACAGCAATGTTTAAAGTAAAAAGTAAAACTCTTCTCTCCCACCCAGCACTATACTCCCCATAAGTTACCAAAAATAGCTGGTATGTATTCTACATCTTTTTCTTTCTGCTTATCAATATATTTTGGACATTTTTCCATATATTTACCACATTTATTATAACTGTTACCTTATTAATATTAGGTAAGTCTCAGGATTTTTTGCCTGTATATAAGTACTGCTGCAATAAATATTTTTGATGGTATTAACGGGAGTGTGTGAGAATGTCAGGATAATTTGTAGCAGTAGATTGCTGGATCAAGGATATGTGCCCTTTAACTTCTGATGTAATAAAACTGCAATGAGGTTGTACCACTTAATATTCTTATTGCTAGTTTATGAGAATATCTGTTTTCCCACATTCTGCTAAGTATTTGTTTTATCCTTGCTAGTCTAATTGGTGGAAAGTGGTATTTATTTTACTGGGCATTTTTTAAATTGTGAGAGTGCTCAAAGGTTTGAAATATCACCTTCATTACAACTTAAGTTCTACTGGAGAATATATGTGAAGATTTTTATTTTTTACTGTTAAGTCCATCGGTTCCATCAATTAACATACCTTTGTGTTTTAGGTATTACAGTCAAAGTTATTTAATATTGAATAATCAGATTATTTGCCTTTTTTTCCCTTCATACTATTTTTTTAGGATAAATATTTCCTTATGGTAAATTTCTTTATAGTTTGCTACAAACTAACATCAGCATAGCCTGTAAATAAAAAGAAAATAAAAGCCATTACTAAATATTAGGTTCATTAAGTCTAGATTGATAGCAGACTGCTTAAAATCTGTTGTCTTTTACAACGCAATCATTAGAATACTTTGCTTCTTTGTGGTTATTTTTTACTATCCTTATTATGTATGATAAGCTACAGTTGTTAGTCTTAATTCCAGCTTTAATGTGAGTGAACTCCTTTTTTTTTTTAAGTATTTAATTCTAGAAAACTTAAATACTAAAATTTACAACCAGAAAAAAAGAGCTGAGAAAATCCTTAATGTTTCTGTGATGGATTTCTCTGAGTTATTTTTACAAATTGGCATATTTTGGTATTTTTTAATAGTATTTTCTAGTGTGATGCCTTTATTCCTAGATATGTTTAAAGTACTATGCCATATTATATAAGGGATTTGAGCATCTGTGGATTTTGGTATCTAGGGGGGTGTCCTGGAACCAATCCCCTTCAGATATGAAGGGTCAACTGTATATCTGTCTGTCTTGATCTACATCTCTTAAAACTCACCCTTGGTTTCACTGTGCTGTTAAATTTGTTTAAAGGGAGGCTACGTTGTTCTCTTTTGAAGTTGAGCTGTCAGTAGTTTTTCCAAAGAAAGTTTCAGCCATGCTTGTCTTTAGTATAAAAGTTTCTATCCAAATCTGAAATGTTTTTAAACCTAACAAAGGCTAAGTGGCAAATATCATTCCAATATGTGAACAGGAAACCATAAAACTGCTCCTTCAGACCAAAGAATTTTGCCATGGCTATACTTTAGCCTTCTATGATTGGTCTAAACTATAAATAAAAGTGCTAAATAAAACAAGGCATTCAGTAAGCCTTTATTGAAATCTAATATTCTAGGCACTGTGCTATATGTTAGGGATGCATTAGTCATTAGAATTCCCAGTACCATGCAACTAGTTATAGTACAAGTGATGAACACAATACTGCCAAGTCTGAGTAGTATAGTGTAGTAGTAGGTCTGAGGAGGAGGTCTTTAAGGAAGAAGTCAGGAAAGGCTTCATAGAGCAAGATATCATTTAGAGTTGAAAAAAAGAATAGAATTTTGACCTTGGGAAAATATGGGCAGAGGGGGCATGAACTAAAGCTCTTATTTTAGTTGCTAGACATTATTTCGTAAAAACAGTTTCATTTAACTGGATATCCATATTGCCAGAGTTACTGGCAGTTTCTTAAATGTACTGAAGTTCACATTTTACCACAGCTTAGGAATTTATTATTTGAACTGTTTCCTTGTGCTATTTTTTCAAACTGTTTAAACAAGTTTAATTTTTTTGAATCCGCCAAGAAATAAATGATACTGTGAAAGCCTTCATACTCATCATTATTTTGATTATTCTAATGTTACACTTAAGGGTAAGAGATTCAGAAATAATGAATGACTGGCTTGAGGTCAGGTAGATGATTGCAGAAACAGAATTGGAACCTAAGTCTTCTGACCTCTGATTTACTATTCTTTTGAGATGACCATTAAAGTAGATATTTGAGGCCAGGCGTGGTGGCTTACACCTGTAATCCCAGCACTTTGGGAGGCTGAGGTGGGTGAATTGCCTGAGGTCAGGAGTTCAAGACCAGCCTGGCCAATGTGGTGAAACTCTGTCTCTACTAAAAATGCAAAAATTAGCATTGTTTGGGTGTGGTGGCAGGCACCTGTAATCCCAGCTGCTTGGGAGGCTGAGGCAGGAGAATCACTTGAACCCAGGAGGCAGAGGTTGCAGTGAGCCAAGATCACGCCATTGCGCTCCAGCCTGGGAGACAGAGCGAGACTCTGTCTCAAAAAAAAAAAAAAAAAAAGTAGATATTTGAAACTTTTAGGGTCTTCTAACTAGGCTGAAGCCCGTGGGCTCAGTAAATTTTTGTTTAATATTTTATTGATTCATCTGATGTTTTATGAATTGGTGATTGTAATTAAGTTGGTTTTAGATCACACTTTACTAGTCTGAGGAGAAAAGATAACTAAATATGTAATTATAATCAAGTATCATTAGTACTGTGATAGTCTCTGTTCCTGGAAGGCAAGGGCCATGTCTGTTTTATTTCTTAAGATATATTCAGTACTTTAATATAGCTAATACTTTACTCATAGACAATTAATAAATATTTAATGACTGGATGGAAATATAGCAAGGCCTCCCAGAAGTGACACTTAAACTGAAACTTGGAGGAACTGTTGGTGATTAATGTGGATAAAAAATGTGGGGAAGGACTGTTAGCAGAAGAAATAGCATGTGCAAAGGATGAGAGGTAACAGAAAGGGAAGATTGCTGGAACTGAAATAAATGTAAGTTTTGAATGTAGAGCTCACCGTGGGGTGTGGATGTGGGGAGTGGCTAGTCTCAAGAGATTAGATGAGAGAGTAAGGCTGGGCTATTTTATTGAGGTTTTTATAAACCATTGAAGGAGTTTAAATGTGAGGAAATGATTTTATTCTATCTGTTTTAGCAAATGAACCTAATTAAAATGGGGAGAACAGATCACAGGGAAAGCTGGATTGGATTCAGGATGACTAGTTAGTATGGGGAGCATGCTGGCCTGACTTGAGAGTGGTAGAAGTGGGGATAGAAAGATGTGGTTGGATTTGAGAGAGATTTAGACAGCAAAAGAGACCAGCTTTGGTGGTTAATTGTAATGGAGGTGGGAGTAGGAGAATAAGAAAGGAGTTAAGTATGACTCATGTTTCTAGCTGGGCAGTAGTGCTGTATTATTCACAGATAGGAACTGTGAAGAAGAACATTTGGAGAGAACAAGAGCTACATTTTAGATGTATTAAGCTTTAAGTAGCTCAGGACTTCTGAGTAGAAATGTCAGGTGGCAGTTAGATATGAGACCTATCTATAACTCGAGATGTGAGAATCATCAGCATGAAATCTTAATGTCCCTCAAATTCTTTTTTTTTTTTGAGACAAGAGTCTTGCTGTATCCCTCAGGCTGGAGTGCAGTGGCGCAATCTTGGCCCACTGCGATCTCTGCCTCCCGAGTTCAAACGATTCTCATGCCTCAGCCTGGGATTACTGGCGCCCACCACCTTGCCCAGCTAATTTTTGTATTTTTAGTAGAGATGGACAGTCATGCAGGAGTATGATTAGAGGACAAAAGGTTATGATCTAATGGTGATAAACTGGGGTGGACTTAGCAAAGCCTGTTTGTTCAGATTCTTCTTGGCATCTCTGTGTGACACATCTATACGGACACCTATCCCATAAAAGTTTTAG
The DNA here is from genome assembly GCF_028858775.2 of Pan troglodytes. Taxonomy (NCBI): domain Eukaryota; kingdom Metazoa; phylum Chordata; class Mammalia; order Primates; family Hominidae; genus Pan; species Pan troglodytes. The sequence continues at coordinate 140,193,137 of NC_072398.2, forward strand.
GAGAGAAGGGAGAGAAAGTCAGAGAATGACTTTCCTAGATTTTATGGCTTACTTCAGGGGAGAAAAAAATGAGAAAGTCAGAAGAGAGACCTTCCTGCTTCTGCTGTTTTCTCAAATGCCAAGGTGCCATATTTTGGGGGCAGCATTTCCTACATCTCATTACTAGGAAGTCACTTTCTCTTGATATTTATGATTGCAAACTGAGCCACCTATAAATTGAATGACTTAAAAGTATCACAAGATAATGAAGTGCTAAATATTGATGTCTCCTGCAGTACCCTCTATAGATGACGGGCTCTTCTATTTTTTAAACTGGTAAAAACAAAAATCGTGGTTACCTTATATATATATATGTTTTCTTAAGCAAAAGTTTATATGATGTTTACTCTTTCTACGCTTAACACAGATATTTTTTGTCTGATGGATTAAAAATAAAAACCATGATAAACGCAGACTTATTTAACATTTATATAGTGCTTACTATCTGCCAGGCACTGTTATAAGTACTTTTTAAATATTAACTCAATCCTCATTTTACAGATAACAAAACTAAAATATGAGTTTAACAATGGAAGACCTAGGATTTGAACGGGGTAGTTTAACTTGAGAGTCTGCTATTAAAGGCTTATGTTATACTGCTCTCAACAGAGTGGTAAAATAATTTAGTAAATATTAAAATAATTCAGTGAAATAACACAAGAAATACTACACAGGAAAATACATAATTACATGTATACTCTTACTTTATTATACTCTCACCCGTTTATGTATTATACTCTCACCCATTTTTTCCTCCCTCTCAGGTTATTCTGGAGCAAACCCAGACATATTTGTTATTTATTGATCTCCACCTCATCCCCATTGGTAATTTTTTTCTAGTTTTTTTTTTATTATGGTAAACTATATGTAACATGAAATTTGCCATTTTAACCATTTTTAAGTGTACAGTTCAGTGTTCCTATATACATTTATAATGTGCACTCATCACCACCATCCATCTTCATAACTTTTTGTCTTGCAAAACTGAAACTCTATACCCATTAAACAACAATTCCTCCATTTCTCCTGCTCCTGAGGTCCTGGAAATCACCATTTTTCTCTCTTTGAATTTGACTAAGTGTCTCATAAGCAGAATCATATAGTGTTTGTGTTTTTGTGACTGGCTTATTTCACAAGTGTGATGTTTTCACGGTTCATTCATGTTACAGCATTTTGCAGAATTTCCTCCCATTTTAAATCTGCATAATACTGTATTGTATGTATGTAACACATGTTGTTTATTTGTCCATTGGTGGACACCTGTGTTGCTTCCACCATTTAGCTATTGTGAATAATGCTGCAGTGAACATGGGTGTACAAATATCTCTTCAAGACCTTGCTTTCAATTTTCAAAGATATATACCTAGAAGTGGAATTGCTGGATCATATGGTAATTCTATTTTTAGTTTTTTGAGGAGCCACCATAGTTTTCTGTAGTGGCTGCACCATTTGACATTCCCACCAACAGTGCACAAATGTTCCTGTTTCTCTCCATCCTTGCCAACACTTGACATTTTGTTTTTTGTTTTTTGATAGTGGCTATGATGTGTCATTATGGTTTTGATTTGTATTTGTCTAATAATTAGTGATGTTGAGCATCTTTTCATATGCTTATTGGCCATATGAATGTCCTTGGAGAAATGTCTATTCAAGTCTTTTGCCCATTTTTTAATCATGTTGTTTTTCTGTTGAGTTGTAGTTCTGTATATGTTCTAGATATTAATCCCTTGTTAGATACATGATTTGCAGAGATATTTTCTCCCATTCCATTGGTTTTCTTTACTCTGTATCTTTTGTTGCACAAAAATTTTTACATTTTCACAAAGTTCAATTAGTCTTTGTTTGTTTGTTTGTTTAGACAGAGTCTCATTGTGTCGCCCACGCTGGAGTGCAGTGGTATAATGACTTGGTTCACTGCAACCTCTGCCTCTGGATTCAAGTGATTGTCATGCCTCAGCCTCCTGAGTAGCTGGGACTACAGCTGCTTACTTGCATGTTTCATTGTTTTCCAGCCTTTACACTGTATGCTTAAAATGCAAACGGAATAATATAAGAATATAAGAATAATGAGAAGTAATACTTGGAAGTGTTCTGAGAAATGATGAAAAAAGGGCCTGGTTTCTATCTGATTGAAAGGAGGTGAGACTTGGGAGAGCAGTCACACTCCCTCTCTCCTTCTCACCTCTTCTCCTCATCCCCTCCCCTAAGTGCTCTGGCTAGGAATTCTAGTACAATGTTACGTAGAAGTGGGCTTTTCTTGCCCTGGCGTGGTGGCTCACACCTGTAATCCCAGCACTTTGGGATCCGAGGTGTATGGATCATGAGATCAGGAGTTTGAGACCAGCCTAGTCAATATAGTGAAACCCCATCTCTACCAAAAATACAAAAATTAGCTGGATGTGGTAACATGCACCTGTAATCCCAGCTACTCAGGAGGCTGAGGCAGGAGAATCGCTTGAACCCTGTGGTGGAGGTTGCAGTGAGCCGAGATCACGCCATTGCACTTCAGCCTGGGTGACATAGTGAGACTGTCCCCCCACCAAAAAAAAAGAAAGAAAGAAATGTTTGAATATTGCTTTTATTACATTGAAGTAGTTTCCTTCTATTCCTAGTTTGTTGGATCTGTTTATTAACAAAAGGATATTGAATTTTGTCTTTTTTTTTTTTTTGCATCAATTGTGATGGTCATGGGATTTTGTCCATTCTTTTGTTAATGTGCTGTGTTACATTGATTTTTTTTTTTATGTTGATGAACTATCCTTGGATTCCAGAAATAAATCTCATTTGCTTACGGTGTATAATACTTTTAATGTGCTGTTTACTTTTGTTTGCTAGTATTTTGTTTGAGGTTCTCAATCTCTTTTCTACCTGGATAAATGAAGGCATACAGATAATTTTCATAATAAAGCCATACTACAGTGTATATTTATAGTTCAGTGGAATGTAAGTGATAGTGTTTTTTTTTTTTTTTGAAATGGAGTCTCGCTCCGTTGCTAGGCTGGAGTGCAGTGGTGTGATCTCGGCTCACTGTAATCTCCGCCTCCCGGGTTCAAGTGATTCTCCTGCCTCAGCCTTCTGAGTAGCTGGAACTACAGTCATGTGCCACCACGCCCAGCTAATTTTTGTGTTTTTAGTAGAGACAGGGTTTCACCATGTTGGCCAGGATGGTCTCTATCTCTTGACCTTGTGATCTGCCCTCCTCAGCCATATATTTTTTTAATAGATAATCACTTATATACCCTGGTATTTGGTTGTATATGCTTCACACTAATTACAACACTTGATGATCATATGATATCTGAACTCTAGACTATTGTTTTCAATTATGGCTGCACTTTACAATGTCAAAGGAGATATTCGCACACACACCATTGCCAGAGTCATTTAGATTGGAATTTTTCAGAAGGGGACTGAACATTAGTAGTTTTTAAAAAGTCTTCAAGTACAGCAATATTTAAAAATTCTCTAGATTGTTTTGGCTACAAATACAAGTTGTATGGGGTGCTTTAAAAAGTCTATAGGCCTTGGTAAAGTGGAATCAAATTCCAGGGGAGGAGTTGCACAATCTGTCATTTTTAAAAGTTTCCCAAGTTTATCTGAAGCACAGCTAGGTTCTTAGTACTGGTCTAGAATTTTCTCAGCGACAAGAAAGGATAGTTAGCAATTTATTTTGATTAAGATCATTTGCAAGGGCCCTGAATACAGGTTTTCTATTGTATGGGCTGAAAGGAGATCCATATGTTTTAAATGTCAATTATACAGGAGCTAAGTTGTTTACTTAAGGAAATTGACATAGGTGCTTATCCAGATATTAATCTAATTGCTGTATAGGGTTGCAATAATATGAATAGGCAGGACCACCAAATATTTTCTTAGGCAAACTTGTTCTTATGTCTAAACTGGTATTCTGCTCACATCTCAGCATTTAGCATAAAGCATGTTGGAGATGACCTTAGTTTTGTGTTTTCAGAAGATAGAAATATTCATGTATATCACAGTAGAACTTAAATGCAGTGTGATTTAAAACATCTCATTTGTTCTGCCAAGTTGAGCATATTAGTCTGCTAGGGCTGCCATAAGAATCTACAGTAGACCTACCTAATCCGTGGGGGATACATTCCAGTACCTCCAGTGGATGCGAAAACCTCAATACAGAACTCTATATGGGCTGTTTTTTTCCTACATACACATATCTGTGATAAAGTTTAATTTATAAATTAGACACAATGAGAGATTTAAAACAATAATAATAGAACAATTAAGTAAAGTAAGGTTTACTTAGCACAAGCACTACGATACCTAGACAGTTGATTTGATAAGACAGTTGATTTGATAACTAAGATGGCTAATAGACAGGGAGCATTTACAACATGGATACACAGGACAAAGGGATGGTTTATACATAATCTGGGTAGGATGGAGCAGGACAGTGTGAGATTACATCACACTACACAGAACTGTGTGCAATTTAAAAGGTTTGAATTGTTTATTTTTGGAATTTTCGATTTAATATTTTCAGACCATAGTTGACTAGGTAATTGAAACCTCAGAAAGCGAAACTGCAGATGAGGGGTGACTATTGTACCACAGACTGGGTGGCCTAAACAATAGAAATTTATTTTCTCACATTTCTGGAGGCTAGAAGTCCAGGATCAAGATGTTTGCAGGCTTGGCTTCTCCTGAGGCCTCTCTCCTTGGCTTGCAGATGGCTGTCTTCTCCGTGTGTCCTTACATGGCCTTTTCTCAGTGCATGCCCATCCTTGGTGTCTCTCTGTATGTCCTAATCTTCTTATAAGGACACCAGTTAGACTGGATTAGGGCCTACCCTAATGGCTTCATTTTAACTTTGTACTAGGGCTTCAACATATGAATTTTGGGGGGAACACAATTCAATCTGTAACATTGCATTTAAAGTGTTGTTCTTTATAGCGAATGAATTAATGAGTGGAGTTAAATTATTTGGAATTATCAGATGCTGCTTACTGAAGAAAATTTGCCAAAAATGATGACTTTGATTTTTGTAATGAATATTTAACCATACTTTTAGAATGTAATAACAAGATGTGGTGCATTGAGTCAGATGTGTGACTTTTGGTTTGCTGTGGCAAGTAAATAGGATAAATGCATCTAGATGTGCATATATGCATTCAAGGTATACTGATAAATGTATCTATCGATATATCTATTTATCTGTATATATTGAAAGGTATCCTTAAAGTATTCAGGAAAAGAATCATAAATCTGAAAGGGAGTTACAGTATACCTTCATGTCATCTATTATACAAAGTTATTTAAAAAATTTATTCAACCCACTTTAAATATTACTGTGATATTTAAGGAAACAGTAAAAATTTGTACTGTCTGTTAAAATTACACAGTTTAATCTGGAGATAGTCATTGTTTAGGTACCAGAAGGCTAATGATACAACAATAAATGTGACAGAGATTTAAATTTTCCTTATTTTCTCAATTCAGAGAAATAGTAGTGATACTAGAACCATTGTAAAAAGTCTGTTTATCACACATCACATTAAAATGAGAGGCTCCCCCCCCGAAAACCGAAATATATTAGAATGCTTATATACAGTTTAAAAGCAAATTAGCTAGTTGACAAATTTTTAATTTGGGGGCAAAAAGTTGCCTATGCAATACTATATTTTGACATTACCCTATTGTAAATTATATCTCATAGGCAGCCTTTTAAGTTTTCAGTGCATATCAGTACATTTACATACATAGGAAATTTTTAAAATTTTCCTGCAAATTCCTACAAAATAACTGGTGATGAGGCATGTGAATTAGGTATATCACTAATTGAGATAAGGTGTATAATGACAATTTCTATTACCTTTCATGCACTTTTAAATTGATTGCCTGATTGAATATTAAAATAAGCTTGGATTTTTTTTTTTTTTTTTTTTGAGACGGAGTCTCACTCTGTCACCCAGGCTGGAATGCAGTGGTGCAATCTCGGCACACTGCAACCTCCGCCTCCCAGATTCAAGCAATTCTCCTGCCTCAGCCTCCCGAGTAGCTGGGATTACAGGTGCCTGCCACCACTCCTGGCTAATTTTTTTTTTTTTTTTTTTTTTGTATTTTTTTTAGTAGAGACGGGGTTTCACCATATTGGCGAGGCTGGTCTCGAACTCCTGACCTTGTGATCCACCCACCTCTACCTCCCAAAGTGCTGGGATTACAGGCGTGAGCCACCGTGCCTGGCCATAAGCTTGGATCTTTTTGTGCACTCACTGGTGGCTAGGGGCAGGCTACCCAGAAATATGCAATGTGTCTGATGAAACCAGTTGAAGTTAATAAAAGGAAAATTTGTTGTGTTTAATTCCTATAATTGACTGATTTCAGGGCTTTATTCATTTATAGTCAGCCTGTGTTGTCTGTGTTCCTTCATTAGGTTGACTACTACCTTTTAGTTGTTCAAAACAGCATTAGTTGTTCAAAACAGCATATGCAATAGAAGACATGGTTCCCATTCTCTTGGAATCACAGGGAAGGTTTTTATGTTTTATGTTTTGGAACTTAGGACCATTAGGAGAGAGAAATCAATAATCATCAGCTGAATATTTGAAAGAGTTCTGAAAGGAACCATTCTGTAAGAGCATTTGTCAAAGGAACTTGACACAGAGTGGGTTGAGGAGAGCTTCACAGAGTAAGTGACTTTAAGAGCTGTGATCTGATGAGATTATGAGTTAAGGTTAACTAGATTTGTGCGATGGAGGGCTGAGGATTCCAGACCAAGGGAACTACATGTACAGAGGCCCTATGGTGAAGAGGAACATGTTTGGGGAATTTGAGAGGAGGACAGTACTTTGGATCACTGAGAACTGATGGGAGTAGAATCTGAGACTACAGTGGAGAGATAGGCAGGGCCCAGCAAAGCCATTTCAACTGTATAAAAGATTTGGGATTATATCCTGAGAGAAGGGAAAATGTGTTTTACAGAGAAGTGAAAAGATGACTCTGCCTGTGGTGCAGAAAATGATTAGAAAGGGGAACAGTAGATTCTACTTAGAAGTCAGACATGCATTAACTTTAAGAAACTCTTTCTGCTTATGATAATGAACAAAAAAGTAGTCACAAATTCCCCACCTCAGCCTCCCAAAGTGCTCCTATCACGTGAGCTGCTCAGCTCTTACTTACTGCTACCTTAAGACCATCTCCCAAAATGCCTACTAGTCCATGAAGTTGGCCCGTTACCCAGATTTTTTTTTTTTTTTTTTGAGACTGCGTCTCACTATCACCCATACTGGAGTGCAGTGGTACAATCTTGGTTCACCACAACCTCCACCTCCTGGGTTCAAGCGATTCTCCTGCCTCAGCCTCCCAAGTAGCTGGAACTACAGGTGTACGCCACCACACCTGGCTAATTTTTATATTTTTAATAGAGACAGGGTTTCACTATGTTGCCCAGGCTGGTCTCGAACTCCTGACATCAGGTGATCTGCCTGCCTTAGCCTCCCAAAGTGCTGGGATTACAGGCATGAGCCACCCGCACCTGGCCCCTGTTCCCCAGATTTAATTTAGACCTTAACCTATGGCTCAAAATGGAACACTCTAGGCACTATTTTGGATGTCAAGGGTACATCAGTGAGCAAAATGTGTCTCTTTTCTCAAGAAGCTTACTTTGTAGTGGGGAGAAAAAAACAAATGATCAAATAATAATGTATCAGGTGTTAGTACTATAAAGAAAAATATCAGCAGAGAGGGGCATAGAGAATTACTAAGAGTGCTCTTCTAGTAACTTTATTTTGGATGGTCTACGAAGAACTAAGAAGGAGATGGACACAAATGTGAAAGAAATGATCCGTAAGTATATTTGGAGGAAGAACTTCAGGCAGAGAATATTAAGTGCAAAATAACCAGAGCATAGTCGAGAAATAGTAAGGCCGATATGAGTACATTGAGAAAGAGAGTTGGGGCCAGGCGCGGTGGCTCATGCCTATAAGCCAGGCACTTTGGGAGGCCGAGGTGGGTGGATCACCTGAGGTCAGGAGTTAGAGACCAGCCTGGCCAACATGGTGAAACCCCGTCTCTACTAAAAATACAAAAAATTAGCTGGGCGTGGTGGCTGGCGCCTGTAATCCCAGATACTTGGGAGGTTGAAGCAGGAGAATCGCTTGAACCCAGGAGGTGAAGGTATCAGTGAGCCGAGATCATGCCACTGCATTCCAGCCTGGGCAACAAGAGCGAAACTCCATCTCAAAAAAAAGAGAAAGAGAGTTAGTGGGAGATGGGGTCTAGGACAAAGTGCATTGGATATGAACTATATGACTCATTACTTATATCAAAATTCAGTCCTTTTTTGCTGATAACATTTTATGTAATTAAAATAGTATTCTGTTATTTTACAACTTTTAGGAACTATTTTTTGTCCTCCTTTTAAATAAGAAAAATATACAAAAATTTCAGAAAAGAAGAGTAGTGTTAAGGGTTGAATTATATCCTCCTCCAAATTCTTATGTTGAAATCCTGTCCCCCTCTACTTCAGACTATAACCTCACTTGGAGATATAGGGTCTTTATAGAGGTAATCAAGTTGAATGAGGTCATTAGGGTGGGCTTGTCCAGTTATCACTGATGTGCTTATAAAAAGGAGAAATTTGGATACCGAGACACTAATAGAAGGAAGACGATGTGAAGAGACCTAGGAAAAAGATGGCTCTCTACAGGCCAAGAAGAAATCTGAAACAGATCTTTCCTCACAGCAGTCAGAAGGAAGCAGCCCTACTGTACTTTTGTCTTGGACTTCCAGTTCCCAGATATTTCAGCCAATAAATTTTTGTTATTTAAGCCACCACTTGCAGGACTTTGTTAAAAGGCAGTTCTAGCTATACAGATCCAGTATAGCTTTTTCTGTTATCCTAGCAAATTAATACAGTTATTAACTAAAAAGCAAAACTTACTCTCCTCACGCCTTCCCCATACTTAACAAGGGTAACAGATTGTTATGAAACGTTCCAGGTCTTTTATTGTGTTTGTGTGTATGTGTGTGTGTTTCATTAATTTGTAAAGCAACTTATGTCTTCTAAGGAAATGTGGGGAATTTAAAAACAACAAGCAACAAAAAGTAAATGCTACAGCATTATATAATAGTTCCTTGCCTTCCAAGAAAATTTTTAACTCTAAAACTAAATTCTATCACAAGATAATATGCACAACTCTTTTCCAAAAAAAAAGACCTCTTCTATTTTTAAAGTTTCATACTAATATACTTCACAGTCTTATTTAAATTTGTCAAAAGATTGATTTTTCCATTCCAGTATAATATTCCAGTATAGCTTTTTCTGTTGCTTCAGTGTGGTATTTTGGAAAAAGAATTTGTTACCACTTGGTGGCACTATGTGGCTTAAAAATGAATCACATTGTATGCAATTAACTATACTGTTCTAGGTAAATGATTAAATTCAGAGGGAAACTGATACTGAGCAACTTAATATAGTAAATGTTTGATTCTTCTGTAAATAAAATAATAATTGGTATTGTAGAGTTTTATTAAAATGTCATGGAATATAAAAATATAAACCAAGGCTTAGTTTGTTGGGTAGGGAAGTATATACATTTTTGATAGAAACCTCCTTTAGGTCAGGTGTCATTTATCATTCTGTCTTAATCCCCTTCTTTGTCTAAATGTGAGAAAATAGATTTTTAATATTAGAAACAAACATCTTCAACTTTAATAGTAATTAATATTTTCCAAGGTATGTATTTTATTTTCTCTTATATAAACTTAAGAAATTGAAATTTTTTCAAATGATTAAAATATGTAAAACTTAAAGGAAAACAGAAAAATTAAATATATTGAATGATGTCTTCCTGCAGCATATTGAAAAATCAAGCAGCCCTTTTAAAGATACTGTATTTGTTTCATTTAATTAGATAAAGGATCTTGAAGTATAACAAGAAAGTTATTTTGTTCCAGACATAATTTTTGCTGCCTAGCACTTGATATCTAATACCATAATTGTTAAGGTATTTGTGTAATGTATTGTTTTCTAGGGTCACATATATAGCTATAAAAGATGGTGCTCTGTGTCTTTTTAAAAATCTAAATACAATACATACAGGAAAATGCATGAAGTGTAGGGTACAGCTCAGTGAATCACCACAAAGTAAACACTCCATGACCACCACAGATCGAGAAATAGAATACTGCCAGCAACCCAGAAACCCCCTATGTCTCTTTTCTCAGTCACTATCCCTGTTCTTTCTTTCCCAGGTTAACCACTTGCCTGACTTCAAAGAAAATAACTTTTTTTTTTACTTGTTTCTGAAATTTTTCAGAAATATACAGAAGTATTATTTTGTCTAGCTTATTTTGTTCAACATTATGTTTGAGAGTTGGAAATTTTGTCAGATGTCGCTATGGTTCACTTGTATAATTTTATCACAATTTGTCATGTTACTGTAGGAGATTTGGGCTGAATAATGCTGCTGTGAACATTCTTGTACATGTTTCTTGGTGCATATGTGCAACATTTATACTAGGTGTATACCAAGACTAGAATCTGGGTCATTGGTTTGACCAGTGTATGTATGTTCAAATTTAGAAGATGACACATGAATTGTTTTCAAAATGGTTGTATCAATCACATCAAGTATATGAGGATTCCTGTTGCTCTGTATCCTCACTAACACTCGGTATTAATATCCTCTTTAATTTTAGTCTTCTGAAAGATGCATTTCCCTGATCCAAATGGAATTGAATACCCTTTTATAAATGTACTGGTTGTTTGGGTATCCATTTTTGCAACGTCTCTTCTCCTATCCTCACCACCTTAACAAAATTACTATTGAGCTTTCTAACTTACTGGTTTATAGGAATTATATGGTTTATACATACAGCCCTATTTTTCCTATTGGAGTTTCTGTACTTTTCCTTTTGTTTTTAGGAGTTTTTATATGCTCTAAATACAGACTCTTTGTTAGTTACATTTTAAAAATATATACATTCCACTTTGGCTTGACTTTCACCTTCTTAATATTATCTGTTAATGAAAGGAAGGTCTTAATTTTAGTATAGTTCATTTTATCATTGTTTGCTCTTATTGTTAATGCTGCTTGTGTCCCATTTAAGAAGTCTTTCCTTGCTCCAAGGACATGAAGATATTCTCTTAGGCTCAGAAACTATGCTTCTCTACTAGAGGCAGTTCCCTCCTCTCTAACCACACATCTCCCACCATCTGGGTGGGACATTTGGCAGTGTGAATACATATTTAGTTTTTATAACTGAGTGAGTGGAGTACTCTGGTCATCTAGTGAGTTGGGCTAGTGGTGCTGCTAAATATCCTACAATGTACAGAATGCTAAGCATCCTACAATGCACAAAACAAACATCTAGCCAGGGTGTCACTAGTGGGTGAGGTTAAGAAACATTATCCTAGGATCTTTATTATTTTGCTTTCTACCATCTACCTAGAACTTATTATTATTATTTTGTATATTGTTTATTATGTATTTAGATCTACCTTCTATCTAGAACTGATTTTTGTATGATGTGTGAGGCATAGAATCACCTTTTCTTACATGTGAATGTATGTTTTATATGACATCATTTATTAAAAAGATCACTTCCCTACTGCTCTGTGGTATCACCTTTGGCATAAATAAAGTGACCATATACATATGGGTCTGTTTATGGACTCTGTTTTTTTCCCCCATTGGTCTACTTTTGTCTATCTAAAGCACCAACACTATGGTGTTTTAATTACATGGCATAATAATAATAATAATAATGTCTTTATATCCACTAAGGCCTACCTTGTTCTTGTTTCATTGCTTTCCATAAATTTTTATTCATATCGTTTATATAAAATTGAATCTATTCATTGAGATACAGTTAACATCTTTATGATATTAGGTCTTATAGTTCATGAGTGGCAAATTATCCATTTATTTAGCTCACTCAGACTGAAATTCTTTCTTCTCAGGATCCCTTTGAACTTTTTAAAATAACTTTTATTTATATGATTATGTCAGGTTATTTGTTGCTTTTATCAAGATTGTTTCTCAGCCTTGGCACAATTGACATTTTGGGCCAGATAATTTTCTGTTCAGTGGACTATCTGGATGGAGACTATCTGTGCATCATAAGATTTTTACCTAGCCTCTATTCACTAGATGCCAGTAGTACTTACCCAGTGTGACGGCCAAAAAGTCTCTAGACATTTCCAAGTGTATTGATTCCAGTTGAGAACAATATTTACTGCTTTTGAAATTAAACAAATTTTAAATGTTTATAAGTTTATTTTAATATAATAATATTCCATTACATGTTAACATTAACAGCATTTTGAGAAAAATATACATTCCAGAACAAAATTTAGTGAGAAGAGGACCATTGTTTTACATGTTTTAAAAATCTCTTTAATGTCTCACTTAATAGAAGACAGTTGGATTCTTATACTTGCTTCAGTTCAGATATCATACATTATATAGCCTTTGGAAAACTCCATTGTACACTTGTGAGAGAATGGCAGTGAAAAGGCAAATAAGGTGTTAGTATTATTATGAAAATAGTTTTGTTTATTGAAGATCCTCTAATAAGGTCTTAGGGATGCCCCCTGGGCCCCACAACTCACACTTTTCAGACCTCATGTCCTAGAGATCACAGCATGCACCCTTGACCTAATTTAATCAAACTTAATAAATTAAGTAAATTAGATTAGATTGATAACTTGTTAATTTAATTGTTTTGTTTTTGCAGACAATGCAAGAAACCTAAGACACTTTAATCCTATTCATTTCCTTCCATACTGTACCCCTTACTCAACTTATTTGCCACTATACTCTTGTGTTTTTAAACTCCATATATATTTTAGCCACCATGAAATGTCATCATCGTTTTGCTATGTAGATTTACCTACATATTTACCACTTGTATCGCTTTTTATTCTTTCCTCCATCTTCATTTCTTCATCTGTGACCATTTTCTGTTTTTGAAGAACACTTTCTATTGTACCCTTTAGTGTAGGTCTGTAGTGAGAAATTCTCTTCATTTTTGTTGTCTGGTCATGTTCTGTATTTCACCCTCACTTTTGGATGATTCTTGTTTAGGATTCTGAGTTGGCAGTTATTTTCTTTTAACGAGGATGTTACTCCTTTGTTTTCTCTGCCTTCTGTTGTTTCTGTTGAGAAATTGTTAGTCTTGTCAATGTCCTCCATCCAAAAAGACTAGCAAGAACACCTGTAGTTGAGCACATTTTTTACTTGTTGCAATGAGGGAGATCACACACTAAAGGGAGCTTTAGGGTGTCTTACTAAGAGGATATTAGAAGGAACCTATTACAGGATTTGGGCTTTGGTTGAGTAGTTTGGAGAGGGTCTAAGGAAGTGGAAATGTGTCCTAGATTGGGTGTTGTCAGGACATGGGACATTTTATGATTGGCTTTCTTTAAACGGAGGTAAAATTCACATTACATACGATTAACCATTTTTAGTGTACAATTCATTGGTATTTAGTGAACAGTAGTCCCTCCTTATCCATAGAGTGTACATTTGAAGACTGCCAGAGGATGTCTGAAACTGCAGGTAGTACCAAACCTTATTGCTGTCAGTCAGACACGTTTCTGTTCATGTCTTTCACCCATACATTTAATGCCTTTTCTGTTTTACCTAAGCTCTTAAAATGCGCCATGTTCATAACTTTTGCAGCTTGAGGTGCAACAGGAAAACTTGCACAAATTTCTTTTTCCTTCTTACCAATTCGGCGAGTAGAAGATTTGTTCTTACGTAGATCTTAGCAACCTTAGCATTTTTTTTTTCTCTTCTTATTGAGAACTTTCACCTTTTTATGTAAAGGAAACGGCTTACAGCTTCTCTTTGACATATCTGAATTGCCAGTATCACTACTTTTGTGCTTTGGGACCATTATTAAGTGAAATAAAGGTTCTTGAACAAAAGTACTGCAATATCATGACAGTCAGTCTGATAACCAAGATGATTACTAAGTGACTAATGGGTGGAGAACATATACACTGGACAAAGGGATTATTCATATCCCTCTGAGTGGGATGGTGCAAGATGTCATCAAGCTCTGTAGAATAGCAATTTAAAACCTGTAACTTGCTTATTTCTGAATTTTCCATTTAATATTTTTGGACTGTGGTTGACTTCAGGTAACTGAAACTGTGAAAAGTAAAACTGTAGATGAGGGACTACTGTATTTACACTGTTGTGCAACCACTAGCTCTCTAGTTTCTAAAGTGTTTCATCACCCCATAAAAACACTGTGTATTCATTACGTAATCACTTTCTATTTGCCCCCTTCCATCACCTGGTAAAGTAACCTTTACTTTCTGTCTCTATATATTTGCCTGTTCTGGATATTTCATATGAAAGAAACCATAGAATATGTGACTTTTTGTGTCTGGCTTCTTTTACTTGGCAAGTTGTAGCATGTGCTTCATTTCTTTATGTGGCTAAATAATATTCTATTGTATGGATATACCGCAATTTACATATTATTCCTTAATGAATATTTGAGTTATTTTTACTATTTCACTTTTATGAATACAGTGCTATAAACATATGTGTACAAGTTTTTCTGTGGACATGAGTTTACATTTCTTCTGGATGTATATCTAGGCATTGAATAGCTGGATCATATGGTAATCTAGCTCAACTCTTTTAGGAACTGCCAAACTTATTATCCATACTTATTATCCCACCAGCAGTGTATGAGGGTCTCTGTTTCTCTACATCAATGTCAGTAATTGTTAGTTTTCGTTTTTTTCGTTTGTTTATTAAAGCTATTCTAATGGTTATGAAGTGGTATTATTGTAGTATTGATTTGCATTTCTTTAATGACCACGATGTTGAACGTCTTTTTATGGGCTTGGTCATTTATATATCTTTTTTTGAGAAATACCTGTTCACGTCCTTTGCTCATTTAAAAAATTAGGTTGTCTTTTTGTTGTTGAGTTTTTTATGTGTTCTGGATATTAATATATTTACCAAATATATTCAATAATACCTGTTGATATACAAAGGATTTTTATTTTGATAAAGTTCAATTTCTGTTTTTTGTTTGTTTGTTTTGTTTTTTGCTGTTCGTGCTTTTGATGTCAAAGAATCCATTGCCAAATCAAGAGTCATGAGGATCCAACCCATGCCTTCTGAGAGCTTTACAAATTTAGCTTTTGTGTTCAGATTGTTGGTCCATTTTGATTTAGTTTCTGTACCTGGTGTGAGACAGGCTTCCAACTTCATTCTTTTGCACGTGGTTATCCAGTTGTCCCAGTACCATTTGTTGAGAAGACTGTTCTTTTCCCCATTGAATGGTCTTGGCACTTTGTTGGAAATGAATTGGCCATAGACGATTGGGCTTATTTCTGGACTCTTAAATCTATTCCATTGATCTGTATGTTTACCCTTCTTCTACTGCCACATTGATTACTATAGTTTTGTAATCAGTGTTCTGAAATCAGGGAGTGTGAGTACTCCTTCTTTTTCTTTCTCGGTACTGTTTTTGTTGTTCAGGGACTCGTTCAGTTCCATATGAGTTTGAGGATAAGCTTTTACAATCCTGCAAAAAGGCCTTTAGAATTTTAATAGGGATAGAGTTGAATCTGGGATCACTTTGGGGGAATTTTGCCATCTTAACAATACTAAGTCTTGAAATCCATGAACATAGATGTGTTTCCATTTAATTAAGCCTCTAAGTTTTTCTAGCAATGTTTTGTAGTTTTTAGTGCACAAGTCTTTTACTTTCTTGGTTACATTTATTCTTTCTTTCTTTTTTTTTTTTTTTTTAGGAGTTTTGCTTTTGTCGCCCAGGTTGGGGTGCAGTGGTGCGATTTCAGCTTACTGCAACCTCAGCCTCCTGAGTAGCTGGGATTACAGGTGCCCACTACCACGCCCAGCTAGTTTTTATTTTTAGTAGAGACAGGGTTTCTCGCTGTTGGCCAGGCTGGTCATGAGGTTACACTTATTCTTCTGGTTATTTTTTAATTTTTGATGCTATTGCAAATGGATTTATTTTCTTAATTTTCTTTTTGGATCATTCGTTGCTGGTATATAGAAGCACAACTGATTTTTACATGTTGCTGTTGTGCTTGCAGGTTTGCTTTATTTGTTTATTAGCTCTAGTAGTTTTTTTGTGGATGCTAAGGAATTTTCTATGAATAGAATTATGTCATTCACAAATAGAGATAGTTTGACTTCTTTTCCAATTTGGATGCCTTTTATTTATTTTTCTTACATAATTGCTCTGACTGACTTTTAGTACAGTGTTGAATGGCAGTGGTAAAAGTGGTAGCCTTGTCTCTTTACTGATATTAGGGGAAAAACTTGTCTCTCACCATTGAGTATGATGTTTGTTATGGGTTTTTATGCTCTTTGTCATGTTGAGGACATTTCCTTTTATTACTCATTTGCTGAGTGTTTTGCTTTTTTCATGAAACAGTGTTGAATTTTGTCAAATGCTTTTTCTGCATCCATTGAGATGATCATGTAGTGTTTTTTCTTTGTTCTATTAATGTGATATGTTACATTGATTGCATTTCTTATGTTGAACTACCCTGGCATTCCTGGGGTAAATCCCACTTGGTTATGTTATATGATACTTTTAATATGCTGTTGGTTTCAGTTTGCTAGTAAGTTGTTGAGGATTTTGGTGTCTGTTTTCATAATGGATATTTGTAGTTTTCTTTCAGTATCTTTGGCTTTGGTATTAGGGTAATGCTGGCTGCTTAGAATGTGTTAGGAAGTGTTGTCTCATCTTCCATTTCTGAAAGAATTTGAGAATAATTAGTGTTAATTTTGTTTCATAGAATTTACCAGTGAAACCGCATAGTCCTGGATTTTTCCATTTGGGGAGGTTTTTGATTATTAGTTCATTCTCTTTACTTGTACTAGGTCTGTTCAGATTTTCTATTTCTTCTTGACTTCATTTTGGTAATTTCTGTGTTTCTAGGAATTTTTCTGTTTCATCTAGATTATCCAATTTTTTGGCATCCAGTTATTCATAGTATTCTGTTATAATTCTTTTAATTTTTAAGGTTGGTACCAGTGTTCCCCCACTTCTATTCCTGATTTTTCACTTGTGTTCTTCTCTCTTTTGTTGTTGTTGTCAATTCCTTTGTCAATCTTGTTGATCTTTTTAAGGAACCAACTTAATTTTTTTAATTAGAGGGCGGCTTAGGTAGGGGTTTCTTGTTTTTGTTTTTGAGACAGAGTCTGTGTTGTCCAGGCTGGATTTGAACTCCTGGGCTCAGGTGAGCCTCCTGCCTCAGCCTCCTGAGTATTTGTGACTAAAAGAACCAATATTCTCTTATCTTTATTCTAAAGATTGATTATTTTCTTCCTTCTACTGGCTTTGGGTTTAGTTTGCTCTTCTTTTTCCTAAGGTAATAATTCCCTAAGGCATAAAGTGAGACGGCTAATTTGACATCTTCTTTTTTAATGTAGGTATTTACAGCTGTAAATTTTCCTCTACATGCTGCTTTTGCTGCATCCTATAAGTATTGGTATGTTGTGTTTTCATTTTCGTTTGTCTCAAGATTGGCCATCATACTAAATCTCATCTGTAGGGAATGCAGACTGAAGCTGAGATAAACTTTCACTGGCATACCCTGTTTTATTGTGTGTTGATTTATTGTGCTTTTCGTATATTGTGTCTTATACAAACTGAAATTTTGCAGCAACCCTGCATCAAGCAAGTATACAGGTATCATTTTCTCAACAACATATGCTCATTCGTATCTCCGTATAACATTTAGGTAATCCTCACAGCGTTTCAAACTTTTTATTTTGTTATGGTGATCTGTGATCAGTGATCTTCAGTGTTTCTATTGTAATTGTTTTAGGGCACCACAAACCATGCCCAATCAAGATAGTGAACTGAATTGATCAATATTGTGTGTGTTGTGATTGCTTCACCAACTGGCCCTTCCTTGCCTGTCTCTCTCCCTCTCCTTGGGCCTCCCTATTCCATGAGACACAACAGTATTGAAATTAGGCAAATTTATAACTGTACAGTGGCCTCTATTAGTGTTTGAGTGAAAGGATGAGTCACATGTCTCTCATTTTAAATCAAAACCTAGAATTAAGCTGAGTGAGGAAGGCATTATACAAGATGAGACAGGCCAAAAGGTAGGCCTCTTGCCGCAAACATTTAGCCAAGTTTGTGAATGCAAAAGAAAAGTTCTTGAAAGAAATTAAAAGTACTACTCCAGTGAGCACACAAATAGTAGGTAATCAAAACAGCCTTGTTACTGATATGGAGAAAGTTTGAATGGTCTGGATAGAAGATCAAACCAGCCACAACATTCCCTTAAGCAAAAGCTTAATCCAGATCAAAACCCTAACTCTCTTCAATTCTGTGAAGGCCAAGAGAGGTGAGGAAGTTTCGGAAGAAAAGTTGGAAGCTAACAGAGGTGGATTCATGAGGTTTAAGGAAAGAAGCCATGTTATAACATAAAAGCTCAAAGTGATGCAGCAAGTGCTGATGTAGAAGCTGCAGCAAATTACCCAGGAGATCTAGCTCTGACAATTCATGAGAATGGCTACACTAACCAACAGATTTTTCAGTGTAGATGAAACGGCTTTCTACTAGAAGAAGATGCCATCTAGCACTTTCATAGCTAGAGAAAAGTAAATGCCTGGCTTCAAAACTGAAGCCTGAGAGACAGGCGGACCCTCTTGTTAGTGGCTAATGAAGCTGGTAACTTTTAAGTTGAAGCCCAATGCTCATTGAACAATTCCATAAATCTTAGGGCCCGTAAGAATTATATGAAATCTCTACCTGTGCTCTATAAATGAATCAGCAAAGCCTGGATGACAGTTCACCTGTTACAGCATGGTTTATGAACTATTTTAAGCCTACTGTTGAGACCTGCTAGAAAAGACTCCTTTTCGAAATATGCTCATTGACAATGCACCTGGTCATCCAAGATCTCTGATGGAGATGTACAAGATGAATGTTGTTTTCATACCTGCCAACACAGCATCCATTGTGTAGCTCATGGAACAAGGAATAATTTTGACCTTGAAGTCACTAAGTACATTTCATAAGGCTACAGCTGCTGTAGCTAGAGTGATTCCTCTGATGGATCTGAGCAAAGTAAATTGAAAACTTTCTGGAAAGGATTAGCTATTCTAGATGCAACTTAAACATTTGTGATTCATGGGAGGAGGTCAAAATATCAACATTAATATGAGTTTGGAAGTTGATTTCAACCCTCATGTATGACTTTGAGGGATGCAAGACTACAGTGGAGCAAGTAACTGTAGATGTGGTAGAAATAGGAAGAAAGCTAGAATTAGAAGTAGAACCTGAAGACTGGGTGCCATGGCTCACGCCTGTAATCCTAGCACTTTGGGAGGCCAAGGCAGGTGGATCACTTGAGGTCAGGAGTTCAAGACCAACCTGGCCAACATGGTGAAACCCTGTCTGTACTAAAAATACAAAAATTAGCCGGGCGTGGTTGTGCAAGCCTGTAATCCCAGATACTCAGGAGGCTGAGCCAGGAGAATTGCTTGAACCTGGGAGGTGGAGGTTGCAGTGAGCTGAGATGGCAATACTGCACTCCATCCTGGGCAACAGAGTGAGACTCTGTCTCAAAAAAAAAAAAGTGGAACCTGAAGATGTAACTGAATTGCTGCAATCTCACGATAAAACCCGATCAGATGAGAAGTTGCTTCTCTAGCGAAGAAAGTGGTTTCTTGAGAGGGAGTCTACTCGTAGTGAAAATAGTGTGAACATTGTTGAAATGACAACATAGGATTTAGAATATTACGTCAGTAAAGCAGTAGCAGGGTTTGAGAAGATTGACTCCAATATCAAAAGAAGTTTTACTGTGGGTAAGATGCTATCAAACATCATTGCACGTTACAGAGAAATCTTTCATGAAAGGAAGAGTCAATCAATGTGTCAAACTTCATTGCTGTCTTATTTTAAGAAGTTGCCACAGCCACCCCAACCTTCAGCATCTGCCACTCTGATTGTCAATATTAAGGCAAAAATCTCAGCAAAAAGAATCAAACTCACTGAATGCTCAGATGACTGTTAGCATTTTTTTAAAGCAATAAAGTATTTTATTTTATTTATTTATTTTTGTTGTTGTTGTTTTTTGAGACAGAGTCTCGCTCTGTCACCAGGCTGGAGTGCAGTGGCGCGATCTCAGCTCACTGCAACCTCTGCCTCCCAGGTTCAAGCAATTCTCCTGCCTCAGCCTCCCAAGTAGCTGGGATTACATGCGCCTGCCACCATACCTGGCTAATTTTTTGTATTTTTAGTAGAGATGGGATTTCCCCGTGTTGGCCAGGCTGGTCTTGAACTCTTGACCTCAGGTGATTCATCCGCCTCAGCCTCCCAAAGTGTGGGATTACAGGCGTGAGCCACTGGGCCCAGCTACAATAGAATACTTTAAGGTATATACCTTGTTTTTTAGACATAATAGCTTTTGTGTAATTAATTGACAACAGTATAGTACAAACATAACTTTTTTTTTTTTAAGTTCCAGGGTACATGTGCAGGATGTGTAGGTTGGTTACATAGGTAAATCTGTGCCACGGTGGTTTGCTGCACCTGTCAACCCATCACCTACATATTAAGCCCAGCATGCATTAGCTATTTTTCCTGATGCTCTCCCTTCACCCCCTACCCCATAGGCCCCAGTGTGTTCCCCTCCCCATGTCTGTTAAATGTAACTTTTATATGTACTTGGAAACCAAAAAAAAAAAAAAAATGGTGGCTCATTTTATTCCAGTATTCACTTTATTGCAGTCGTCTGGAACTGAACCCACAGTATCTCCAAGGTATTCCTGTAATTGGTAAAGAAAGTGACAAATCACTCATTTTAATGAGGGGGGGAGATGTTTGGTAGTTTGTGTTGCACAATGACCTTGTCTGACATGGATGTTTTATGAGATACTATTTTTTTCTTAAGGCAACGTTGTGACAGAACATCAGATAGTCTGATAGCATGAGATTAGCTCTTGGACATTGGGAGCTGCTTTTTTTTTTTTTTTTTTCCTCAGTCTAATTGTTGTCTCTTTATAGGTATTCTTTTTTTCTGTGGCTGCTTTTAAGATTTTTTTTCTCATTGTCTTTTATTTTCATTAGTTTTCCTGTGATGTATCTAAGTGTAGTTTTTATTTATTCATCTCAGAGTTCCAGGTGCTCCCAGAAGCTTTGGCTTGATGTGTTTTGTCAGTTTTACAAAATTCTCAGCGATTATCTCAGAAGTATTGCTTCTGTCTTATATTCTCTCTTCTTTCCTTCCGGGATTCCAACTAGATGTTGGAATGTATGTGTGATCTTTTACCATATCAGTTTCAGCTCTTACTCTTTTCTCTATTTTCCATCCTTTTGTCTCCCCTTGCTTCATTCAATATACTTTGTATTGACCTTTTTCTAGTTCACTAATTATCTCTTTAATTGTATCAACTTTCTGCTTTGTTACATAGTGGCCAGAGCATATGGTCTACAGTGATTTCTGTTTCTGTTGGAAGCTTCTCAGTGGTCATTGTAATACATTCTCAGATTTTATAAATGTTCTGTGTTTTGAAAAAAAGAATGTCTAGTTGTTGTATAGACCTCTCCCTATATGTTTGATCAGTGGTCTACATACTGTTTTCTTCACACACCTCTTAAAATAATTTTGGAAAACTATGGTATTTTTAAGGTGGCATCTGACATTTTTGTCACAAGTGAGAATAATTACATGTTTATACAGTACATTGTATGCATAATTTACATCTCATTTCTTCAGAATCTTTGTACTGTAGATTTAATTCATTAAGGTTACAGAAAATGTCTGTCTTGTAACATTTAACAAAGCCAGTCTTTACAGCTAAACCAAGGTGACCCTTTGTCAGTAAAAATGGCTTCATTTTAAAAATTCAAATAAATGTATTTGTATCACTGTTGATGACCTTTTCATTTCTGAATTTTAATTCTAAGACTGGGAGTCAGGGAGAGGGGTGAGAGAGAAGTATGGAGAGAGAGAGAGAGACAGATACTGAACTCTTCCCTTGAGCTGTTTTTTGATTAACTAAGACTGTGTAGCCTTCAAATTTTCCTATTATGTGCTTTGCTGCAATGGCCTTCTGCCTAAGGAGCTCTGTATTCTCAAACCTTTTATTTGGTTCCCCAAAGGTTTTTACACACTGGAGCATTTGCGCAATGCTAAGATTCTGGGCAGCTCTCTTCTTGACCCTTGAGGTATTCAGTTAGCAAGGTACATAGAAATCTTTGCCTGTGAAACTTAGTATTAGAGGAGGGATGCACAAACTACAACCACAGTAAATAAATATATTGCATGGTGTGTTAGATGGTGTTAATTAAGTGTTATGGGAGGCGGGGGAAGGGATAAACTAGTATAAGTAGATTTGAGAATGCCAGCAGTGTGGAGAAGGTAAGGGTTTTGGGGTGTCAGTTTAACTAGAGTGGTCCAGGTTGGCATTATTCAGAAGATAATGATTGAGCAAAGACTTGAACCAAGATGAAATAGTTTGCCATGAGACTATCTGGGAGAAAGAGCATTCCATCTGAGGAATAGTCAATGCTAAGGCCTTACGCTAGTAGAGAACATATTCAAGAATAGTAAAAACAAAACAACAACAAAAAAGCCAGTGTGTCTACAGCAGAGTGAGTGAGTTGGGGAGAGGAGTAGGAAACGAAGTCAAAGGGTTACTAGGTAGTATCTCTCTGTAGGTCCTTTCAGGTCATTGTAAGGGCTTTTCCTTTTTTATCTGAGAAAAACAGGGAGTCATTTTAGAGTTTTGAGGGACATTATCTGTATGGATCACTCTGATTGCTGTGTTGAGAATAGATGGTAAGTGTGTAAGGATCTGTCCTTGTACTAATACCAGATTAGTCAGCTGATGAAGTCCTAGTGGATCTGGGTATAGCAGTGATGAGAAGTGATTGGATTCTGGATGTATTTTGAAGATAATAGCAGTAGGAATTCCTGATGGTTTAGATATGAGGTGTGAGTAAACAAGAACAGTGAAGGTTGCTCCAAGGTTATTGGCCTGAACAACTGATACAGATGAGGAAGGCTGCTAGATATGTGTTTGGGAACCTTTCTTTTGTACAGTGAGAGAAGGGTGATCTTTAAAAGGGAGATGGGTAAGAAGAACTAGAGTATTGCAAATATAACATCCAGATCAATTTTAGGGAAAGAGTACATACGGAAGTTGAGGAACTAGAAATTAATACTTGACCTGCATACTCTTTGAGAAGTCTGTCTGTACTTTCAGGGGCATACATAGCCCAGTTTGAAGACCACTGTTCAGATCAACCTTAGTAATTATGTTATTAAAATCTTCTGTATTCTTCTTTACTTTTTAAGTCTGCTTGATTTGTTAACCTTTGGGAGAATCGTTTAAAGCCTCCCTCTGTGGCTGTTGATTTGTCAGTTTTTCTTTGTACTTGTAAAAGTTTTTTATTTTTATATTTTATAGCCATTTTGTTGTGTGCCAAGAGATTCATGAATATCTCTATACTTTATTAATTTATAAGATTCATCATTACCAGGCCTAGTACTTAATATCCTCAGGTTCTGTAAACTAGTATGTTTTCAATAAAGAAACACAATCTGCTTTTGGGAGGAGGCTGACAAAACACTTTGAAATTAAAAAAACGACTAACAATAACAACAACAAAGCACTATTATTAGCACTATTTCTTTTCTTTTCTTTTCTTTTTTTGAGATGGAATCTCACTCTGTCGCCCAGGCTGGAGTGCAGTGGCACGATCTCGGCTCACTGCAACCTTGCCTCCCGGGTTCAAGCAATGCTGCTGCCTCAGCCTCCTGAGTAGCAGGGACTACAGGTGCACGGCACCACACCCTGCGAATTTTTTATATTTTAGTAGAGACGGGGTTTCACCATGTTGCCCAGGCTGGTCGTGAACTCCTGAGCTCAGGCAATCTGCCCACCTTGGCCTCCCAAAGTGCTGGGATTACAGGCGTGAGCCACTGCGCCCGGCCCCAGCACTATTTTTTTGAATCAATAAATGAACAACAAAAAGGATTCAGGAACGGTGTTTGGTGGTATAAGCAAACATTCTCCTTAGCCACATACTGGGAATCCTATTGCTAAAAACACGCAAATTTAGCTGCTAACTAAAAATCGGTAACATACATTCAACCCTGGATATCCATGTGGGATTAGTTCCATGACCCTGCAAGAATACCAAACTCCAATGATGCTCCAGACCTTTACATAAAATGATGTTGTATTTGCATATAATCTGTACACATCCTCCCATATATGTTAAATCATCAATATATTTCTTGTAATACCTACTACAGTGTAAATGCCAAGTAGTTGTTATACTTCATTGGTTTCTTATTTGTATTTTTTATTCTTGTAATTTTATTTTTTATTTCTTTTGATCTGAGTTTGGTTGAATCTGAGGATGCAAAACCCACAGAGAGAGCCAAGTATATTTTTGTTAAGACAATAATGTGAGAGAGAAGCACACTAATATATTTTGTTTCAAGAAAAGCAAATTTCTTGTATTTGAATTATTACCATCCTAAATTAAGATACTTGTAGAATAGTGATTATCTTGAAATATTTTTCTTAGATGATAATTGGATTTTTTCTGGTTTCAGAAAAATAAATTGAGCAAGGATAATAACATTTCAAGAGTTCACATTTAATACAAAACATTTCTTTGAAGTAGCACTTTCAGTTTTGTTCTTTTTTTTAGTTCTCAAAGATGTCATACTTTTCCATGTGAATATATGGAATAAATATATTCAAATATATAAATATATAAATTCAATATATAAGTTTGAATTTACATAGTAGAGTTTGAATGTATATAATACAGGTGAGAGGTTAAGTACTCATTATAGATTATTACAGATTTACAGAAATTTGTTTACGATTTAAATCCTTCCTTCAATAGATTAAATTGTAAATCAGTGAAATAATTCAATCCTGGATGTCATATTATTCAAGTTCTATTTCTCATTAGACTTTAATTTTATATTTTCTAAATATGAGATTAAGCAAATTAATTTATGGAACTTTTATGACAGATTATTAAAATCTACAGAA
Source organism: Pan troglodytes (assembly GCF_028858775.2). NCBI lineage: Eukaryota > Metazoa > Chordata > Mammalia > Primates > Hominidae > Pan > Pan troglodytes. Next base: position 140,218,207 of record NC_072398.2, read on the forward strand.
GTTTAAGAAGTCTACATATTAAATAAAATCTGTGAACCTTTGAATTTGAAAAACTTAATTACTGAGGTATTAGAAGGAAACTAGTATACATTCGTTATGTTCCGAGCATCAGGCTAGACATGCTGGTAAGGGTTCTGTTGGTCATCTTTTCCCAAAAATGAAATACAGTTGACCCTTGAACAACATGAGCTTGAACTGTGCAGGTCCACTTAAACGTGGATTTTTTTCGATGAATATAGTCGACTTTCTGTATCTGTGGGTTCTGCATCCGCACCCAAACCAAATGCAGATAAAAAATACAGTCTTCATGGCATGTGAAACCTACATTTATGGAGGGCTTGCTTATCTTATCCATAGATGGTGTCAAGTGCGGGGACTTAAGTATGCGTAGATTTTGGTATCCACCAGGGTTTTAGAACCAATCAGCCATGGATACTGAGGGATGACAGTAGTTTCATCTGCATTAACAATCTATTAAGGCACCAGTTATCTCTTCAGCTGTTGTAAGGAATCCCTTTAAAGCCACCATGTTTGCATTTGCAGTCATGCCACTAACTTTGTTGTGCATACTATAGTGTGCCTTGATCCTGTGGAATATACATGGTTGGGGCAAAAGCTTCATCAACAGCACTTTGAACATTCTTAGCTTTTAAGTTCTTCAACAAATTCCTAGCATTTCCTGAATAAACATTAAGCAAATAGATATCTGACTTGATGCTGATTCTATACTCTAAAACCATTCTTTTGTTATTTCTTTATGTCTTGATAATTGTTGTGAAATTTATAGGTATAGCAGTTTTTTGAATGGTGAAATTGTCTTTGCCCTTTAAAATTATTTCTATTCTGAAGCAATTTATTCCATATGCACATATATTTATCTCACTTCTTTACGTATAATTGTCTCTATTTTCATTTATGTAATTACATACAGTCCCTGACTTACAATGACAATGATTCAATTTTGCGATGGTGCAGAAGCAATGTGCATTCAGTAGAGACTGTATTTTTAATCTTATCTTTTATTATTATAAAATTTTTATAGACTGTGTCAGATTATTTTGGCCAATTGTAGGCTAATGTAAGTATGTATAAGTAGGCTAAGCTACAATGTTCAATAGTTTAAATGTATTAAATGCATTTTCAACATGATGTTTTCCATTTATCATGGGTTTATTGGGAGGTAACCCCATTATATGTAAAGGAGCATCTGTATATGCTTTGTATTCCTAGGACTTTGAACACTCTCACTTTTCTTGAATTTATTAGATATGATAGTTTAGTATTTATATAATATTTCAAAACTGAACATAAACAGCAGACCCATCATAGGTTAAAGAATACCAGAAGGCTCAAAGTAAAATGACAATTTATGGCATAATACTTTCTGTGGAGGGCAAAGTTGACACACTGCCCCTGGAGTATGGGATTGACGTACTTAGGTACATTGGTTTCTTTGAAAGTTTCACAGTTAATAATTTGAACAGATATGTTTTATAGTGAACTGACCCATGTTACACAAATGTGGTCAAAATATTTGATCAGTTACATATATATCACTCATTTCAAATGCTTAAATGCTTAAATTTGTCTTGTTGGAGCCACGTGCATATATGTCTATTACGATGTAAGCTGAGACCATCACTTATTCTAATTACATGAAAGCATAAACAACACAACAGTCATTCTGTGCTAACTATGACTTAGTACTCTCCTTTGGTTGCAGCTGTAATTTATTGCCTTCTTCCAGTTGCAGAATTCTTCATTAGGAAATTAATGTTTGATTAGTGAACATCCTTTTGATTTTCTACTGTTGATTCTTATTGTTACATAATTTTACCATGTCTTTAAAGTTATGTCTTTGTAGGGCCTCCCTGCCCTCCTTGCCTTCATCCACACAGTTACCTGCTTCCGTTTACCACATGGGAGCTTCTTTAGATGTGTTAGATTATATTTAGTATTTACTATACTTTGCAGTAAGAATGATCTTGAGTTATTAGGTGTTTATGGTCTGGTACCTGACTTTGTAACATCTGCCTTCCTGTTAACAAGTGAGGATGGTACATGGCATCAGGAACAAGCTGTTCAACAGGTTCAGTGTAATTTGTTTGCTTTTTTTAAATTGCAATCTATATATCAAACTCAGTGCCTTTTTTGTTTTGTTTTGTTTTTTGGTATTGCCAAGGAAAAAAAAAATCTCTGGCTGTAACATTGAGTTTTCATGATACAGTTAGCTCTGTGGCAGTGTGTTGGTCATTTAATGTCATATTTTCATTGTTCAAGAATCAATTTATTGACAGATCATAAGTTAACTAAAGGATTATTTCAGGTAATTGTGAATTTAAAGAATACTTTTAAGGCTCAGTAGTGTAATTCTTCAGTTTTTTGCTCATTATTTCAAATAATGTTAAATGTTAATTATGTAATAACTAAGTACTAAACATTTGTAGTACATATTAGAAGGGACCTTAGAAATCATCTTATTCAATCCTCAACTCCATATTCCTGTCTGTAATGTTCTTGACAAGTAAGCAGTCTAACCTTCTGAACCATTTTATTATTTGGCTTGGTTTTAAAGTCAGTCTCATGCTGGATACCCTTACAAGTGTTCTGTATTTTTTTAGTGTTTCTTCTCAATGTGACATCCAGAATAAGTTATTACCTGGATGATACATTCTGTCTTCTCTTGAAGTGTGCACTAGCTGAGATTTAGGTATATATGTTTGTACATTGTGTATGGTATATATAGGTTTAAATGCCGCAATAATTTTAAATATAATATTTCAGTTAATTAAGATCTGTTTTACAGTTAGACTGACACTTGTGAATGGTTTTCTCTTCTTGACCCAATCTCATACATTACTAACTGAAGTTGTCATGTGTTCGCAAGGATAATTTAAATGAACATAGGGTTTGTGAAAACCTGACAGATCCTAACTATAATTCAGCTAGTGGGCAGCATTATAATTTATTTATAGCTGTGTAATATAGCAATTAATGAACTAATATACAATGAGGGCAAATTGTACTATATTTTGCATGAAATTATACAACACAACAAAGGTTGGCATTATGTAGTTAAGTACCCACAAAATGTTAACCTACTTGTAATAAATACAATTAATAATGTACATAAAAGAATGAAATTAAGCTAATTTTCTATCAGAAAAGAATTATTCATGAACAGAAAGTGGACAGCATAGATTTGATGACAGAAAGGTTGTATCTAATCTGAATTACTGAGTGACCTAGGAAGCTTGCTCAGAGGGATTACAGAATAATTATGTTAATATGCAATTATCACCTCATTTCTTCTGTAGTAACCTCAAGATGTAGTGTAGTGAGGGTGTTATAGCAAGTGCTGATAGTTTGCAAAAATACTGATGTTTGAGATTTCTGAGACAATAAGTCTAGCTTGAGGCATATAAGTGATGATCTGTCATCTTGAAGACAGATCTGACCTTTGTACAATTTTTTTAGTGCTCACAGTATATAACTAGAGGCAGTTATAGCTGTAGAACTCATTATGATTTTCTAGAAATTGAAATATATTTTATGTAGATTTCAAGTTCTGTTTGCAGCTTTTTAAAAAGGTGTGTGAATTTTTTAAAGACTATTTTAAAAACCAGTTAAAAGAAAAATTCTATGGTTATATGATTATATGGGGAAGATTTAGTAATGGTGTCTAAACAGTGTTTAAAAATCTTAATTGATATATAAGGAGTCCAAACATCAGTTTATTTATCTTAATTTATTAGCTTCTGTTTTTTAAACTTAATGAATAATGCCCACCTTCAAATATGTTCCTACTTTGTTATAGTAACCTAAACTGGTATTGATGTCTCTGTTATATATACATTTGACTATACAAAGGTAGTTGAAAAACTATTTGAGATGGTGTAAAATTAACTCAAGTCAAATGCTTTCTTGCCTAGATGCCACATAACCCAACATGAATGTAGTAAAATAATTTTTGATGATGTTAAAATTCTGTATCAATTATTCAGTGCAACAGATTTTGATGATCCATGGTTCTGCATTGTATCTCAGCACAACAGCTATGAGTCTTGAGTACTGTTACTAAGAAGAAGTATATTTGGAGCATTGTGTAATTAGAATATATTCTGAACATTTTAATTGTTCCTAAAATAAGTACCCACAAAACGTTAATCTACTTGTAGTAAATGCAGTTAATAATGTACATAAAAGAACAAAATTAAGCTAATTTTCTCTCAGTAAAGAATTACTCATGAACAGAAAATGGACAGTATAGATTTGATGACAGGAAGGTTGTATCTAATCAGAATTACCAAGTGACCTAGAAAGCTTCCTAAGTCAACTTTTGTAACATATTTTCAAACTGATGCAGAAGGTAACATCTTTTATTTTTGAGTAGAGATAATTAATAATTTAGGGGTAAGTAAGCCATATTTTATTATGTGGATGTGAAGGAAAACTTTCATTGTTAAAGACTTCATTTTATATTTTAACAATATTTAATCGGATTTTTTTTTTGCTAGATGTGTTTTGTAGATAAAATATCTGTTATGCACATATATTTTCTCTATGTTTTTGAACAAAACAGGTTGATATCTTCAGAATGTGAACTTATGAAAAGCTCTTATAAAGCCATTCCAGTAATGAGGATGCAGTCTCCAAGCTGACATGATGTTCTCATAGTTTGTCACCCTGCTGTTCAGGGGGTACCAATGAAGTTGCTTTAAATGGGAAGCGTCTGTTCCATCTCTAAACCTCTTAACACCAGAACAGATGGGTGGAACATAGAACATGGAAGGTTTTACCTCTGAGGTGGTAACAGTGAAGCCACTCATTAACACTGAATTTACCACTTCGTTAGCAACATTGCTTCCTGTTGAGAAAAACTAATATAGGCTTTCAAATTGACTTAGCATATATTTGTCCACCTCTGTGATTATAATAAGTGGGAACGGAAAGGAAAGTAACTGTCTTTCAAGTTAGTTTTTTGTCGTTCGTTTCAGATTTATGAGATTGTTGCTATTGAAGCGTTTTATGTTTTCTACCTAATTTAATGAGAAATATCAGGAATGAATAGTAGTGTAGCATTAAGGCTTGCTTTTCTTTCCCTTGACATTTGCACACCCTTTCCTAACACATGTTTATGTGCTGCCCATTTTTAACTTCTGTGTATGTGATGTAGAGACTCCTGCTGGGTGATGCATTAGCACCATTTTGGAGTGATATCATTAAATGTGATCTTATTGGAAGTCTATTTTTATTACCACAGAAGTTTGCCAATCTCAAAACAGAATTCTAAAACCTACGAGGGGTGGAAAAAATGATTGTTGGTATAAAAAACAATGTCAAAGATACTGGTAATAGGTATTTGTTGTATTAAATAACATTTTATGGAAAGAATAAGATCAGATTATAAGTGCTTGTTCTAAGTTATAAAATAAGAAAAATGTAAGAACAATTTTATTATTTTATTGTTTTTTATTTTTTGAGACGGAGTCTCACTCTGTCGCACAGGCTGGAGTGCAATGGCACGATCTTGGCTCACTGCAAGCTCTGTCTCCCGGGTACACGCCATTCTCCTGCCTCAGCCTCCCGAGTAGCTGGGACTACAGGCACCCACCACCACGCCTGGCTAATTTTTTTTATTTTTAGTAGAGACGGGGTATCACCGTGTTAGCCAGGATGGTGTCAATCTCCTGACCTTGTAATCCACCCGCCTCGGCCTCCCAAAGTGCTGGGATTACAGGAGTGAGCCACCGCGCCCGGCCTAAGAACAATTTTATTATTCTTGAATTAGATTTAATGTTTTACAAAGCATGAAATTGGTACCCTTAAAGGATAGTAGAAATATTGAACTATATTGAACATGTTTTGATTTCTAAATGTTAGATTGTAAGGTCCTGTTGCCCTAAAATAGTATTACTTGTTATGCAAATTAAAAATACTGCAAAAGAAAAATATACAGGCTTCATTCTTTATCTGAGAGCAGGAACCTAACTTGTCTTGTTTACCATTATATCTGGAATACGGGAACAATGCATGGCACTACTAAGTGCTTAGGAAATATTTGGAGAATAACTGCAAAAAAGGAGAAGAAATATGGAAGCTTATGCCAGTACTTCAATTAGTTAATACCTGGGGTTGCCAAATAGCAGGTTCTTTAAATTGTACATGAAAATTACTGGATATTTTGAGGACCTTATTATAATTACTGAGTTAATAAATCAGAACCTGATGGAACTTGTGTTTGAATGGGGTATCCAAATTTCATAGGAACAAAACTGTTTTTCTTCTTTACACTTTAGGAACTTTTACTTTGATTTTTGAAATTGTGTTTTTATTAATCCAATACTTATTCAGTCTTTTATTCAACAAATATTGCCTGAGCACCTATGCCAAGTGATGTACTAGGTTCTAGAGATATGATAGTGACTAGATTACATTCCCAGCCCTCAAAGAGCTGACATTCTTTGAAGAAGGCAGATACTTCCAATGTGGCCATTTCTAAGAGCAGGAAAAAAACAGGTTGCAAGGGAACTTTTCATAGTGGGGGTAGGCATTACGGTCATGGTGTGAATGGACCCCAAACATTCAGAAATACTGTTTCCTTTAAAAATATTGTACTTTTTTCTCATAATGATTAAATATCTTATCAAAAATGCCTAGAAAAGTTTTATCTACATTTTATATGAAATAAATTTAAAACATGTTTATGCTATTCTATTGTAAAATGTGTTAGGCCATTGCACTAGACCACCAGATCATAAGTGGGATAACTGCATTTAGAGAATGCCTAGAATTTGGGGCCCCACATATGAAAGTTTGACATAAACCTTCATTAATTTTAACTTTAGTAAAGTTAAAATTCGCTTTACTAAAATTTAGTTAACTTTACTAAAGTTAAAATTATAGTTAAGGTTAATTTGAATAAGGAATGAACAAAACTATGAATAAAGCATTTTTACAATTGATAGAATGTTGGGAGAACATTAAGCATCTTGAGAGCAAAGCAGTCTTTTAAAAAGGACTATTTCATACATAAAACGTTGATGTTGATAGCAAATATGTTCATTCAATAAAGTTATTTACTGAATGGTGTTTTGTTACCTTCAGGAATGAACTTATAAGTGACAAATCTTTTACTTCTCTGCAATATTTGATAATTTATATTGTTCTCTAGAATAGAGTGACTACCTCTGATAAACCTACTTAAGTGAAAGAATTTTCTTTGTATTAGCAATCTCCACGTGAGGTTTAAAATTTTTTCAGTCTGTAGCATATTTATATTGTTTTTGAGTGTGTATACATGTGTATCTGTGTGTATGCTGCTTTTCCCTAGTGTGTTTGTGTATGTTGCTTTTCCCTAGACATTTTGTATACATGACGTATTGGATTGTTGTTGTTGCCTAGCATGAAGAACAATATTAACCTTTGAGGTGCTTTTTAAATATTTCAATATGTTTGTGTTCTTTCATTCTTGGAAAATTATTAGAATCTCAATATAAAGAGTAGAAAATTAAACTAATAAAAATATGTACTTTCAACTCTCCATACATTCTAATAGTATTTTTTCTTTCATGCAAATCTAAATTTTTTTTTTCCATTTTCTAGACTAAATGTGTTAAATGGGCTTGCCAACAATATGGATGATTTGAAGATAAACACCGATATTACTGGTGCTAAAGAAGAACTCCTAGATGACAACAATTTTATCTCAGACAAAGAGAGCGGAGTTCATAAGCCAAAAGATTGTCAAACATCATTTCAGAAAAATAATACATTGACTCTGCCTGAAGAACTGTCAAAGGACAAATCTGAAAACGCCTTAAGTGGAGGCCAGTCTAGTCTATTTATACATGCTGGTGCTCCTACTGTTTCTAGTGAAAACTTTATCTTGCCTAAAGGAGCTGCTGTTAATGGACCAGTTTCACACTCCTCCTTAACTAAGACTTCCAATATGAATAAAGGCAGTGTTTCATTAACCACTGGACAGCCTGTGGATCAGCCAACAACAGAATCTTGTTCAACTTTGAAGGTAGCAGCTGATCTTCAGCTGTCTACACCACAGAAAGCAAGTCAACACCAAGTTTTATTTTTGTTATCAGATGTAGCACATGCTAAGAATCCCACCCATTCCAATAAAAAACTACCTACCTCTGCTTCAGTTGGTTGTGACATTCAGAATTCAGTAGGGAGTAATATAAAGTCAGATGGCACTTTAATAAATCAAGTAGAGGTGGGTGAGGATGGTGAAGATTTATTGGTGAAAGATGATTGTGTCAATACAGTAACGGGAATTTCCTCAGGTACAGATGGATTTAGGTCAGAAAATGATACAAACTGGGATCCCCAAAAAGAGTTCATTCAATTTCTTATGACTAATGAGGAAACAGTAGATAAAGCTCCACCTCATTCTAAAATAGGTCTAGAAAAAAAAAGAAAGCGAAAAATGGATGTAAGCAAGATAACTCGTTATACCGAGGATTGCTTTAGTGATTCTAATTGTGTACCCAATAAATCAAAAATGCAAGAAGTAGACTTTCTAGAACAAAATGAAGAGCTACAAGCAGTAGACTCACAGAAATATGCATTATCAAAAGTGAAGCCTGAATCAACTGATGAAGACTTAGAATCTGTGGATGCCTTCCAACATCTAATTTATAACCCAGATAAGTGTGGAGAAGAGAGTTCACCTGTTCATACTAGCACTTTTCTTTCAAATACCTTAAAAAAGAAATGTGAAGAGAGTGATTCTGAGTCACCTGCTACTTTCAGTACCGAAGAGCCATCATTCTACCCCTGTACAAAGTGCAATGTGAATTTTAGGGAGAAGAAGCACCTCCACAGGCATATGATGTATCATTTAGATGGGAATAGTCACTTTCGCCATCTTAATGTCCCAAGGCCATATGCTTGTAGAGAATGTGGACGGACATTTCGAGATCGCAATTCACTTCTAAAACATATGATTATTCACCAGGAGAGAAGACAGAAGTTGATGGAGGAAATTCGTGAATTGAAAGAACTTCAGGATGAAGGAAGAAGTGCACGATTACAGTGTCCTCAGTGTGTGTTTGGTACCAATTGCCCTAAAACATTTGTGCAACATGCTAAAACCCATGAAAAAGATAAAAGGTACTACTGCTGTGAAGAGTGTAACTTCATGGCAGTGACAGAAAATGAATTGGAATGCCATCGAGGCATTGCACATGGGGCAGTGGTAAAATGCCCTATGGTCACTTCTGATATTGCCCAGAGAAAAACACAAAAAAAGACTTTCATGAAAGACTCTGTAGTAGGATCATCCAAAAAATCAGCTACCTACATATGTAAGATGTGTCCTTTTACTACTTCAGCCAAAAGTGTTTTAAAAAAGCACACGGAGTACTTGCATTCATCATCATGTGTTGATTCATTTGGTAGTCCTCTTGGACTTGATAAAAGAAAAAATGACATCCTTGAAGAACCTGTAGATAGTGATAGCACTAAACCATTAACTAAACAACAGTCAACCACGTTTCCAAAGAACTCTGCTTTAAAACAAGATGTGAAGCGAACATTTGGATCAACCTCACAATCAAGTAGTTTTTCAAAAATTCATAAGCGGCCACACAGAATACAGAAAGCTCGGAAAAGCATTGCCCAATCAGGTGTAAACATGTGCAATCAAAACAGCTCTCCTCATAAGAATGTTACAATTAAAAGCAGCGTTGACCAAAAACCTAAGTATTTCCATCAAGCAGCAAAAGAAAAGTCTAATGCCAAGGCAAATAGCCACTATTTGTATAGACACAAATATGAAAACTATAGGATGATCAAAAAATCAGGTGAATCATATCCTGTGCATTTCAAAAAAGAAGAAGCTAGTTCATTAAATTCTTTACACCTGTTTTCATCATCAAGTAATTCTCACAACAATTTTATTTCAGACCCTCATAAGCCTGACACCAAAAGGCCTGAAAGCTTCAAAGATCACAGACGTGTAGCTGTAAAGAGAGTAGTTAAGGAATCTAAGAAGGAAAGTTCTGTTGGAGGGGAAGACTTGGATAGCTATCCGGATTTTTTGCATAAAATGACTGTTGTCGTTTTGCAAAAACTTAATTCTGCTGAAAAGAAAGATAGTTATGAAACAGAAGATGAAAGTTCCTGGGATAATGTTGAGTTAGGAGACTACACTACACAGGCCATAGAAGATGAAACCTATAGTGATATTAATCAAGAGCATGTAAATTTATTCCCTTTATTTAAGAGCAAAGTGGAAGGTCAGGAGCCTGGAGAAAATGCTACTCTTAGTTATGACCAAAACGATGGCTTTTATTTTGAATACTATGAAGATGCTGGAAGTAACAACTTTTTGCATGAGATACATGATCCTCAGCATTTAGAAACTGCAGACGCTTCATTGTCAAAGCATAGTTCTGTTTTTCATTGGACTGATTTGTCTCTTGAGAAGAAATCGTGTCCTTATTGCCCAGCAACATTTGAAACAGGTGTTGGGTTATCAAATCATGTCCGGGGGCATCTTCACAGAGCAGGATTAAGCTATGAAGCCCGTCATGTTGTATCACCAGAACAAATAGCCACAAGTGACAAAATGCAGCATTTCAAAAGAACTGGCACAGGAACACCTGTTAAACGAGTTAGAAAAGGTAAGTTCTCCATGGGGATGATTTGGGCTGATAGGTCTGTGTTCTAATTCTGAAGATTTAAAAGTTTTGTTTGAATTTAGTCTTTATTAGAATCATAATCTTATGTTTCAGAATTAACTCATTTTAGGGTGGTCAGTTTATATAAGAAAGTCTGATATTACTCTTAAAAATTTTTTTCTAGCTATAGAGAAGTCTGAAACCACTTCTGAACACACTTGTCAGCTCTGTGGTGGTTGGTTTGATACTAAAATTGGATTATCAAATCATGTTAGAGGCCACTTGAAAAGACTTGGAAAGACGAAATGGGATGCTCACAAATCTCCAATCTGTGTTCTGAATGAGATGATGCAAAATGAAGAAAAATACGAAAAAATCTTAAAGGCATTGAACAGTCGTCGTATTATTCCCAGACCATTTGTAGCTCAAAAACTTGCATCAAGTGATGACTTTATATCTCAAAATGTTATACCTCTTGAAGCATACCGTAATGGCCTAAAGACTGAAGCTCTGTCAGTGTCTGCATCAGAAGAAGAAGGGCTGAATTTCTTAAATGAATATGATGAAACAAAACCAGAACTGCCCAGTGGGAAAAAGAATCAGTCTCTTACACTCATAGAACTTCTTAAAAATAAAAGGATGGGAGAAGAAAGGAATTCTGCTATTTCTCCTCAAAAGATCCATAATCAGACAGCAAGAAAGAGATTCGTTCAGAAATGCGTTCTTCCATTAAATGAGGATAGTCCGTTGATGTATCAGCCACAAAAAATGGACTTGACTATGCACTCAGGTAAGAGGACGTTTATGACTATGCTATACACAGTTTACATGCAGTTCAATTATGCCTTCTTTAATGGAATCTATGTGGAAAATACTTTCTCACAATCTTCCTGTTTAAGCTGCTTTTTTTTTTTACAGAGCACAGATTGGTTATTCTACTGTCATTTCTGTATAACTCATCAATTGATGCTCATTAGCACTGAGTTCTCTGTGCCTCTTTTCTTGGTCTGAATGTAAGGTGAGAACAAAAGCAGAAGAAAACCACACACACACACAATAAAAACAACAAACAAAAAGCTGATCTGTAAAAATAAAACTTGCTCTGGCTGGAGGATGGTTGTGGATGGGAGGTTGATGTTCAAAAGCATAGCATTATTGAAAAGGCATACCTCTGTCATATTTTTGCCAGTTCTCCAAGGTGATCATGTTTTCAAGATTTAGCTGTTGGTTTTTCCACTGCTTAGGTAAAACAAAACAGACTCTTAAAGCTGAATGGATTGGTGTCTGTTGTGATTAACCCAAAGAAACATCTCCCTCTCCAATTCCTCACGGTATTGTGGAATAGTTTGGTTTTGGAGAACAGTTGTGAACATAAAACATATTTGTTTGGGGTTTTAGGTTTTAAAATAGTGCTCTAATGGAACAGAACAGATGATTTAGCTTAGTGCTTGTGCACCAATAGTTTTTCCTTTTGAAAGGAATATTTTGTATGTATTGGCAAATAATGTGGCAAATAAAGTAGCCAAACTTTATTCAGTATTGCCAAGTGTGGTTTATACTTTTAGACTAGAAAAATTTTAAGTGTTTTTTCTAGATTTCTTTTTGAAGGTTAATGTTGAAGGTTTATGTAAATGGTCTCATGATTAGAGCTCTAAGTTGAATGTGTCGGAGGTAATAGTTAATGGATTAATAACGACTAACATTACTGTAAAGTAATGTTGTTTATTTGCTTTGGGGCAGACATTGTGATATCCCAAATAGTTGTAATGCAATTTTGATTTAAGGAAAGATAACTTTGTATTGTAAGTGGTCTGGAAAGCAGTTTATCTTGTATGAGCTTCTGTTTAATCCGGCTTTTTCTTTCGAATAAAGAGTCTCTGAAAGTCAATAGCTTTCAATATTTTTTCAGAAGGATAAAATGCAGGGAAGATGTGTTAGCTGTGTTGACCAAGGGGTAGTATACTTCAGAGATGGAAAGCATATTTGTGGCTATCACAGTAATGCTGAAGAAACCAGTTGAAATGTGTTGGGGGAGTGAGGATTGTCTGAGAAGTTAGGAGTTTCTTATTGTTTGAACATGTTTTTCCTGTGATGACTAAGATGTTAGCTTGTTGATCATTTATTTAGCACAAAGATTTTAGCAAAAAACTTTAAATCATTAACTTTCATTATTGATTGCGCATTCAGAGTAATGAACATAAAATACCCTAAATAAAATGTTGTGTCTAACAGCTGTTCAGTGGTGTGTTTTACCACCTTTTCTCCCAGCCTTCATCAGAAAGCCTAATTTAGTATTGAGACTTTTACGGTTTTGTGGGTAAAACACTTTAATTACCACTTTGTCAACTAGACTTTTTAATTCTTTTTATTGGTAATGTTGTAAGCTTTGAAACTTCTCAACAGAACCGTGGTGTTCAAATCACAGGATTGTATTGTAGTAGGTTTAAGAAATAATCTGCGTAACACAGAAATCTGCAAGAAAGTAATAATAGGTGTATATCCAGAGGAGCTCAAAGGTTCAAGTCACTCCTCTTCTACCTTTCCAAAGAGCATGAGTTGACTCTAAATACTAACTACAAACTAATAACAATTAACTTAATTTCCCCTCCTTATTTTAAGTTAACCTATTTCATTGAACGTTTTGAAAACCATCTTTATTGTGGTGCTTTTCTACACTCTTTAAGCTAAGAAAATTTCACTTTTTGAAGTGAGAACTGGATTATAGTTTTCTTTTGAATGATAGGTATGCCTGTGAAGCTTAGAACATGTGTGCATTGCAATACGACGTTTACAAGTGCTGTTAGCCTGTCCAACCACTTACGCGCTTATGCACGAAAGAAGAGTGCTGGACTTTTGACTGGTACAGGTATGTTTGAACAGATATCACAGCAAGTCTGTTTGATACAATACACTTTTTTTTTCCCCACCAGACTGGTGTTAATTCAGATCATATTTATAGCTTTCTTTGGTAAGCTGCAGTTGAGTCTGAATACACATTGAATTTCAGCAACTTGTAAACTGTTAGATGTAATTCTAAGCAAGTTAATCTTTTTCTTTTGGCTCTTATTGACTTAATTTGGGGGAAAAAAAAATTAACCCAAGAGGTGTGGAACTTTTGAGTCTACCTTAATCCCATTTCTTTTTTAGAATACTATTTTTGATTTTTAAATTGATTTTAGATTCCAGTAAAACACCTCTCTTTATAGTTCTAGTCAGGCTCAGTGGTGTGTCCCTATAGTCCCAGCTACTCATGAGGCTGGCAGGAGGATCACTTGAGCTCAAGAGTTAGAGGCTATAATGTGCTATGATTGTGCCTGTGAATAGTCACTGCACTCCAGCCTGGGCAACATAGCATAAAAATATTGTAGTTCTAGCTTGGGGAAATCCTTTATTAGAAAAGGAAATTATAGGGAAATTTCAAAATGTAGACTTGATTAGGAAACTAAGCAAACTAATGAATTTTCATTAGTCTATAGATTAGATCTTTGAAGGGGTGAGCCTTAATAATGGCTTGTGTTGACAAGTGAATAGATTTTTCTTTTAATACTTCTTAAATATATTAAGGATTAATAAATTTAGCTATGCACATAAGTGTTAACATGCACATTTCTGTGTTATTTTTGGTTGGTTAGCCCAACCTTGCAGATACCTCTTAATACTGCTCATCTGTGAAAATTTTATTAGCTTACTTATATGTAATACGCTTCTTATAACCTACAAAATGCTTTGCACTTTCATTTGTAGTCTTTTAAGCTACCCTGCTTCAGCAAATCTCATTTCCCTCACATCTTAAAATATACCCTCTTTTTGACATAGATCTACATAAATTCTTTTGCCTAAAATTCTTTCCAATCATTTTATTTCTCTTGCTCTTTTTTAGATCACTGCCTCCTGCTTTCTTCTACTTGTTTTCCCAGCTTTTTTGTTCTTCCTCATGTCCTAGAACTTAGATCCAATATGTTCTTGCTTTCAAAAAACCACTTATATTTATACTAGTGTCTTTCTTCTGCTTCTTTGCATTCTTCCTTAACTTGATATACAAATGACCAGGGATGAATGTTGACAATTTATATTAAAAAGAGAGGAGTGGGGTGAGTTTTAGTCTACTGGATTAGGCCTCCTACTCTGAGATTATAATTTTTATATACCCTCACCTTTATCAGGCATGGCAAGTGATTGCAGACATTAGAGGTGGGGAACAATAAAAATAAGTGACTATACAAGTAGGAAATCATTATTGTTACCATACTTGCTAACTTTTATTGAACATTTACTATGTGTCAGGCACTATGCTATGCAATTTACATGCATAACATTTAATCTTTACAACAGCCATACAAGTTGTAGGTACTGGAATTCTCTTACGTTTTATAGGAAACTAGGACTTAGAGAACTTAATTTGCTCAAACTTACACAGTTAATAAGTAGCAAGGTTGTAATTCAAATCAGGGCTATCTTACCTAATCTTTGTTTTTAATCACTATTCTCTACCTTACACAGGCGGCCTATTTTTGAATTTCTTATTTTTAAAATAAGAAATTGAAATAAAAATAAGCAATGGAAAATTCTAAAATGAAGGTGGGTTTGTTTGTTTATTTATTTATTTATTTTGAGACGGAGTCTCGCTCTGTCACCCAGATTGGAGTGCAGTGGCGCGCTCTCGGCTCACTGCAACCTCCACCTCCCTGGTTCAAGCAATTCCCCTGCCTCAGCCTCCCGAGTAGCTGGGATTACAGACTCACGCCATCATGCCTGGCACATTTTTTTGTATTTTTAGTAGAGATGGGGTTTTACCATGTTGGACAGGCTGGTCTCGAACTCCTGACCTCAGGCAGTCTGCCCGCCTTAGCCTCCCAAAGTGCTGGGATTACAGGCGTGAGCCACCGCACCTGGCCTGAAGGTGGGTTTAAAATGGGGACTATTCTGGTGAAGACTGAATAAATAAGAGTCTGATTAAAAAGAGCAGAGATCCAAGAAGTGCTTAGGCCTAAATTAGACTTTAGAGGAGTTAATGTTCCATTCTGATTATTCAAGCAGATTATGCAAATATCCAATAAGGCAAGATATCTCCAGTCCAGATTTTATTAGTCCATTAAAAAAATGCTTTTACTTCATCTGAAAATTCTGCAAAACACAGGATTAATTACTTATAAATAACTGGTAGTAAATCTCCATTTACCAAGAATGCACTTATGAAGATTATCTAAAAAATCTTCATTATCAGAGAGAAAAGTAATGTAGGATGACTGGGAATATGTTTAGGTCCTGAAGAATAAAAGAGGGTGTTATTTTAAAAATATGATTAAGTACTACCAAAATATTAGAAGTACTAGGAAATAGAAAGCGTGTGTTTGGCAGTCCTAGGCAAAGAAAAGGAAAATGAGAAACTGAAGAAAGCCTAGGGTCTTATTTTCCACACCCAGTAGCCACTTTTGAGAAACTTTAAAAACTAATGCTTCTTTTTCTTGGAAATTCTGAAACATTTTTTCCCTCATTAAAAAAAATCTTCTTGATCAGTAGAGCTATACAGATGTCTTTGCTGCTTATTCATGCCAACTAAGAAGTTTTTTTTCAAGCTTTATTAACTTTTCTGTTTTCCAGATAGAGAATTCTGTATTGTATTTACAAACTCCACATACTAATTATCCCCCATATCAATATCACTGTTATAAAGCAGTGTTCCTAAAAACCTATGGCCCTAGAAGGTTCCACTTGGTTATTATAAGTGATTCATTAATTTATATGAGTAACAGGCATCATTTTTCAAGAACACATGATCTTTTAATGAATAAAATGCAAATTCATTTTTATAAAATCTTACCTTAGTATATCACAAAATTGGAACAATGTAAAGGGAAAGTAGATAGGAATAAAGCCTCCCTAACCATGTCCAGTATGTGTATTTCTAGTTTAAGCAATCTTAATTCATGTAGATTTTAAGTTGTGTGGTCCACTCTTGAATACAAAGCTTAGATACCCTCAGACTAAATGGTAAAGGCCTGCTTTTGGTTACCTGTGATAGAATAAACTTTCAAGCCTTCTTAGAAGCCACAGCTCCTGGTCTCTTCTGTGGGAACTGGTGACTTTTTGAGGGAAGAAAAATATTTCTTCTAACTTATAATCTCTTCAAGTATCCTGAATACACTGAAAAGGATATCCCTCTTCTTCCCAAAATACCTGTTTACTGGTAACTTAAATACTTCTAATGTGATGGTTCTCAATCTTTACTGGGGTCACCGACATCTTTGAGAATTTCATGAAAGCTGTGGGCCCCATCCCAGAAACATGCACTTATTTGTTCTCAGATAAAAATTTTTGTGTGTATAGGCTTTGCGTATCTCCTGAAGGCTATCACCAATTTGTCTGATGGCAAATTGAGAAAGGAGAGATGCCAGAATAAAAGGAAAGTAGAAACAGAACTAGGAATCAGAAGCCTTAAGAAGTTCTTTTTTTTTTAAGAGCAGAAGATGCTTAAAATGCAAGAATTGCATAATAGCAAAACTAATTGTGGGGTCATTATCTTCCCTAATATTTGTAAAAGGAACCGATGGAGGAAATAGGAAAGATTTAGAATTGAAGATTTGGAAGAGGTAGGCAGACTTGGGAGAGTTAAATTGTCATAAAAGAATAATTTCACAGATTAAAGTTTTGCCCAGAACTGTCCCAGTTTATCTTCTGTTGGGTAGGTTCAAATAAATTGTTTAATAATTTTTCTCTGTCTTCACTTGTAGATAATTTATGAAGCTGTTTTACTTCCTTTCCCCGATCAATCTTTATCAAAATAGACTAGAATCAAAGGGTTTATTTTATATCCTATATTGTAAATTTAAGGCAGACTTCTTATTCAAGAGTTTATTCTAGTTATTTATGGAATGCAGTAATGGTAGGGTTTTTTTTTTTTTGAGATTTTGTTCTCTTTAATGTTTTACATGCTCATACAGATTTTTTTCTGGTTAATTTTCCATACAGTTTAATGAGAACATTATATAGTTTTCATTAAATATTGAAATTTTATAATGTAGCTTATATTAATTACTTCTGGACTTTTTATTTTACTGATTAGCTTTTTTTGTGCCTAATGTTTTAATTAAATGATGTATTTTTATGCTAGCCATATTAAGAACATAGTTCTATTAAGTTATTAATGGAGTGACTATACATACTGGTTTACCTTGTTGCCACACCTAAGTACTAGTGCCTCTTTTACTCTCATAAGTGTCCTGGATTGAATAGTAAATTAATCATCCTGGTTATTAAAATTGCTAAAGCATTTAAAATTAAGGTAAAGCATATTCTATCAACCTAATCTGCAATCAGGAAAAAAAATATATTTTGAGGTCAAAATAAGAGTGAATTTCAACAGGTAGGGAAAGGGAAATACAGAGTAGAGAGAATGTTGTTAAAGGAAGTGGATCTGTCAGATGAATGCCACAATGCTTTTCTATGGTAGATAGCATGTTGTTATCTTTTGTAAAGAAGAAACAATGATGGTAGCAGTCAGCATTTTAATTGAGACTTTATTTTATATCTTGACCACATGTACAAATTTACATTAATACAAACACACAATTCCTTGTGTACTCACCTAAATGTACTTTAATATTTTCTTTTTTATTATATTCTTTGTTGTGAAAAATTAATGCTGGTCATGAGCCAGTAAATTGATTTGCTACCCACTTAAGAAGTCACTATCATAGATTGAAGACACTGCCCTAACTGCCTCTTTCTCTTAGGGGTTGGTACTGACCAATGGTAGTAGTATCTTAGAAGTCATAACTCTTCTGTGGCAGCAGGTGAATTTTCTATACTCATTCTATCCACATTTTTCTCTCTAGATCACTTTTGTAAATCAAATGCTAACCTCTGGGACTTAAAGTAATTGGAAATTTCTAGTTACTCATTTAAAATTAATGCAAGAAAAATATTTTTATATTTGGGAGGGGCTTCATTTCATTATCTTCAGAACAATTTTGTGTGTGTGTGTGTGTGAGATGGAGTTTCACCCTAGTTGCCCAGGCTGGAGTGCAGTGGTGCAGTCTCGACTCACTGCAACCTCTGCCTCCCAGGTTCAAGTGATTCTCCTGGCTCAGCCTCCTGAGTAGCTGGGATTACAGGCACACGCCATCACGCCCAGCTAATTTTGTATTTTTAGTAGAGATGGGGTTTCTCCATGTTTGTCAGGCTGGTCTCGAACTCCTGACTTTAGGTGATCCGCCCGCCTGGGCTTCCCAAAGTGCTAGGATTACAGGCGTGAGCCACTGCACCCAGCCCAGAACGCTTTCTTGATACGTTTTGGAAGTAAAGCCCAATTGTTGCTATTCTACAACAAATGACTTATCCATCATAATTATTTGACTTTTCTGATGAGGTCAATACCACTAGTGCAATATATTAACGTTTTTAAAAAATCAAGTCAGTGTTTTATTTTTCATACCATCTACTTTTAAGTGTAATCGTAGTAGGTTTCTTTTGCCTGTTTTCAGCTTTAATGATATAATTGGCCACACAGGACTGTAACAAGTACTAGTGAACATATAGCACAGTATCAAGTGCTGAATGGGTTTGTAAGCCACTAGAAAAGTCATTCTTATGTTGTGGAAAGTGCTATGGGAGCACTTTCTGATGTGATAGAAAAAATAGTATTGTGAAAGCTTCCCAATGTGCATTAAATTATTTGTTCATTCATGAGTGTCACTGTAGTGTCTTTTAAAAATAATATAGTATTGCATGTTTGAAAAATTGCATGTTTTCATAGTGGTTCATTCAGACTGAAAGAGTGTAAGTAGAAAATTTTGATCTTCTTATTAAGATTAAACTCCAAATGAGCAAACTTGCTTCTGCTTAAAGCAAACTCCTTGATAATTCTTCCAGACTGGGCTGAGGAGGGTATGTGAAAAGTATGAGACATGTCTCTGCTGTCAGAGAAATTAGGAAAGGATTGTTGACAATATACATAAAACTATCAAAAATTGAAAACTGTGCAAGATAGTATACAACTAAATGGCATATCGGCTTTAAGTGTTGTAGGAGTTCAGGTTGATTATTTTAGTCTAAGCCTCCTTTTGAGGGGAGCTGGGAGTTGAGATTCCTTTTTTTTCTGATGCCCTTACTGTTTGTCTCATTGAATTAGAGCTTGTAAAAAACAGAAAAAATAAATAAATAAAAGTAGTTCATGCTGGTATGCTTCTTGTCACTTTTTAAATGCAAGAGAACAACAAAACTAGCAGCCATACAAAATTTTATTCATTCAACAAAAGTTTGAGTTCTTGTACCAAGACTGTTCATCGCTGAGCCAGTAAAGATACTGCACTCCAGCTGCATAAACATAATATAACCCAGTGGGAAAAGATCAAGTATGCCATTACAGAAGGGTTTATATGGTTTCAGCCAGACCCTGAAGTTGAAGGATGCAGTAGAGTTTTAGGAAGACGAGATGAAGTGTAGAATATTTCAGGCAGAGAAGAACATAGTGTGGACACAAAGGGATGAAATTTGGACTTCAAGTGTCAGGAGTGGAACTTGGAGTTCAAGTGTCAGAAGATTTGGTTACAGATGTTTGGTAAAATTGTAGTGCCAGAAAGGTGGGGTTGGTGCTTTGAATGCTTGGTAAAAAAAATTAGGAAGTCATTAAAGGATGTTTTAAAAATAAGGAGGCCGGGCGTGGTGGCTCACACTTGTAATCCCATTACTTTGGGAGGCTGAGGCAGGCACATCACCTGAGGTCAGGAGTGTGAGACCATCCTGGTCAACATGGTGAAACCCTGCCTCTACTAAAAAAAAATACAAAAAACTAGCCAGGCGTGGTGGTATGCGCCTGTAATCCCAGCTGTTCAGGAGGCTGAGGCAGGAGGATTGCATGAACCCAGAAGCTGGAGGTTGCAGTGAGCCGAGATTGTGCCATTGCACTCCAGCCTGGGCAACAAGAGCAAAACTCCTCAAAAAAAAAAAAAAAAAAAAAAAAAAAATCAGCCCAGTGTGGTGGTGCACGCCTGTAATCTGAGCTACTCAGGAGGCTGAGGCAGGAGAATTGCTTGAACCTGGGAGGTGCAGGTTGCAGTGAGCCAAGATTGTGCCACTGCACTCCAGCCTGGGCGACAGAGTGAGACTCCGTCTCATAAATAAATACAAAAGGAAAATAGGCCAGGCGCCGTGGCTAACACCTGTAATCCCAAGCACTTTGGGAGGCCGAGGCAGGCGGATCACCTGAGGTCAGGAGTTTGAGACCAGCCTGGCCAACATGGTGAAACTCCGTCTCTACTAAAAAATACGAAAAAGTAGCCAGGCGTGGTGGTGGGCGCCTGTAATCCCAGCTACTCAGGAGGCTGAGGCAGGAGAATCGCTTAAACCTGAGAGGTGGAGATTGCAGTGAGCTGAGATCATGCCGTTGCACTCCAGCCTGGGCAACAGAGCAAGACTCCATCTCCAAAAAAGGAAGGAAGGAAGGAAAGAAGGAAGTGAAGGAGGGAGGAAGAGAGGGAGGGCAGAGAGAGAGAGAAGAAAAATAAGGGAATGGTATGGTCAAACTTATATTTTAAAAAGCCATTCATGAGACAGAGAAAAGATGGGTCTTTATATTTCTTAGCTATAACTTATTTCTATAGTATTGTTCTTCATTAAGAGCATATATGTGTATACATTTATCTGCACAGTAACATATCATTTATAAGTGATTAGCAAGGTAACGAATTATCTGAGTTGAGTAAATTCTCTAGGTGACTGAAGAATAGTCCTTTAACTGTTAATAACTTGATTTTTCCTAACCATTTTGGTGGTTATTGCTCCAAAATGTTGTTCTTATTTTTGCCTTGAGTAGCTTGGATGTAATTTAATCGAGTATTTTGGGTAACCCTTATAGATACTCTACTAATTGTTTTATTATTCCAGCAAGAATTAGGCTATTTCTCCACCATACAAAAAAATGATCGGCTGATTTTTTCACTAATTCAACAAGCACTTTTTCCACCTCCAACTGTGCTAAGTATGCAGAGATACATTGGATCTTACAATACAGTAGAAGCACATATATGCATAACTGTAATACAAGACAAATTGTTAAGTGCCATTGGAGAGGTATGCGTGAAATACTGTGGAATTTCAGAGAAAGAGGAAGACACTTTCAGCTAGACTAGGATCTCCCAAGGCTTTTGGAATTAGCATTTGAATGGACCCTGATGTATAGCTAACTGAAATGGAAATGGGGGTCAGGGGTGGGGAAGAGAAATGCCTGAAGGAGGGAGCAAGGTGGAACAATGTGGGAAGTTTATTGGAAATACTAGGAAGTAGGAGGTAAGGGAATTGAGTTGGACTGGTAAAGTGAGTCAGATAGATGACGTAGAATGCTAGTCTAAGATGTTGGAATTAACTTTGTAGTGGGGAACTATTTGAATGCAGAATTTGTGTAATGCTTTTGAAATTGCTTTTTAAATAAAGGATTTGGCAGAGAGGAGGAAAAATTGCAGGGTAGATCATTTTAAGAGTCCTGTACCAGGTCAGTGATATTAAGAATGTAAAGGAGGGGTACTAGATGTATGGGTAATATTATGGAAATAAAATAAGCAGGATATGGTAGATTAGAGTTAAGAGATGACTCAAGATTTTAAATCTGAGTGGGAGGAGGATGGTTATACCAGTACAGTTAATCAATCTGCTACCATGCTGTCTGGTAGAAGGGCAGGCTTCATTACTTCTCTGTCATTTACTAGCAACACTTCAACATCCAGCTATCCACTATAACAAAGTGTCATCTTAAAAGCAGGAGATCTACAAATTTGGAAAAGAGAGCTTTATTTCTTAGGAAGCTTGAAGCCTGCAGGCTTGGAAGTGTATCCTCAGACAGAGACCAAAAGCAAGCCCTTCAAAGGAGGAACGGTGAGACAGGAAGTTATGTTGAATGGGTTGGCTAAGTATACATATTCAACAGATTATAGGAGGAGCTATGAATATTCATGGGGGGTGCACACATGCTTAGTGTGCACACTCCATGTTACATACATCCCATGTTCACTTTGAGGTGGAGACCTAACATTTAATCATAGTAAAATTAAGGTTTACATGTCAAAAGGTGAAACAGAGTTCATAGGCATCCTATGTGCAGCCTTCATGGACCAGCTAGAACCAGTTGGTGATCTCTAATCAGTAAGGAATGCTGGTCAGTTCAAAACCACAAAAACAGAGAGGAGTCTGGCTTCTGAGTTAGGCAATTGGTTGATATCAGTGGGGAGCAAGTCTTTTGAAAGGGTTGGTTTCTTTTTAACTCTTAGGAAGGAAAGTTTTATGGTGGTTAGTGAGGGAGGGGACCTAACGAGACTTGCTTCACCTCCTGTCCCATCATGGCTGGGAACTCAATTTTTAAGGTTTCTCTGGGCTCACCTTGGCAAAGAGGAGGGTGTCCATTCAGTCTGCTGTAGAACTTAGAATTTTATTTTTATTTCTCAAAAGCAAATAACCACACTTGTTGAATCAGTAAGTTTGTTTTTAGGAGAATATAGCCTAAGAGTTACACCATTGTAGCATAAAATACTTAAATTTTATGATGCTTGTTTTTTGCTGCTCATTGGTTTCATAAGGAAGGTGATCTATTTTGACTGACATCTTGTTTTTCATGCAAGTCTTACCTAGTTTCCTAGCATTACTATTGGTTTAATTATTTACTAAGTTTCTGGGTTTTGCTTTTTTTTTTTAATATATGTTTGGGAATTTTAAATATATCTAATTCTATCTTCAGTTATAATGTTTGTGTTTGCTATGATTTTTATTCTCTAAGCCTTAAATAATGAGATTCAGAAAATATCATTAGGTATAGAGTTTATTCAAGCCCAAAGCTTGAGGATGGCCACCTGGGAGCATAGGTTCAAGTTGCCCTGGATATACACTGTGATTAGCAGCAGTTACAAGTGAGTTTTTAAGAAAAAAAGTGGTTTCTATGTTTATTTACCAAGAATTTACATTAAGATAACGTAAGCTATCGATTGGCTATACATTGTTCTTTGTATCACAGATTTCAGGAACATAAAAATAATGGGTGAGGCATCATGTCAGGAACATAATGAATGCCTAGTTTAAACAATTGCCCTCCCCTCAGTGGGGGGCATGAGAGTCAAGTGACTGAAGTCCCCTACTCCAGTCTTTCTGGGCCTGGTAAATCTTGCACACTGTGCATAGCTGACTGCTGAGCTGCTTTCCTTCTCTCTAACATGAATTTCTTGAATGCGGTTTGTAATCTGGATTAAGATAGAATTAGCCCTTATAATATAACAAGGCATGTGGTTGGCCAGAGCTAAATTTTAGGTAATGTTTTAATTGACTTTACGGAAATAATAAAATAACACTCAGACTTTCTCTATTGGAGGTTAGGGCAAAAGGATGGCTGTAGGTAGTTCCTCACTTATTGCAGAAGTATAAAAAAGTAGAAAAGTAGAATTTACTTTTTTTTTTTGGTATGCCTAGGGTTTGAAGAATGAGGTTAATTCTTGTTATCCAAGGTTTATGTATTTAATTGTAGCTTAGCTGGAAGTTGGCTAAAACAGAAAATATCTGATCAATACCATGTTTGGTTATAGTTTGAATTTTGGCTGGAATGTGTAAGGCTCTTGAGAACTATAAAAAGCCAAATCAGATCCATTGCGACCATGGATTTGTGCCATTTAGATTTACTAATATATTGTTGTGAGTCCTATCTAATTTAAGGTAAATATGATTGTATTGAAAATAATTTAAAGGAAATTTTAAAGTTAGGTGGTTTTCTTAGCTAATTTTATGATCAAGAACAATTTAATTATTGTTACTACATCTGAAATGATATATCAGAAATATGGAGATTTTAGAGGGCAGGGACTGTGATTATTTTGTTTGTAATTCTAAACAAAAGTGACTTAAAGCAGATTGTCATTAGGTACTTTAATGTTTATTCTGATTTCAGATGTGTCTTACAAAAGTGGTTGATGTTGATGGCTAATGCCTATTTTGCTTAATAAAACGGCATACAAGTCCAACTTAATTGAAAAGAAAATTTTAAATGTTATTTTCTTACCTGTTACCACAAAGAAGTAATACGTTTGCTATCCTATCAAATCAACTGACCAGTAAGCCACTTGTAGTTGTGATATTGTTAGCTTTTTTAGCTTTGGGTAAGCTGATAAAACTAGCCTGCCTCTAATTCCTGTTTATAAAAATGTGTGATGAAGTATCATATTTATGTCCAGCTTTTCCCTTTACATAGAGAATACTTGCTCAAAATACCCTTTAGTAATCATCCCCTCTACTTTGAAATAGTGGAGTCTTCTACAAATTGTACTTTTTCTTTAACTGAATCCATTCAAGTTTAAATAAAAGGCTACTTCCATTTCCTTTAACTCTTTCTCTGAACTATAAGGCTGTTGACTATACTTAATTTAACTTCCTACTTTGTAGGACAAACTCAAGCAACCAGTCCTTGTGGACTAATAATTGTAAAACCACAAACCTAATTCTTAAAGCAAAGGAAATCTGCTTTCCAGGTATTTTGCATTTCATCCTCTTCCAGGTAAATTATTAAAACAAGCAGGAACTAGTTAACTTTGCCACTGATTGCTGTGTGATTGAGTTACTTATCTTTTTTTCAGTCACTGGGAGTGGAAACTCTAAAAATTAATGAAAGTTATTTAGGGTACTAAAAAATTACCCAATTTTAGAGTGAAAATATCAAGGGAAAATGTTGATGAAAATAAATACTTTTGAGGTGACCAAATGTGTATCTTTATACTTCATGCCTGACTGTAAGGGAAACATTGCTTTTTATAATGTAAACGACTCATCTTGGGAATAATGAAGTGGTATAGCTAGGAGCAAAGAACTGATGTTGATAGGAGTAGGGGAGTCCTTTTCAATTTTAATACTGTGTAGAATGGGGATTTAACAATTTTTCTCAGCCTTTTTTTTTTCCTTTTTTGAATGGGCCGAGAGATTGAGGGGTGGAACTGAATGCAGCCTTTCTCATTTATGATAGTAGATACTCAGGTCCCAGGGCTGCTATTTGCAAAGTCCAATGCAAAATGAGTATGTGGTAGACCTCGTTCAAAAATTAATAGTTTCAAGGCTGCAACAGTAGAGCATTAAACTGAGTGTGGGGCTCTCCCTATGTGACTGTGTAAGTTGGACACCCATGAAGCTGGTCTCCTAGGCACTTTGTACAGAAAGAAAGATAAAAGCTGAATAAATGAAACTTTGGCTTCTCAGCAATTGGCTTTCTCTACCCCATTCCTGTTTTACACAAGCTAGCATGTTGTTGTTGTTGTTGTTGTTGTTTTCTAAAAAAAGGCCCTGATTCTTTTTCATTTGAGGCCAAAGGAAAGAAAATTATATTTGCAGTCTTTTTATATGCTTGGGGCTTATGAACCTTGAAGGATTAGTGACAACAGTTATAATTGAATTTATTACTAACACAGGAACAGAAAACCAATACTGAATGTTTTCACTTATAAATGGGAGCTAAACAACGAGAACACATGGACACAAAGAAGGGAGCAACAGACTGGGGCCTACCTTAAGGGTGGAGGGTAGGAGGAGGGAGATAATAAAAAAAACTACCTATCAGGTACTGTGCTTATTGCCTGGGTGATGAAATAGTCTGTACACCAACTCCTGTGACAATTTACCTATATAACAAACCTGCACGTGTACCCCTGAAGTTAAAATAAAGGTTTAAAAAAAAGAGTTGAGTTTATTTTTCTTACACTTGTGTATCCTTTGGCATGTGTGCATCCTCTTCCCACCTCACCACTGCCAGCACGACCTCCAGCACCAACTTTTTAATAGTGATAGAATGATGATTTACCTGTTCGTGTCATGTTTATTCCTACTGTAGTTCTGAATGAGCTCATAGCTAATATTGTCCACCAAACTTACACAGGCCAACCACTTAGAGAAGAAATTTTCTTCCCTCTCGTAGGGGTATACTGTGCCTCTTACTTTGGATATAGATACCCCAGTTGTTTCACTTTGTCCTAGAGATACCAGCAACCAATTAGAAAAGAAATGGATTAAACAAGACTTTTAAGTTATTGGGCAGGTGAGAATGATTACAAATAAAAATACTTCGGTGGCGAATGTTAATTTAGTTATGGTGTGCTTTATCAAAGAAGTTCCAGATGTTTTTATGAAATCTCATTCTCTTGGGTCATTTATATCGTGAAGGAAAAAGAAAATGAAACTCATTGAAGCAATTATTGTATAAAATGAGCAGAAAGGTGGAAAGAGCAAAAGATTTTAATGTCAAAGTCAAAAGTAAATTCTTAATCTTCTTTGTATAAAACTAAATAATGGCTCAGAAAACAGACTTGAATTTTTATGTGTTGTGTTATCTATTTATTTGCTTTGCACCAGTCTGGTTTAGTGCTTTGGCATGTTGTTGTCGTCATGGTCATTGGTCGTCGTATTCATAGCATAGCAGTGTGGTGTTCTTTTTGAGGACTCATGAGTTTATTGTATTTCTCTTTCATATTTGTATTTGACCAAGACAAATATCTTACTGAAAGGTATATTCTATTTTTTTTTTTTTGCATTTGACCTTACAGCTCAATTTATTCTCCGTATGAGTAAAATATTCTCAGTAGCAATTTAGATCTTTTATAAATCAGGTAACTTGAAAGATTTTTAACAGTCTTTTGGTTGAAATCGATCACTTAAACAGTTTCTGCCCACTGAATAGTAATCTTAGGAAGGTTTGGATGACTGGATTTGTTTCTTTCTATAGAAGCTTATGCTTGAGAAGAAAATTAATACTTTCTAAAAATAATTTTTTAATATATTTAAAGTATAGAAACAATGTTAGATTTAAAATACTTTGTAAAGAGAAAAGAGTGTGTGGGTTTTTTGTTTTTAAGTTCCTTGGAGTTTTTTGGTCACTAACAAGTGCAAATAAAATCCTATTACAAAAAAAGGCTTTGTGTAACAAAGTTATCTATTTGGCAGATTATTCATATAAACAACTCTGTTAAAGCTTTGGCTGTTTATCACAGATACTGATGGGCTGCATTATATTAAAACTGAATGTGTTAGTGATCTGTATTTAATGTTCTAGTGGCTCCTGGTACAGTCCAGAACAAAACTACTTTTCCCTCTAGATATAATAAAATCTCTTAAGTGAGAATATTGGTATAACAGACATGTTTCTACCTCATCCTTTTCATTTATTGAAATTTTCTGTGTAAATCATCCTTTTATGTAGAGGATCCTATGTGGATGTCCCCTTTTTGTGCAGTTTTAATATGTTAAATACTCAATTTTAAACAGATTTTCCCAAAGGTATGGGCAATATCACAGGAGTGGGTTTGGATATTGGCATTAGAAAAACTATTGTAAAATATGTTCATGTTTCACCTGCTCAAAAATATAACATTTCAGGAGATAATAAATCTAGAATTGATGAAGATATTAAAACACTGAGGCATTTAGATTTCAATTTCCAAAGTTCCCAGATTTTTAATATTTTAACTTTGTGAATAAGTTTCTAGGGATTCTCAGTGCATGAGATTCTGTAACCTTAACTTTGGAGCCCTGGGTTCTAGAGATGATTGATCAGTCATATGCTGGCAGAGTTGTCCTGCTTTCCAAGGTTATAATACCTTCAAATAATCATTGCTACAAAAATGATGGCATTCTCATTTCAAGTTTAGATCTGATCATTCATAAAACAGCCTAAATTTAAGAGTTTCCACAGTCCATAAAGCATCAAAAGCCATAAAATAATTCTTTTTTCCCTATTAAAGAAAAAGCCAAAAATATTTCTGTATTTTAGAATAAACATTTCCAGTTCCATTTTTAAAATATTAACAACATGTAAATTTAAATGCTTTTGTAACTGATAAAATGTTCTTTTGCATATTTCCCTACCATCCTCCTGCCCTTCTTCCTCAATTTGCTTTACACCCCTAACATTAACATTCTGTGAACAAATTTTTAAGGGTTGTTATAATGTATTCTATTTGTATCCTACAGTAATTTATTTGCATTTTAAAAGGAGTTTGAATACAGTGTGGCAATTTTGACAACCAGCAAGCTCATCAAAGTAAGATTCTACCTGTAATCTTATGATACACCAAATGCCTGCTCTATTCTGCCTAACACAGACAAGGATCCATCTTTACAGATGGAAAGAATAGCTGACATCTAGTAGCACTTACTCTTTGAGTTCCCTGAACTCTATTTCTAATGAATCACTCATAACCCACTTAAATTCAGATTGCTCACCAAAGCGATTAGGAAAAAGGTTTTTCCTACTGGGTACAAAGCATAAGGTATTTCACTCTTGTAGTTGTTGTGAATAACCTAGTTTCTGTACATAAGCTGGCTGGTCAGTGATTTATATCTAGGATAATGAAGTATGTGTGACTGCAGCAACATATTTAAACAAATGATGCACAATGTTGTACAGGAATATTACCTGTATTAAATAGGAGTAAAACATTTTCATTCATAGGCTGTCTAAATATCAATGGTTAAATTACTGAGTTTTGCTTTATTTTTACTCCAGAAGTATTTGTTGAGTTCCTACTACATGCGAGGCTCTTGACTGAGATAACTAATAAGATCCTTGTAAGATTTTTCTATTCCAGAGTTTGGTTGTTTAGCTTTGAATTACCCATTCTTTAATACCTAACTTGACTTCTAGTAGTTCTTTACTTATTAGACTCTTCTTCTAAGGATAAACAGAAAAAGACTGTGTCCTAGACTTTACTTTTGAATAGGCAGGTGACAGGAAGCTGAAACCAGTGGCTTCAATGAGATTTAGGTTTCTTGTGGTTTTGAATTTTCTATATGACATTTCTGTTATCATTGCCATTTGACTAAGGTACTATGTTTACTGGTTTTGTAATAGTAGCATCTATTCTTTTGGAATCTGGACTTTGAACAATTCGTTTCACAGAGTCATTGAACAGCCAGTTCCTTCTCTCTTACTTAGAATTTTTCCAGGGAATTTTTCACATGGCAGGATAATGGAAGAAAAGCCATTTGGGTAACTCTTCTGTTACATTTGTATCCCTCCCCCCTTGGATCCCTACAGATAAATTCTTACCTTCTCTTCCTGCTAATTGACCAGCAGCACCCTGGATTGCTATCATCCCTTTGTCCAAAGAAATGGTGTAGCTGTATTCAAAGACCTATAAAATGTTATGTGCTATCTATTGCTACCTATAAAAAATACCTTTTTTTCTTTTTAAAATCAGGTTGTTTTAGAATAAATAAAGGAAAAGTCAATTAATGGAAAAATTTCAAGAACAGTTCACATAAAATTTTGGTCTATTTTAATTTTTTTTTTTACCTTTTCAAATCACATTTTAAAATAAGCAGTTGGAGAAAATGTAAAATGAAAAATATGTAAAGAATAGTTAGCATTGAACATCAGATCCAATTGTAAACTTACGTGAGATAATATGGATTTATATTTATTTTCTAGTAAAATAAAACATGATTGCATAATTGATTATTGTATATGCAATACAAGTTAAGTTCAAAAATGAAAGTTGAGCTTTTTTTGTCCTTTCAAATGTAGGGCCAGCATGCAATTTTAAGAGCTATTTATTATAAAATTCATGGTGAATCACTATGAAAATTGATTTTTCCTTGAGCTTTTAATTACATTATCCATATTCCCTTACGAAGTTTTCCAAGTATAGAAGACCTACTTAATGGAGCAGTAATCAAATGCAAACTTAATTTAATGATCTCAAATAAAAGGTTCTACTTTTCTGGAAATAAGATTAAACCAGATATTAAAATTATGTATGATTATAAAAGTAAAGATTACCATTATTGTAATAATTGACCAATTTAGTACTTTCAAGTTATTTAGTTACATTTTCTCAGTTCTAGTTTGGTGTGGTAAAGCATTATTTGAAAAGGCAGTATAGGAAGAATACAGATAGTATTCTTCAGTACAGATAATACCGCTGTACAGTACAGATAATATTACTGCTATTACAGAATCAGCAAGTTGAATGCATGCTTCAGGGAATAGGGAAATGAATGCAGACTTTTTCTAACTGATTTAGATGGTCTGTCTGACCTCTCTAGAAAAATATGTGTGTATGTATATTTTGAAATATATAAGGAATGTTAAGTCTTTCTCTTCCCCTTTTTAGCCTTAGATTGTAAGCAAAAGAAATCAAGGTCAAGATCTGGAAGCAAGAAGAAAATGCTAACATTACCTCATGGTGCTGACGAGGTTTACATTCTCCGATGCAGGTATATGCCTATATTGCCAAATCTGATCAGTTTCTTCATACTTTGCTTTGAAACATATTAGCTATTTCATTTGGGATTTTTAATTTGTGGCAGAGTGCATTCTCAACAATCAAGTTATAAATGAACTTTTGGAGATAGGCTTAAAATCTTAATTCAGCTCACAATATCCTGTACTTCAACAACTAATGAATCAAGTTTTTTACATTAGCCAATAGTAATGTAAATCTATTATACTGTGATTTATTAAAGTAGCTTGGCCAGGTGTGGTGGCTCATGCCTGTAATTCCAGCACTTTGGGTGGCCAAGATGGGTGGATCACTTGAGGCCAGGAGTTCAAGAGCAGCCTGGCCAACATGATGAAACCTCGTGTCTACTAAAAATACCAAAATTAGCCAGGCTTTGTAGCGGGTGCCTGTAATCCCAGCTACTTGGGAGGCTGAGGCAGGAGAATTGCTTGAGCCCAGGAGGCAGAGGTTACAGTGGGCCGAGATCGTGCCACTGCACTCCAGCCTGAGCGACAGAGCAAGACTCTGTCTCAGAAAAAAGAAAAAAAAAACTGGCTTTCCTTGTGTTTATTTGGTTTGTATGGTTTAATTTTGTTTGGTTTGATGTTTTGTTGTCTTGAGTTCTCGCTTATTGGGAACACATTTTCTCTCCCCTCATAGTCACGCCTTCTTCCGTACTCACACTCACACACAACACACATGAAGAAACATAGACACAATGCCATTTAAGGAATGCTAAACTGGGGAAGGGTCTTTTCTAAAGAATGACATATTTTGGAGTAATAGTTGTTGTTTCAAGTGAATTAAGATGTGTAGATGTTAATTTTAAAATAATAATGCTCCCACCTATACAAAGATTACTGGAGTTTATTATAGCTGTTAATAAACATATGAATTGGGAGTTTTGATGTTTTATTAAATCATTTGACTTTAGAAACTTTATCAATTGCTGTCTTTAAAATATGATAAAGTTTATTCCTTATGTTTTAGTATTTTGTGTGAATTAGTTTTAAAGAGAATTGGTCATGTTAAGAGAATTGTTATCTTTCTGTAGGTTTTGTGGCCTAGTCTTTCGAGGACCCTTGTCTGTTCAGGAAGACTGGATTAAGCACTTACAACGACATATTGTAAACGCTAATCTTCCACGGACTGGAGCTGGCATGGTGGAAGTCACGTCACTACTTAAAAAGCCTGCCTCCATTACAGAAACTTCATTTTCTCTACTAATGGCCGAAGCAGCTTCATAGAACCAGGAAACCTTTTAAATAGCCAATTTGAATTGGATGTAAATTTGAAATTCTTTTTTTTTAAGCCACATTAAATTATCTGTTTATAAATACTAAAGCAGGAAAATGGGGGGAAAGTGAATTACAGTGACATCAGAGCAAATTGAATACTTAAAACAGTAAGTAGTCTATATATTTTATATAGGGTGGAAGATGTGTTTTTAAGGTTTATGAAGTTTTGTTGGTTAACTATGTTCACTCAATAAAAGAGCAGTACATGTAAGCAGCCATTAATAAACTGTTGCACATGGATACTTATAGACAGACTTATTGGACAATTATGTTTTTTGCAGTGTTACCAGAATCAAGGCTCTGTTTATTCCCCACAAGACTTGCATAGAAAAATAAGATATTATATTTTGTTTGTATGTATTTAGTGTTTTGTATAATACCAAGAACCGCTGACTAAATTTACTCAAATTAGGGCATTAAATATCATGTACTTCATAGTTTGAGACTGTTCACTCAAATAGGGCAGAGTACTATTCTATCTAGATGTGTAAGTGTTTTTTTTAAAATCACATGGAACGGTTTTTTTTATACTAAAAAGTGGAGGGAGATTTGTTTAAACAAGTATTTCTAAAAGAAATATGTACATAGTTCTGGAAATTATTTGTGGTAAGGAAATATTCTTTACTCCAGTTGCATTTCTCAGACAATAAAGTGGTGCATCCATGCTACCTCCTACTTTGTCAACAAAGATGCTATTTACCCTTTACATTTTTGTATCATAATAGATTTTAAAAATCTAATGTTCTTTATTGCAAGACATTCTTTTGTTAACAGGTTTGTTTCTTTTTAATGTTTTACCTAAAATTTGACATGCTTACAGGACAGGTTTGCCTCTTACTTTATTTAACATTGTAGAAATGTAATTAATAAACAATGCTCACTACACAGTTTAGAATAGACGTTCTCATTTATATTATCTTCCAAATTTGATCAGTTAGCAAAACTTAATACACCAATTAAAATATTTCTACATATGAGAATGTTTACAATTTAAATTTTAGAACTTGTTTTGGATGTGATTATATGTACGAAAATCGTGTAACACTATGCTCATGCTAAGAACCGACATAACAGAATTACTGAAATAAATGTGCTGTGAGGAATGGAAAATATGGTGCAGGTGTCTTGGTCATGATAAATTGTGATTCTTTTTAAAAATTTTTTCCAAAAACAATTAGGTATTTTAATCTGAAATCAGATTCCTTTACAAACAACAAGTTTTTGTATGCAAGCACCATTTTATTTCATGTAGTATGGCTAATACTATAGTTGAACCAAGGATATGCATTGATTCTTTGCTTCGTATGTAAATAAAGTTAAAAACAGTTAAAATAAGGAGTATTTTGGTAGAGTATATACATACCTCACTGCCAGTGAAATTGCTTTCCTATGGTATATCTCCTTACCAGAAAAATCTCTAAATAAAAAAAGGTTTAAAGAAAATTAAAATGTGAAACATTTCTTATTTTTATCATTGGTGGTAATAGTTCACTTCAGGTTGTGTTTCATTGGATTTAAATTGTTTATACTTGCCAGGTTACTTGGATCACAGAGCATAGTTTTTCTAGAATCACCTCATTGGTCAATATAATGTATGTGAGAAAAATCATTTTCCCCCTTTCATGATTAATCAAACCTCTAAATTCAGAGCCATCTTATATGCAAAATTAGAAGGTTGGACTAGTTGGATCATTCCCAACCAAGGGTCTCCTGATCCTTAGGTTAATAGATAAGGGAATAGTACTTGTAAGTTATTTTCAATTTTACAAAAGTCCCAATAAAAACTATGTATTTGTCTATAGTGACAAAACTAACTAAAACATCCCATTTCTTTACTTTTGACTGAAAATATACCAAGTCTGTATATATTGGTTATCTCTTACTGAACAAGTTTTGTTGATAGTTATATGTCTTTGAATATATATTTTTAAATTGGAAGACATACTACATAGCAAGTGGAGTCCAGAAGTAAAAACAAAACAAACAAACAAAAAAAAATCATAGCAGGAATCTTGTGGGAAGGCTAGTAATCACTAGAGCCCCTTTCCACTCTAATTCTTTTTTTTTTTTCTTTCAAGACAGAGTTTTACTCTGTCACCCAGGCTGGAGTGCAATGGTGTGATCATATCTCACTGCAGACTCAACCTCTCAGGACTCAAGTGATCCTCCCACTTCAGCCTCCCAAGTAGCTGGAATTAAAAGCACATGTCATCACTCTTGGCTAGTTTTTGTATTTTTCGTAGAGACAGAGTTTTACCATGTTGCCCAGGCTGTGCTGGAACTTCTGGGCTCATGAGATCCTTCCGCCTCCGCCTCTCAAAGTGTTGAGATTACAGGCATGAGCCACCACACCTGGCCTCCTAATTCTTACACTTCTATGATGTCTTATCAGGCCAAATACCAACATGTGTGAATACAAGTAGAAGAATTAGTTTGACCACAAGTTTCGGAATCAAAACTACATTTAATTTTAAAATATGTTGAACTATATGTAAACAATTATTTCTCCTTCTAGTTATATAAAGAATTCAGTCATCAGAATAAAATATTTCATATCAGAAACAGTAGACTAGAGTGACTCCTGAAAAGTAAATTAAGCAAAGAGCATTTTCCATAGTAAAGATATTTGGGTTACAAAATTTAAAGAATTCTTTAGGAAGCATTCAAAATTCATCTTTTATTTGGCAACTAGAAAATTAATAATATGTTTTCATTTGGTTCCCACTAGAAGAAAAGTATAAAATATTGTCTCAATTTACATGATAGATTTTTATGTCAGCATATGGCCTGATTTATCATTCAGTATTGACTAATTTTCTTTTAATTCTTTTACCATTGCCTGAGATATGCAAGCTTCTAATGCTAAATTAGGGCTTTAAAAAATTCCAGTCTGGGCCAGGCGCAGTGGCTCACGCCTGTAATCCCAGCACTTTGGGAGGCCGAGGTGGGTGGATCGCGAAGTCGGGAGATCGAGACCATCCTGGCTAACACAGTGAAACCCCGTCTCTACTAAAAATACAAAAAAATTAGCAGGCGTTGCTGCGTGCGCCTCTAGTCCCAGCTGCTGGGGAGGCTGAGGCAGGAGAATGGCATGAACCTGGGAGGTGGAGCTTGCAGTGAGCTGAGATGGTGCCACTGCACTCCAGCCTGGGTGACAGAGCAAGACTCCGTCTCAAAAAAAAAAAAAAAATTCCAGGCTGAAGTGTTGATTTATTTAATGGCTTCAAGACAAAAAGGTTAACTTCTATGTATTATTTTCCACTATACTTCTTTAGAGTATATTAGAACTGTGGCATAACTCATATCTATATTTTAGATTTTACTTATTTAATTATGGGTTGGGGAGATAATGATTTCTCAGTAATTTACTAGACAAACTTTTTTAAAGGACATATACATAACTTCTCAAGGACTGTCCAATTAGAATACAAAGTCCAAAGGATCACTCTGGGTTTTTCCTCACTAAGAAAATGTAATAGACCAGGCACAGTAGCTCACGCCTGTAATTCCAGCACTTTTGCAGGCTGAGGTAGAAGGATCACTTGAGCCCAGGAGTTCAAAATCAGCCTGAGCAACATAGTAAGACCCCATCTCTGAAAGAATTAAAAAAAAAGGCATGGTGGTGTGCACCAGTAGTCCCAGCTACTCAGGAGGCTGAGGTGGGAGGATTGCTTGAGCCCAGGAGTTCAAGGTGAACACAGTGAGCTATGACCATGCCACTGCCCTCCATACTGGGGCAACAGAGTGAGGCCCAGTCTCTTAAAAAAAAAAAATGTAATCTATGCCCATTTAAAAAATATTAGAAAAACAAAAAAATAAAAATTGGGGAAATCACCTGTGATAGTATCACTCAAAGATACCTACTTTTAAATAGCTTGATACATTTATTTCTTTTATCTATCTTACTATTTCAATATAATTATGATCAGAATGTATTATAACGTATCTTGTTTTACCATTAATTTTAAATTCAGTTGCTGTATTGTATAGATTAACCTTTGAATACCACATAAATTTATGTTAACCCTTGAATGTGACAGAAGCCAGTCCCCATCTGTGATATTTCAAATGACAGACTAGAATCACTTTTCATCCCCACTGCAGAAGATAGCTATCATATTTATTTCAACAATGGGAACTTGTTTTCTTATTTTGAGGGCCAGCCACATTCAATTATAGATCTTTCATCAGTAGCCATACCTTTACTACAACCTTGGTTTTTCTTATCACAAATTATTGAATAATACCTGTAATTGTTTAGGCAAACGACAACTGTAATAATAAATAAAATTTACAGAATTGATTCTTCATACTGCATGGTTCTTAGATTAGACCAGAAGTCAAGGTGAACAAAGAGTGCATATAATCTAATAAATTATTGATTTATTTCTTGTTACAATTTTAGATAAGAAAAAGAAAAAAATACTTATAATTCCCCACATTAAAAATTCATCATATGCCCCCTAGTCTTTTTTTTCTGTTTGTAGACTTTTTCCTTTAAAAAAAAAAAAAAAAGAATTTGCTATGTAGAAATTGACCCTTTATTCTCTTAGCAGTAGATCCATGAGCATTTTCATGCCACTAAATATTCATCTTAAATATACTTAAATTTTTTACAATTTTCCATTATCCTATACATTATTTACTCCTCCATTATTACTCATGTTATATTGTCTCCAGGATTGGGCATCATAAAGAATACTTTTGTCGGCCCAGCACAGTGGCTCATGCCTGTAATCCCAGCACTTTGGGAGGCTGAGGTGGGCAGATCACCTGAGGTCAGGAGTTCAAGACCAGCCTGATCAACATGGTGAAACTCCTTCTCTACTAAAAATACAAAAATTAACTGGGCATGGTGCCAGGCGCCTGTAATCCCAGCTACTTGGGAGGCTGAGGCAGGAGAATCACTTGAACCCGGAAGGTGGAGATTGCAGTGAGCTGAGATCGTGCCATTGCACTCTAGTCTGGGCAACGGAGTGAGACTCAGTCTCAAAAAAAAATGTTTTTGATGATTATTCTTGCAGTAAATTGTACACATCCAAAATTATTTCCTTAGAATAAATTTCTAGTAGTAGAGTTAATCAAGAGTTGAATATTCCTCAGTTGAGGCTTTATGTATACATTTCCAAATTACTATTCAGAAAGGTTATATAACTATATTCTCCTAACTTCAATGTATGGAGACTGGTTTCAGTTCCTCTCATCCTTGCCAGTATATTCTAAACGAAACAAAACTTTGCTTATTTAGTATGTAAAAAGTGGTATTGTGTTCATTTTTAACTGGTAAATGAAAACAAAATATGTGAACTTTTGTTCTTAAAGACATTACCTTTCTGATTTAAAATGAATATAATTATATATAATAACATAATACATACAATTATATTTTGCTGGATAATATGTCTAAAATAACTTAAGCTCTGATTTCATAATTGGCCACCAGGATAATGGAGAGTTTTAAGTGTCCTTAACCTGTAGTCTTTTTCAAGAGATCTTTGACTATTGTATTGTGTGGTGTGTCTATACATTTTTCTGGGAGCTCCATAGCACTTAATTGCTCTGTGACCCCCACCTACCCCCAAAAAAGTAAACAATAACTTCTTTGAAAGTAGCATATGTCACCATATCAACTGTCAAGTGTTTTGTGTTTTTGAGTATAATCCTAGACAAATTTTAATTAAAATTAACCCTCAAAATCTTCCGGCATATAAATTGGTGTTTGGGAATTAAAAAAAAAACTTCTGGCATAGGTTTTTTCATTTGCTTTTATATAATGTGAAAAATAGCATTAAATGTGAATTGTTTTGTGTCTTCTGAACAAGTTGGTAGACAAATATTATTTAGAAGTTTGCTCTAAAAAGATGATTTCTTAAGGATATAAATCCAGAGATTTAGTTCTTTCTTAATTTTCTAAGGTCAAACTCGTGGTTTTTTGTTTGTTTGTTTTTTTCTATTGATGAGTTTAGCAAATTTCAGCAAATACTTTGAAGTAAGGAGCTTTTAGATAATGTGTAGTCACATTTACAACCTTAGTAGAATTTTAAAAACATTTAAAAGTGCATTTCTAAATTCAGTATATTCAGTTTCTATTTCAAGAACCTCTGTTCCCTGATTTAAAACCTTTTCAAGTACATAATTATCTTTTATAAATAGAACAAATTAGTCTTAATATGTAGAACCTTGAATTATCTTGGCTATTTCAATGCCTCAGATAACTTAATAAGATTTCTACTTTAAAATGATTAGTACAAGTCCATGTTGATTACTCATTTACACATTTTTAGATTGGATTTAGGAGGCTGAACTGTTAGGC
Source organism: Pan troglodytes (assembly GCF_028858775.2). Lineage (NCBI taxonomy): Eukaryota > Metazoa > Chordata > Mammalia > Primates > Hominidae > Pan > Pan troglodytes. Next base: position 140,256,683 of record NC_072398.2, read on the forward strand.
TAATAGACCAGATAATTCTTAAATATTATAAATACTCAAAATGTTTAAAGTATGAACAAATTGCCACTTACCAAATTGGCTTTATTGTGAGATAAAGTACGTAAATATATTACTCTGATATTTAAAGAAATAACCTTAATTACCCTAAAGACAAGATGTAGAACATTGCCAGCATCCCCAATTAAATTCTCTTTCTTCTGTTTACCATTATTCTGACTTTTCTAATAATCATTTGTTTACCATTCTTAATAGTTTGACCTCTTAGAAAGCATGCAGTCTGCTTTGTCCTCATAGAAATGGAATTACACTGCGTGTCCTCTTTTGTGACCTGTTGCTTTTGCTTAATACCATCTTTGAAGTTCATCTCTGTTTTTGTTAGTAACTATAGTTTATTCATTTTCATTGTTGTATTTTTTTTTTTTTTTTGAGACGGAGTCTTCTCTGTTGCCCAGGCTTGAGTGCAGTGGCGCAATCTTGGCTCACTGCAACCCTCGCCTCCCGGGTTCAAGCAATTCTCCTGCCTCAGCCTCCTGAGTAGCTGGGATTACAAGCGCCCACCACCATGCCCGGCTAATTTTTTTGTATTTTCAGTAGAGATGGGGTTTCACCATGTTGGCCAGGCTGGTCTCGAACTCCTGACCTCAAATGATCCACCCACCTCAGCCTCCCAAAGTGCTGGCATTACAGGAGTGAGCCACCGCACCCGGCTTCATTGTTGTATATTATTATATATATATGACACATTTAATTATCCATTTTTGTTCTTGATAGACATTTGAGTTGTTTTCAGCTTATGGCTTTTAAAAGCTATGGAGCTATGAACACTTTTATTATGTCTCATGATGACATCTGCGGGTTTCTCTTAAGGTACATGCCAAGGAGTGGGATTTTTTAGTCATAGACTATATAGTTTATGCTTCTTAGATAAAGCCAAACTTTTCTAAAAAATGATTGTGCATGTTTTTACTCCCAGAAGGACTGTGTCAGAGTTCTTATTCCTCTGTATTCTCACTAATACAGTCAGACTTTTAAATTTTTACTCATTAGTGCATATAAATGATATTTCATTGTGAACTTAATTTACATTTCCCTGATTACTATAAGGCTGATTATTCTTTCTTAGGTTTATTGGCCACCTATGTTTCTCTTTTGAAAAATGTTTTTACTGATCGCCCATTTTTTTCTATTGGGGTGTCTGTCTTTTTCCATATTGACTCTTAGCAATTCCATTAATCCTTAGGTTGTATGTGTTGCAGATATCCTCTACTTTGTGACTGTACTTTTCACTTGCTTTATGGTGACTTCCAATAAATCCTTTTAAATTTTTTAGTCATTTTATGGCACATGTTCTTGGCTTTTGTATGTCTGGTGATGCCTTTATTTGGTTAATTTTTTTTTTTCACTGTTTAGGATTTATTTGATGTTTTAGTTAGTATGGATATTCACTTAATTCTAGAATGATATTTTTACTGGGTATGGAATTCTATATTGATAGTTATTTTTTCCTCACAGATTGAGGCTATTCCATCATTTTCTGCCTTGTTCTTGGAAGTTCAGTTGTTGCTCATCTTAAAATAATCTGTTCTCTATTTTCTGGCTGATTTTTAGACATTTATATTAATCTCGAGTTTTTAAAGTTTTCCTCTAATATGTCTGTGGGAATTTTTTGTTGTTGTTGTCAAGTTTGAGATCTCTGCTGGGATTCTGGAAATTTCCTGGCTGTTATTTATCTCTCAACTGTTTTTTTCTGCCCCATTTTCTCTCTCTGGTTCTTTTGGGACTCTAAATATAAGTTAAATCCTTCTCACTGTGCTTTCTAGATTTTTTGTCTTCTCTGTTTTCTTTCTCTTTGTCTCTCTGTGCTGCATTCTAGTTTCTTCCCCTGATTTTCTCAGCGACTGTTACTTCAGTTATACTATTATTCAGATCTAGAATTTCCATTGGCTCTTTTTCAGATATACTTTTTATTGTTTTTAGTACCCTAGGTTGGCTTTTATTTCTTTGAATATGGTGCAGATAGTTATTTTTACATTCTGTGTTTGATAGTTCTGGGACTCCAAAATGTGGGTCAGATTCTGTTAGTAGTTGATTTTTTCTGCTTGTTCATGGCGTCTTGTTTTCTTATATGCCCATATGTTTGACTATGTGGTGGACATTGTATTTGAAATGTATTATAGAACTATTTTCAGGCCTAGGACAGTATCTTCTCCCATAGGATTTTCATTTACTTCTGCCAGGTGTCTAGGGGTGCTACTAGTTCAGAACACCCTAATCCAAGTTCATGTCTTGCATTTACCTGGCCTACTAAGATGACCCAAAGTCAGGCTATAAGAGCTATCTCATGGGAAGGCTGGTTTTACAACTGGTTCACCTTTTGCCCTGTGGGTATAGTTTTGTTCTTCTAGCCCCATGAGGCCATTGAAAGTGCAATTTAGTTTTATAGCTATTTATTCAGATCGGACATTTCCCCCTGGGCAAAACTAAAATGTATCCCTGCTGGATGGCCTCACTGAGTTTCTTGTCTTAAGATTTTTTTTTTTTCTGTGAACTCTGCGGAGAAGTATCTTTCGGATTTTTGGCTCAGTAATCCTTCACTGTCATATTAGTTCTTTGATGCCTATATGAAGTTTTTGTTTTTATTAATCCAACATTTTAATAAATCATTATAAATTTTCTGAGATTGGGCATTTTGTATGTTTTGTTCACTTCTATTCTAGAAGAGTACTGGTATATAGCATGCATCCAGTAGTTACCGAATGATTGAGTTTTGTTTGTTTGTTTGTTTTTGTTGTTTTTTGTTTTTTTGAGTCTGAATCTTGCTCTATCGCCTAGGCTGGAGTGCAGTGGCATGATCTCAGCTCACTGCAACCTCCGCCTCCTGGGTTCAAGCGATTCTTGTGACTCAGCCTCCCGAGTAGCTGGGATTACAGGCACCTGCCACCATACCCAGCTAATTTTTGTATTTTTAGTAGAGATGGGGTTTCACCATATCGGCCAGGTTGGTCTCAAACTCCTGATCTCAAGTGATCCACCCACCTTGGTCTCCCAAAGTGCTCAGAAGACAGACATGAGCCACTGCGCCCAGCCTGTGAATTAGCTATTTTAAAGCATTGCGTTTTTTTCTTCCACGTATATTTTAGAATTAGTTTGTCAAATTTGGGAACATCCTGAGATTTGGCTTAGAACTACACTGTAATTTGTGGAAAACGGGAAAATATAAGTCTTCCCTCTTAGGAACATGATATGTTTTTCCATTTATCTTTGTATTTTATGTCCTATGGGAAAGTCCTATAGTTTTCTTTATAGAGAACTGCACATTTCTTTTAAAATGTATTTTTATGTATCTTAGTTTTTGTTTTTGTTGCTAGTGAAAGAGGGGTTTTTATACCAGAATTTTCTAATTCAATATTGATACAAAGGAATCCATTCAATCCTATCATGCTGAACTCATATTCTAATATTTTTTCTGTAAGTTATCTTGAAATTTCTAAGTAGCCAATCATCTCAAAAAATCATCTCTTGCTTTCCAATTTTATTCCTGTTCTTTTTCTTGTGTTCTTATATTATGAAGGATCCCCAGTACAGTATTAACAATATATTAGCAGGTATTTCTCTCTTGCTTCAGATTATAACAAGGATACTGCTGTCATTATTGAATGTAATTTTGCTGAAAGTTTCTTGTAAACAGTTTGAGTTGAAAAGAGTTTATTTCTTGTTGGATAAGGGTTTTTGCATGTTTTTGTTTCAAATAACAAAGGAAACATTGATTTTAATAAGTATTAACTTTTGTTGAGATTGCCATGTGATTTTTTTCTTCTTTAATCGGTTGATACTAATAAAATATATTAATAGGCTTTTAAACATTAAGTCATCCTTAAATGCCTTTTTATAATCATGCTGTGTTGGTTAATACTGTACAATTGATTTGTTTCTGCAGGTTGAGTATCCCTAATCTGAAAATCCAAAATGCTCCAAAATCCTTGAGTCACTCCCTTGAGTGTTGACATGATGCCACAAATGGAAAATTCCACACCTGACCTCATGTGACAAGTCACAGTTAAAACAGTCAAAACTTTGTTTCATGCACAAAATTATTTAGAATACTGTATAAAATTACCTTCAGACTGTGTATAAGGTGTATATGAAACAAATGAATGTTGTGTTTATACTTGGATCACATCCCCAATATGTTATGTAAATAATATAAGGATTATGTATATAACCTAATAATTTCTTTGGGTTTTGAAATATTTGCATATCTAATATAGAATATTTGCATAAATCTAATATATGTAAATATTTCAAAACCTAAAGAAATCCAAAATCTGAAACACTTCTGTTCTTAAGCATTTCAGATAAGGGATACTCAATCCATATTTCATTGAGGAATTTTTTTCATATATGTTTATTAGTAATATTGGTCTGTACCTTTCTTCTGCCTTACTTGTCTGGAATCTAAGTTGGGCTAGCCTAAGAAAATGAGTTAGGAAATTTAAATTTGTCTATGCTTTGACAGGGTTTTCATATCATGGACAATATTGCTTTCTTAAAGATTTGATCGTACTCATCCATAAACTCATCTGAGCCTGTTAACTTTTGAGAGATCAATATTTTGGAGAAGTTTACTGTTTCTTCTATAATCATAGATTGTTAGGGTTTTTTCTTCTTTTTGAGCCAATTTTGGTTATACGTTCCTAGAAGAGTATCTGTCTATCCTAGATTTTCCAAAATTTTGGAGTAACTTCTAGATAATATCCTCTTAAAAGTTATTTAATCTCTGTCATTTCCTCATTTACTGATGTTTGATTCTCTTTTTCCTTAATTAAACTTACTGAAGGTTTTTTCTGGGGTGTTTGTTTTTCAGTCTTTACAAGAACTTACTCTTGGTATTTTATTTATTAACTCTTCTACCTTCCAACCTAAATTTTATTTCCCACCTTTCTGGTTTTCTAGTAATTACATGTAAGGTTACATGTTTTTCTGTCCATGTCAGTTTGATATCCCACAGGCGTAGATATACTAGAGCTATTGTTATTTACTTTTTACATTATATTTCAACTTTGATTTACTTTTTAACCAATTTCTACAGAACTTTTGGGAATTTGTTGAAATTTTTTCTGTGGTCTAAGATCTGTAATTACTTGTTGGTAGTGTTTAATGTGTTTGAAAATAATGTATAATCTGTTTTTTTGGTATAGAATTTTATATATACATGATATATAGTTTATTTACATATATTTTAAAATATAATTTATATCATATATATAGTCTGGATTTAAATGATGCTGTTTTAATTATCTATATTTTAATCATATATTTTCTTTCTTTCTTTTTTTTTTTTTTTTTTTGAGATGGAGTCTCGCTCTGTTGCCCAGGCTGGAGTGCAGTGGCACAATCTCGGCTCACTGCAATCTCCGCCTCCTGGGTTCAAGCGATTCTCCTGCCTCAGCCTCCCAAGTACCTGGGATTACAGGTGCCTGCCACCGTGCGTGGCTAATTTTTATATTTTTTAGTAGAGGTGGAGTTTAGCCATGTTGGCAAAGCTGGTCTTGAACTCCTGACCTCAGGTGATCCACCCGCCTTGGCCTCCCGAAGTGCTAGGATTACAGGCACGAGCCACTGTGTCCGGCCTACTCATCTATTTTCTATATAATTTGTCAGATTCTATGAAAGATAGTTTAGGATCTCAGTGTGATTGTTATTGTATCTGTTTCTGCTAAACCTCAGTTTATTTTTTAACCTTGTTTTTAAGTATATAGAGGTTCGTTGCTATTATATCTACTTGGTAGATTGTTCAGTTTTTAAAATACAAAAAAAAAGGAGGGATATCTTTTTTCCTTCTTTCCTAATGTCAGTTTATTTTGGACGTAGAGCTAGATTTTCTTATTATTTCACCCAAGTTAAGATGAGTAGGTAAATACAACGATTCATATTTTTGTGCATATGTTTACACTTACTCTTAACATATTATGGTTTCTATGTATTGTGCTTTCTTAATGATTCCTTTTCCAACTTTTATTGGATTGATTGAGGAGTTTTTGGCTAATTTTTATGCATATATTTGTATAGAATAATATAGGACAGAGAGAAATACCTCTTTTCTTAGATAATACATGTAGTTTTCTAGATTTTTTTAAAAAAAATTGTTTTTAACCCATCTGGAATTTACTTTTGCTTTTACAGTATTATATAGGAGTCCATTTCTTATACCAAAAATGGATATCAACACCACTTACTGAACAGTTTTTCTTTGTCTAACAGAATTAAACAACTTTGTCACATATCAAATTCTTGTGTAACCTAGGATCTGCATCTGGAATCTCTATTCTGTTCAACTATTCTTTTTGTCTTTTTCTTAATCAATACCATATTTATTTGATTGCAGAGTTAATACTATATTCTAATAATGGCAGAACAGTTCCCTGTCCTTCTTGAGAATATACTTACCTCCTTCACTGCTGTCACAGTGAGAACTTCAGAATGATTTTGCTACCCTTCTCTTCTAAATTTTGCGTCCTTATTGTCATAATCCTAAGAAATCTATCCCTCCCCAATTAAATTTAAATTTACATGAGTAACCAGTGTTTCCTTTTCTCTAATTCCATCTTGAGGCCTCTTTTCTAGTTACTTTTCTTTTGCCCTGAAAGATGAATAATTAATTGACCAGGTAAAGGATCACTGGAGGCAGTCCATTCTCTCAGGGTGGATAGATGCTGTTTGTCTCAGGGTGGATAGACTGGCTATTTCATTGCCAGTGTAACCTCTTTCCTTATAAGTAACTTGTTCTTTCTGCCTGGATGTTTATAAGATCTTCTGTTTAGAGTTCAGGAACTTTACCAACCATGTCTAAATGTACAGCTTGGGACTTACTGAGTAGATTTCAGTCTTTCTCTAACTCAGGTAAAATTTTCTACTATTACCTGCTGAATAATTTTATTTTTTTCATTTATTCCTTTGTCTCCTTCTAGAACTCCCATTGTATGTTAGATTTCTTTGATCCATTCTTTAAATCTTTTCCCTCACAGTTTCCATTTACATATGTTTGCTTTGTACTTTGAGATATTTCTTGTGCTTAGTGACCATCCTCCTTTTAAAACTATCATTTAAATTTTTTTTGTTTTTTTTTTTTAAGAGACAGGGTATCGCTCTGTCACCCAGGCTGGAGTGCAGTGGCAGGATCATAGCTCACTGCAGCCTTGAACTCCTGGGCCCAAGTGATCCTCCCACCTCTGCCTCCCAAGTAACTGGGATCAAACCACCATGCATAGCCCTCATTTAAAAATCTATTTAAAAAATAATGTTACTAAACTTTTGGAAGTTGTGCGTGTATGTGTATGTGCTGCACGTGAATCACCTTAAATGCTCTTATTTTTATTCATGTTTTCATCTTCTCTAGCATTTCTGTTTTACTAAAGGTGTATTCTGATTACTCTGCTCATTTTCCTCTTATTGCTGGGCCTCCTTAAATGGGTTATTTTTCTTTTTCAGCTCATTGAATTCTGGCCCGTTTGTTGTGGTGTCCTACATGTTAGTAATCCACCAAGCAGTAGATAGTGAAGTGGCAGTTCCTGCTGAAGTACCTGAAGGATGTGTCTGGTCCCTTATCACCCTGAGCTCTCTGGGAGATAATCTCTGGGTCTCAAGATAAGGGGGACTCAGTCCACTTACTCTTTCAAAAATACATAGTACACTTACTTGTGGGCCAGAATTGACCTTCTTCCCTGGAGCCTACATATTCCTGATATTCAGTCTCTCCCAAGGTGCATCTTCTGGTCCTCCACACTGAGCTTCCCACACTTGAAGAAGAAAGTTGCATATTGGTTCTCTTTTCTCTAATAGGACCCCAGCAGAGCGCCAAGCCTCATACACATCTACACCAGCTACTACAAGTCCCAGTCACCATCTGGCTTAGGAGAAGAGTAGAGGAAAGGGAACCTGTATTGAAATCACCCATGCATTTTATCTTTTTTCTCCAGCAACACAAGAACTTTAGTATGCTTTACTTCCCTCATGTTCAGCAACTTTTTTTTCCTTTTGATCACTTGAAATTTGGCTTCCATATTTTTTTAATTTATTAATTTTAAGTCTGCACCCTTTATTACTTAATATTCTGTGTGAAGAAATGGGAAAAATGCATAAAGCATTTCTGCTGCATACTGAAGTGTAGTGGTTGCTTCAAAGAAAATTATATGCAGTTTGAGTTCCAAGCTGAACTAGTTACTATTTTTATGGAACATTTTTGCAGATTGTGGTAAACTTGATATAACAGAATTAACCATTTTAAAGTAAAAAATTTAGTGACATTTAGTGCATTCACACTGTTGTCCAACAGCCACCTCTACCTAGTTCCAAAATGTTTTCATTACCCCAAGAAGAAACCCTGTACATAGGAAGCACTTGCTCCCCATTTTCCCTTACCCCCAGCCACTGGCAACCACCAGTCTATTTTGTCTCAGTGGGTTTACCTATTGTACTTCCATATTATTTTTTAATCAGTATTTTGTAATTTAATTCTTAAGTTCACCTTCCATGGTTTTTTATACATGTTTTACTCTTAGAATAGTTAGAATACAACCTCAAGGAGCTTTTTTCACAAAGGGCTGTAACCTTATGGGTGGTATGCTCTCTGAATCTTTGTACATCTGAAAATGTACTTCCAGTTTGTCTAGGGGTAGAATAGATTTTCCCCTGGGCCTCTGAAGATTGTTCCATTGTCTTATATCTAGTATTGTGGATAGTCTGGTGCCAATCTGGTCTAATTTCTTTGGCAATCTCCTACCCTCCCCCATGAAAGTTGTAAGATTATCTTTTTATCCTTAATGTTCTGAAAGTTCACCAAGATGTGTCATTTTTCCTTCATCCTGATCAATACTTTGTAGGCATTCTCAATTTGAGGACCAATGTCTGTTTTCAGTTCTGGGATACTTATTTTTATCATTTCTTGTTTCCCTTAATTATTTCTGTTCTGTCCTTGGTGGCACTTCTTTCCGGGTGTATATTAGGACTTATAAATCTATCCTCCATGTCTCTCTTAGTTTTTTATTGTGCTGTCCTGTGGGAGAATTCCTTAGCTCAGTCTTCCATCACAGGTTGACTTTAAAGCTCTGGGCATTCTGCTCATCAGCTATCTGATGAGTTGTTTTGGGGTTTGATATTTTGGTTTGTTTGTTTATTGGCACTCAACACTTTCTATATCTAAGATCTTTAATTGTTCTTCTTAAGGATCCATTTTGTTTTGTGGATATGATTTCCTCTTGGCCCTCAAGAATTATACATGTTTTTAAGTCTCTTTACTCTATTGAATGTTTTCTTGGGGTTAGGTTTTCCTCACATATTTGGTGATTCGTGCTTGTTTGCTCATCTTATGTTTTAGGTTCCTTGCTAGCCTTTCTGCAAATGTTGTATTAATTCAGCCAGTTTCTGGTGATTGTAGGGAAAGAGTACAACATATAAATATTGAGTTTTCTAGAAATGGAGGCTGTTTCTGTTTTTGGTATTGTAGAGCAATGTCATAGCCTTGCCACGTCTGAACTAAGAGAACCCCAGCCTCCAGAGCCTTTACCACCTGTTGTAGCAATCTTCCCATGTATCATTTGGGTTAATTTCCTCATTTTATTAGATTTCTTTTGCCTTCTGTTTCTTCAGTTATTACAATTTTTTATTAACCAAAATATGCTATTTTTCCCCCAACCCTGTTACAGATTTAAATTTTTTCTTTATGTCAGTTTTTAGGGATTAGAGGATCCTGCAGTATAGTCTCTTTTTTTAATTGATTGAAGAATTGTTCATGTAAATATGAGTGATACATTATTTCCCTAAACCACTGTAAAGTCAAGTCTAAGTCATGGTAGTTATGCTTCAAAAGTGTTCTTTTTCAGCTGCCTCAAATCTATTTTTTTTTCTGTGCCTAACTTTTTAAAGTCCTTTCAGATTATCACAACAATGCTGTCTTTCTACTCTCTACAACCACTGGATATGTATTTTTTATGAGATACGTAGAAAAAGATAAGGAGGAAAAGTATTTTTGTAATATGTTAACCTAAAACATAAAGTGATTTAAATGAACACAGTTTTTACCCTGTGATTTAAGTTGTATATTCTGCATTCTGCTTTTTTTGTTTGTTTTTAGAAGGTGATGTTTACTGCTATTCATTTCTCTTTGCTTAAGGTGGTAACCAAGCTGCTAATTTGGAATACTTGTTATGGTACCATTTCAGAAGTAAAACATTACTTACCAAAGGTGAATGATATCATGTGAACATGGTTTTTGCAGACCCTCCTAATATTTCGTATAATATGTTTAAGTCTGTACATCATAGATCATAGCTTCATGGGCCCTCTTCTCACTTAGGAGGCCAATACAATGAAGACTTAGGGCCATTCACTAGGAAGATGGAACTTATATTCGCTCATGTATAACGTTAAAGGTCTATTATTTCTGTTAGACATCTGTTAGTGTCATATTTTCTCTTCTGATAGGGCAGGCAAATGCCCTTGTCCTTGCCCTTCTACCTCCCTCCCTCTCTCCCTCCCTTCCTTTTTTTTTTTTTTTTTTTTTTTTTTGACAAGGTCTCACTCTGTCACCCAGGTTGGAGTGCTGCGTGCAGCATGGTCGTAGCTGACTGCAGCCTCAAACTCCTAAGCTCAAGTGATCCTCCCACCTCGGCCTCGTGAGTAGCTGGGCCTACAGCCATGTACCACCACTCCTGGCTAATTTTTAAATTTTTTTTAGAAACAGGGTCTCACCATGTTACCCAGGCTGATCTCGAACTCCTGGCCTCAAGCAATCCTCCTTCCTCAGCCCTCCAAAGTGCTGGGATTATAGGCATGAGCCATCGCCCCAGCCCCTTTCTGTCTAAGACTGGAGCTAATGTGGCTATTTGAATTGGTGATTGGGAACATTAGTATACAGTCTGCTGTGTGGTGTTGGGCCCACACAGTTTAAAAGGAAATCACTTTCTTATGCAGTTACTGCTAAAACCAAAGGGTTCTAAATGGTAATGCTGACACAACAGTAAATTTAATTTAATTCATATGAGAGGGAGGAAAGTTCTGATAGTATTTATTCTTCATTGTTATTTCTAAACTCTTCTTCGTCTTCTTTAAAAATCCTCAGCTTTGAAGCTCATGCTTTCAGGCTATACCACTGACAATTCCCCAGTATACCAAAGCCTTGAACATTTTTAGCTCCCGGTTACTCTCTACAACACTACCCCATTCTAAATCTTGAGATTTTATCGTCCAAGAGAAAGTGCCATTAAAGCAAGTTACCAAAGAAGGTGATGTAATTAGCAGTATAATTGTCTTGGGGAAAAGTATTGGGCTCTAGGAAGGATAAGTGCAAAGGAGCATGGTTGGTGTTCTGAAGGAACCGGAAGAAGGCCACCGTGGCTGGAGAGAAACAAGTGGAAAAGTGGGAGATAGAGTCAGAGAAGTAATTTGGAGCTGGTCATGTAGGGCCTGTGTCATTGTAAGAAATGTAAGATCATAGGATGTCTCTAACAGACTTAGTCTTCACGCTTTCTTGGCCTCATACTCTCATCATGATGCTCTAAACCTTGTCTGTCTTCATGAAACTGCAGCCTATTTTTTCTCAGTTTCAATATTCCTACTCTCTGAACTACCACTTCTTATCCTTCTGATTTTACTGTCTCTTAAACCCTGACTCCAGTAATTCTTCAACCTCACCAGGGCCTAACAGTCCATTGATGTTACCACCTTTTCACTGACTCTCAGCTGCCATCCACCCCCTCCATATTTTCCCTTAGTTCCTTACCCAAATTCGTTGGTCTGTCATCAAGATCACTCTCTTATAATCACTCTTCCCTTGTCTGTCTCACTTTCTGTGCTCTCTTGGCAAAATCCCAACTCCAGTTAAACCATTCTCCACACTTACTTTCCTCCATCTTAAAACAAAAAACCTTTTTTTTGACCCCTGCCTTCTCCAGCTATCAGTCATTTCTGTTTTTCCTTTTAAAGCAAAACTTCTTGCCATAACCAGATAGCATTATGATATAGAGATAAAATTTATAATTATAGGTAATATTTATTGAGCACTTGCTATGTGTCAGACATCATTCTAAATATTTTACATATATTAATCTTTATTCTCACAGCAGTCCAGTGAAGTAGAAAATAGCATTTTTACAATGAGAAAAATGAGGCATAAAGACCAACTTTCTCAGTAACTGATCAATAGTAAGCGAAATTAAAAATCCAGGTGGTCTGGCATCAGAGCCTATGCCCTTTACTATTAGGATCTCAAGCAAAATGTGTTTTAAATGTCAGTTCTCCTGCAGGCAGCTAGCAGTACACTCCAGCTCCCAAGAGCGAGTATACCCTACTGCAGTTCTCATTCCTCATGAGGAGCAGGGCTAATAGGTCCTGGCTGTTGGGCATTGTGTTTGTTATAAGGTGGAGTTTTTCATGTTATCAGAAAGTTAAAAAGTGATTGCTTCTAGGCTGAGCGTTCTTTCTTTCTTGTAACCTTAGTGCTTTCTGGTTTCTTTATGCTTTTCATTTCTCTCTTACATCTCCTGTAAGTTCAGCTCAACACTGCCTGTCTCCGATAAAAGCATAAGCTCTACCTCATCCTATCCCTACCACATCATAGGCCAAACAAGAACCAGAGTGGGGTCCCAGGAAAAGAAGTTCTAGAGAAGACTCTTCACCCTGATCTCTAGTCCAGAAAGAATCCTGGAGCTAAATCAGATTGGTAACCAGCAAGACTTCTTTGTCTGAATTGCTGCTTCTGCAATTGCTACTTTGGAATCTGTGGTGGCAATAGGTGGTAGATATTTGTTTTTTTAATCAGGCACCTGTGCTTTCTATCAAAGGGTTACCCCCTACCAATGACATAATTTTAAAACCCTTCAATTGGAGTTGTTTTCTATAGACCTTAATCTGATATATCCCTAGGGAACTTCTTTCTTAAATAATTGCCTGTAATCCATTATTTATTTGTCACTCCTTTCTTGTACTTATCTTATATTCTTTGTTATATTTATCCTTTGGGAGCGGAAGAAATTCAGTTAAACATTTAGCATGTATGTTTTGTAACTATTGATTTAGAAAATTTTAAACAGTAAATCCTCAAAATCAATTTTTAAGTGTTAAGAGCAAGGAAAAATCAGGATAACGTTGGGTGACCTCTCCCACATTGTCATTGGCAGACACAGCAGAGATGCCCTTTCCTAAACAGTCACTGGCAAGGGATTACTATGATTGTCTTAATCCTTTTCTGCGTCAAATTGTAGAGTTTATTATCATACCTAGAGAGGAGTTGTTAGCATTTGTTATTTATTGGTTTTTGTTTGATTGATTTTTTTGTTGTTCATTCTTAAAAGTTAAACTCTTGTCAGAGATAGTTTAAAATTCCTATTATAAAGAGCAGGCAAGTTTTTTTCAGCCATATTGTTATCCCCCTTACCCCATTACAGTTCTACCTTTCTGAACCCCCACTTGTCTTAGTTACATTCCAGTACCAAAAATGTTGAAATGTTATTAGTTTACACTGAAAGGTCCAGTCTCTACAAAAGGAACTGATGTTAATATGAAATTACTAAAATAATAATTAAAAAAAGAATTGACCTACAAAACTACCATGATGGAATGAAAATCCAACCATTTCCCAAGTGATTACTTTCCATTGTGCAGGTTTTATTTCTTAAAAAAAGATAAAGCTGAGTGATTTTGTCAAACTGGCCTAAACTTAATGAACAAACCCCACTGGTCCTTTAGGAGTGATATCTGAAACATTTATCTGTTTGGTTCTAAAGAAAATATATAACTTTGTTGGGGAGATTTGACTTAAGAATTGTAAATCCTATATGCTTTTAAGTGAGTTGATTCCTTTTACTAGACATCTATCCTGGGGCTTTGGCCTAACTAATTCTAGTAAATAAAGCGTTTTCATATTGATAGCTTAAAGAAAATCAATATTATCAAGGATTATGAAGACCAAGATTGTAATTTAAGAATCTGTGACCCAAGGTCTCACTGTGATAAATACAGTTGTACCTGTGTTGGATAATGCCACCTCCTACTACAGGAAAGGGCTTTTTATGTCTGTAAAAGGTAAATGTTAATCTTATAACAGGTCCTTCAGGTTGATGCCAGTGGTGTGGGTGAGGACAAAAGATAAATTGAACAAGAACATGATGAGAGATTTGATAAGCTGGACAGGTCAAAGAGAATCTAATTTCTAAAAGAACATCAGAGATTCTAGAACTAGCACTAGGGGGTGTTAGAAAGGAGCCTTCCATGACAGCAATTTCAGACTCAACACAGTGGATATGCTGGAAGTGCCAGCCAGGAAAAGAAAAACAAATTTTGCTTCCTATGGATGAGGGCTGAGGGAGAAGGAGGTGTTCCAGAAAACATTCGTTAAAACTGATGAAGGCAGGAAGAAGGCTTCAGTTTTGAGAAGAGCTCTATGTGTCATTGCCACAGATTTCACACAGCTACTGTCTCTGATATTACAACACTGAGAAACACCCAAATCATAAAACCATAGTTGGCTTTTTCCTTTACTGAGTAAATATAATTTCCCCCTGACTATAGGAAGAATAAAATTATGCAAATAGAAGACCTTTTTTCATGGTTTAAAAAAGAAACAAATGATATGTCCTACTGTGGTCAGATGATGATGACAGTGATGATGATGAAGGCGATGTTTAAGTGTAGTGGTTGTTAGAGCAAAGCTAGGGAGTAGTAGTGGAAAGAATACTAACCCAGGTATCAAAACTTGATGTCTGCGCCTGGGTTTTGCCCTGCTTTATCCAGTACAAGACCCTAAATTCACAATTGATTTAGTTCCTTATCACTAGAAAGACTACCTGATCTTGTTTTTCCACCTCTAAAATTATATAATTACAACAGAAAAGTATCCACACTTACACTAATAAAATTTGTTTGAACAGTATGAAGATGATGAAAAATAGCATGTAAAAATAAGGTGTTGTTTTAATTAAGTTTATGCTTTATTTTAATAGGTTTATGCAACAATGAATTTTTTCTGGAAACTATACCTCTGACAGGGATGCAGAGTTCATTTTGGTAAACATAAAAAGCAGAACTGGTAGCACATCATATTGCCACATGGAAGCTAGCGAATTAGACATAAGCCAGACAAAATCACAAGGAGAGCCATAAATAAAAGACAGTCTTAATGTGATTTAAATACCGTGACTGAGTTGCATTCAGTATCTGCCTGGTCACCAAGTCCAATGCGACACCCTCCTCTATAGAGATGTATTCTAGCAAAAGACTTCTGCATCCACCATCTGGCCCCAGACTAAGAACACATCTCACTGAATGACACATAACCCAGTGGGATGCACCAAATTTGCTTAACCATGAGCACATCATCTTCTCATAACAAAAGCTGAATATGACCCTAATTTTATATTCTGTAAACTCTGTTGTGGAAATTATTAAAACAACTGTCTTCTGGGTAGTCCTGTAAACATTCACTGATCTTTTTTCCTTTATTGAAGCCACAATTTAAAAAAAAAAATACTACAAATTTCGGTTTAAATTGAGAAGCCAGATATCTTTCAAAATGTATCCTTTATGTGGTAAAATAGAGAATAACATTGTTTTTAGTTAAGTAAAACTAAAGTACTGTTTCTAACTAGGTAATCTGGCCTTCCAAACACAGGAGTTTGAGCAGAGAGTTCTAAAAATTAGAGTGTCTGTTCTCTGTCAGAACCTTCTGGGAAGAGTGTGTCAAATGAGCACTACTCAGGAGAAATTTCTAAGGTTTTAACTTAGTTTATACTTTAAACTGAGATTTCAGGCATGTTTCAAAATAAAGGCAATCACATCCTGTCTCTAAGATAGAGTCTATTGGGTGTCTTATATTCTGTATTATTTTGGAAATATTTTACACTTCAGGAGCAAGATATGATTTGCCTAAATGGAAAATATTCTTTCTTTAGTACTTCTTTGGCATTCCTCAGAATGCTAAATATTTTGTTGGCTGTTGGGCAAGAAGGAGATGATGATATCTCTTATTTCAAAAGCACCCTAAATTTACAGAACCCTGTAAATAGTAAGAAAAAATTTTGGTGGTCTATGGTACCCTTTCTGATAAAAATAGATGCTAAAGAAGGAGCATGATATGGAAGTTGGAATAAAATTAAAAATAATCATTTTCTTCACCAAGTTCTATAAAACTATGACCCTTTATTGAAATAAAATGAGAAAACCTTGCTAAGAACTGAGCTGCAATTAATACAAAGGATATATAAGCAACATTCTTTAGACAGCAGACTCTTCTAATTTATTTTTTGTAGACATGGGGGTCTTGCTATGTTGCCCAGGCTGGTCTCAAACTCCTGGCCTCAAGCAATCCTCCTGCCTCAGCCTCCCAACGCGTTGGGATTGCAGGCATGAGCCACCACACCCAGCCTAGACAGACTCAAAAAGGAAGGAAAATAGTCTGATAAATGAAAAGCAAAGTTCAAAATGATACGAGAACAAAAAATGTTAATAAATTTTATTGCCAATTTATTTCAGGTAAACTGTTCATTAAAAACCAGAGTGAAAATGGTGCATATGACTAGTAAGGTAAGAAGCAATACACGATTCTGGGAAAAGCCTACTTAAGCTGGACTTCTTCAGGGCTAAAGGCATTGATAACATGTCTCATACTGTGTTTCAAGAATTGACCTGAATTATTGTGGAACAAAATGATATTGAAGGGTTGTGAGCTGAATGAAGACTGCAAAACATATTAATGCTTATTCAGATGTCTAGTCTCTTGGACTTCCTACCCTGGAAAACCGCTGAAACTGGTGTAGGAAAAAAGAAAACTCATTTAAAAGAGCAATAGGCCAAGTGATGGCAGTTTTAACATTTTTAAAGAACAAAGCCTATTCAGCCAGTCTCATACTGGGCCCTAGGCTTCTGTCTTGAATGTAAGCTCCACCCAGATACAAATATGAAGGGCGATTATGTGGAAGATGGTGATCAGCTGTTCTCTATCTCCCCTGCGTTCCAAACAATAAATGGATATAAGCCTCAGTGTGAGGGATTTGGGCAAGGAATGAGGAACAATCTTGTAAACTGAAGTGGGTTACCGAGTGAATCTTATTCTATGGAAGTCTTTTAAAAACTCATTACTATCTCCCACAACATTTATTGTCTATCTGTGACACGGGTAGCCCTGTAGTAAGAAATGTGATGAGCTACACAAGAATGAGAATCCCGAACCTGGAGAATGATCAGTACAAACATCAAATAACAAGATAGAAGCACAAAAATACATAATGACACAAATAAGAGAGCAATATGTATGTATCAATGTAATGACAGCATTTAACTAAACTGGAAATTTTCTCAGTGCTCTTGGAATAGTAAGGGAGTCTTCATTTTTAGCCTTGTCAGTTGACACAATTTTTAAATGAGCCTGAGTCTCATTGGCGTCTCTGATCTGTATACAGTTTCTGGAAGAGCCTTCTCCTAGAGAGAATTTTCAAACAAACATTTGGCATCAATAGAATGTTTTTTAATCAAACTGTCTGTTTTCTATAGAACAGCCTTTGATTTCCAGAAGAGTCAAACTGTCTTAGAGACTGAGAACCTTAGGGCATTAGACCAGCACCAAATATATTACAGTGAAGGCTGGGATTCTGGGGAACTAGGATACCTAAGATTGAAGTACTTCTGCTGATACAGATCCAGGAAGATATTAGTGGTATTTTAGATTAAAATTTTAAGACTTCAAACAACCTGTTAACAACTGTACCCTCTTGTACTTTAAGAATCATAGACTCAATATCAGTAAGAATAGCATTCAAGAAGTTTAGTCTGGGCCGAGCGCAGTGGCTCACACCTATAATCCCCACACTTAGGAGGTCAAGGCGGGTGGATCACTTGAGGCCAGGAGTTTGAGACCAGCCTGGCCAACATGGCAAAACCCCGTCTCTACTTAAAAATAAAAAAATTAGCCAGGCACAGTGGTGTGCACCTGTAGTCCCAGCTACTCAGGAGGCTGAGGCAAGAGAACCACTTGAACCCGGAGGCAGAGGTTGCAGTGAGCTGAGATTGCGCCACTGCAGCCTAGGTGACAGAGTGAGACACTGTCTCAAAAAACAAAACAAAAAAAAATTTATTCCAATGCAATGATGTGTCAGTCAGTGTTTAACAACTGGTTTTCCAGGCAAGGGTTGGGGGTGGTTATGTGCACAGGTACCTAATTTGTAGCATTTGCCAATTTCTATGATGTAAATGCTCTCGCTGTGGCTGACTGCAAGCTACCAAAATGATGTCACCAAAAGCAGAGTTGGGAAGAATTGTGCACACTCACCTCTCATTGCTCCAGCACACTAGTGGTCCTATGTCAAGTATACATAGAACACCAAAGTTCAGAATCATCACTTTGACTGTCACTCAGTGACAGCTACCACTGTCATTACCAAGTAGAACTTCTCCCTCCCACGTTGTCACAAACTATAAAAGTGAACCAGCCGGGCGTGGTGGCTCATGCCTGTAAATCCCAGCACTTTGGGAGGCCGAGGCGGGCAGATCACCTGAGGTCGGAAGTTCGAGACCAGCCTGACCAACATGGAGAAATCCTGTCTCTACTAAAAATACAAAATTAGCCAGGCTTGGTGGCGCATGCCTGTAATTCCAGCTACAGGGGAGGCTGAGGCAGGAGAATCGCTTGAACCTGGGAGGCAGAGGTTGCCGTGAGCCAAGATCATGCCATTGCACTCCAGCCTGGGCAAACCAAACACAGGACTTCTCAGAGCTATGTTTTTTAAATCATAGAGACTAATATTTCTCAAAAAGATTTCCCCGTGATACTGCTCTTTGTAGTGTGTCACTCAGGCCTTTAAAGTTCTGGTTGATATAAACAGAAAAATCAGTTTACCAGTCAGCAGAAGAACTGATTCTTAGAAGCAGTAAGCCCACCCTTCAAAGTAAAATAATTTGGATGTTCTATTTTGGATTTTAGTATTTAGGTGTTTAAAAACTCAACACATTGGGAAATACTACGTACCATTCGATAAAAGCCCGACTAGAAACATTTCATAGCCATTACAGGATATTATTTATTTGCCAATTTTTTGAAAGAGTAGAACTTTCAGTTAACATGTCAGTTTATGGCCCACCTCCTATCTTCATTCTTGGACCTACATGTATCTCTGTGACTCCAGGAAATGTATCTCTCATATCTTCAGTCTTGATGTAAAGGAAACAAAAGGCATTAACTTCTCCAGTGCCTGAATGCCCAAATGGCTGGTGTTCCTGCCTAGAAATCAAATACTGGGTAAGAACTGGAACCTCTAGTTGCCTTCACATTTACTTATGAATTTCTGCTTTCTGTATTTAAAAGACAAAACCATTTGGGAATTGCAAAAACTTCCCCTAAACCTTAGGAGAGAAAGCAATGGATTATCAGGACATAGTCACTCCCATCATGAGATGACTAATATTCATACAAAACTAATAATGGTGTTCAAAATAATACTATACCTTCATCCCCATTAACAGTGAACTTGCACATGTTTACTCATTCATCTTCACAATAGTCCTCAGAGATGTCATTTTACAAATCAGGAAAGGCTCTGGAGAGCTAAAATCACCTGTTCAATGTCAAGTAACACATGTTGAATTTTGAATATTCATCTGATTATTAAATATGTTTCCTTCTCACTACACAATGCTGAATAACACTGGTAACATTGTTCAGTCTCAGACCCTCTACCAATGATTAGTACTGTGTTTATTCAATAAGTAGGTAATAGATGCTTTCTGTGGTGAGGCATAATGGAATCTGCCAGGATAAATAAAACATCACCATTGTCCTAATACAGTTTTGTTGTTAGGCTGCTGTTTGTCTGATTGGATGATATTTCTTTTTTAGCTAGTTATTTAATGTAAATAATCTGCTCAGTTACAGTTGATGAACACATCTCTAAGTCAATGAGTTTTACCAGTTTCATGTACATTCTGTACTTGCATTGCTATGAAGAAATACCTGAGACTGGGTAATTTATAAAGAATAGAGGTTTAATTGGTTCTCAGTTCTGTGGGCTGTACGAGCATGGTGCCGGCATCTGCCTGACTTCTGGGGAGGCCTCAGGGAGCTTTTCCCATGGTGGAAGGCAAAGCAGGAGCAGCCATGTCACTTGGTGCCTGCTGGGTCATGATCCATCCTCATGACCCAGACATCTACCACTAGGCCCCACCTCCAATATTGGGGATTACATTTCAACATGAGGTTTGGTCAGGGACAAATATCCAAAGTATATCACTGCACATCCAAGGTCATACTCAAGATTTATTTCTTCACGAAATTTTTCTCTGACACAGTTAACAACCGTGTGACCCAGTCTTCTTAATTGCTTTGAGTTAACAGTGCTATTTTGCATTGCCGTGAGCTAATGAATTAGATTCATTGGCTGGTTCCGACTTGATTGACATGAGCCACTGGCAAGATGACAGTGTAGAAGAAGGCAGGAAGAAGGAGGAGGAGGAAAGATCTTAGTTAAATCAACACTAAGATCTCAACCTTTGCAGCTGCCCAAGTAAGAAACGATGAAACATACGGAGGGCCTCCTGATCATTCTCCTTAGTATCACATTTTGATTCTCCCCTGATATAAAAAGAAAAATGGTAGAGAAAGTCGGGAATGATGTTATTCTGAAGCCACACAGGAAGACTTTCTGCAGATCCCCAGCACAATCCACCCTCTGTGGTACTAAAAAATTGCCAAGATACTTTTGATAGCTAGAGTTGTGCACTCCATATATGGATGAAAGGAGTTACTAAGGGAATCTTACTGCTTTGGTAATGGAGACTGATGATGGATCTTCTTGCAGATCAACGAACTTTGAATTTGACACACAAGGAAGCAGTGGCTCTCCTTGATGGCAAGGGATATATTGACAACTTAGATGTTCCTCTGAGACATTTATGCACCGTAGATTTTTTTTTGGGGGGACAGAGTTTCACTCTTGTCACCCAGGCTGTAGTGTAGTGGCGTGATCTCGGTTCACTGCAACCTCCGCTTCCTGGGTTCAAGTGATTCTCCTGCCTCAGCCTCCGAAGTGGCTGGGACTACAAGCGAGTGCTGCCACACCCGACTAATTTTTGTATTTTTTTTAGTAGAGATGGGGTTTCACCATATTACCCAGACTGGTCTCGAGCTCCTGACCTCAGATGACCCACCCACTTTGGCCTCCCAAAGTGCTGGGATTGGATTACAGGCGTGAGCCACCATGCCCGGCCCCCTGCAGATCTTTAGTGGACGCTGTTAGGAAGTAAGAAGCTCTACAGAGGAGTCAGATCATATCACAAAAAAGACTGCCTCACTAGAGGTTTTCCAAGGCAAACCCTTTCCCTCAAATTCTGAATGCATGGTCAGGCCTGGGCCACTGCCAGGGTGTGGAGGTGTAGATATGTGTTTTCTAAACACTGGGAGAGCCAGACCTGGAACCACAGTTCTGTATTTCTCATATGCCAAGTTTTATAAATGGAAGCCAGACCAAGAGGCATGATTTGTGTATAGAACCACCAGATGGGACCATATGTGGAACAAAAGAGTATTTATATCCTCTGAAAGGTGGATGCTGGTTCTAAGTCATCTTAGTTTATAAATGATACCTTCTAAAACATCTCAGCTCAATGATCAAGAAGGAAATGAAAGAAAAGCTGCTTGCTTCTAATGGTGGATACCGCTTTTTTAGGCTTGAAAGGTGGTGTGATTTGGTGACATTTCTGAACTACTAAAAACCAATGTATTTATAAACTATTTCTAGGAGAGATTGAAATAATTGTTAAGCTATGATGGGGTGAGGCAGAGAAAGGGGCGCAGAGATCTTAATAAAAATTAAATATTATGTTGGGGAGAACTAAAGAAAAAGCATCAAAGGATAAGTAGAAATACAGAACTAAACTGGGTGTTTATACCAACACCCTTTAATCTAAGGAGAGAACATCACTTCCTATTCACAATGTAATTAGGTGAAATTATATGAAGTTGCTGATATTCAACCATCTTTGACCTAAAAATGTTCATGGAAAATGGTTCAATTTAAACTAGAAACTATTGGAAACAAGGTAGATTTATAAAATATGTAAAAAGCACACTAAAATTATCCCTTGGCTTACTAAAAGTGAATGCTAGAAAAACAATAACCCAAAATAAATTATTTTTTAATGACAGAGTCAACTCATTAACCCTAAATACTTACGGATTTTTGGTCCAAAGTACTGCATATGCCCAGGGATAATTTAAGGAAACAGCAGGTTTAGAGAGAAAGCAAGTTTAGTTAAGCAAGCATTTTGTATTAATCTCAAAGAAATTTAACACCAAGCAGTGTGTTCTATTTTTCAGAATCTAGAGGAAGATAACTGTAGAAAAGGGGCACATGCTGGCGAGTATCAGTGTCTTCCTGCACTCATGGTATGGAACCTCCTCAAGCTGTGGCGTCTCACCCACAGCATAACCTTGACCTGCGATAGCACCCACAGTCCACCACCACCCTATAGCAAGGGAGATAATGTGTTTCTGTGAGCAAACAGGTGTTGGATCTGGCTGTGACAGCCTTGCTCTGGCCCATCCAGGTGCAGGTGGGATGTGAACTCTGTCTGAGGAGGGCCTGTTGGCATGTTAGACCTGCCAGTGCTCATTTATGGTTTCTTGGTCATTTGAGACCAGCTGTCTGTTTACTAACATCTTAAAAGGCCATAGAGCACTTTTTGGTTGTAAACATAGGAGGAAAGTAGGCCAGACTTTTGGAAGGAATATTGAGTAAAAATGTGACTTTTTTTCCTTATTAAATTTAAGAGTAATCTGATGTATAAAGGGGGAGGCAAAATAATATATTTATAGAATTTTTATGGGGTAAAAAGGGAAAGAGAAGCTATCAAATTTTCCCAAAATTATGGGGAAGTACTATGGGGATAAACCAATTCTTTAGTATAGTTTTGATCAAGACATAAGCATTTATGAGGGACTTGAGAGTTTACAATGCTTTTTCATACACAACCATCCTCAAAGGGCTTCTATGACATGGGTATCATTTTCTTGATCTTATAGAAAAAGAAACCGAGGCCTCTTCCTAAAAGTTTAGTGACTTCTCCAGGGTCATAATTAGTAAGCCAAAGAGGGATGTTCCAGATGTAAGTTTTACTGAGGCTTATTGCATGGTAGAAGGAAAAGAGCCATGCTTTGACATCATGCATACCTAGGTTTGATGCCTGATGCCTGATACTGTTCCTTATTGTGTTACTTCATTTCTTATTCTCAAATTATCCTCTCTTACCTTCAGTTTCATCATGTGCAAAATGGCAATGATAATCCCTTTTTAAGAAAGTTGTTGTGAAGATTAAACGTAATATAGGGAAAGTACATAAATCATTGTAGGTACTCAAAAGATGATAAATTTATAAAAATTTAAAACCTCTTCTAAAGTCAACATTAAGAAAATGCAAAGGCAAGCCACAGACTGGGAGAATACATGTCTTCAAATATATATTTCTTTAAAAAAGACTTGTATCTGGAATAAAAAAGAGCAAAAATTTGAACAAATGAAGATATATAAAAGAAGATATGTAAGTGGCCAATTGTCATATGAAAAGATATTCAATATCATTAATCAGGGCAATGCAAATTAAAACCACCACTTTGTTCCAATTATCTATTGTGTGACAAACCAGCTCCAAATATAGTGGTTTAAAAACAATGACAACATTTATTTTACCAACATACTTGCAAACTAGTATGGCCTTAGGAGGGACAGCTCACCTCTGCTCCATTAGGCATTAGCTGAGGCCACTTAAATGCTGGGGCTGGAATTATCTGAAAGCTCATTCACTCATTTGTCTGGCAGTTGATGCTAGCCATCAGCTAGGATGATAACTGGGGTCGTTAGCTAAGCACTTGCACATGGCTTCTCCGTATAGCCTGGGATTCTTCTCAACATGGCCAGATTCCAAGAGCAAGCATCCCAAGAGAGAGAACTAAATAAAAATGCTATCACCTTTTAAAATCTAGCCTCAGAAGTTGAAGTCATACATCAACATTCTATCTTATTCTATTCATTAAAAGCAAGTCACTAAAGCTGGCCCATATTTAAGGGGAGAAGAAGAGTGTCAAAGAATTTGCAAACATGTTTATAGCAATCACAGTCTGTCACACATTATTTACATTCCTGCTTCATGCAGAACATATTCAAACCTCCCTGAAGACTCTTAACAGTATCAGAACCAGGTTTAAGTTCAAAGATTTCACCATCTAAATCAGATCCAGAGGCAGCTGAGGCTCCTTGGATGTGATTCCCTAAGTACAGCTCCTGAAGTACAGTTCTTGATGTGAAGACCTGTGAACTACAAAGAAATCTTCTCTCCCCTCCCTCAGTATACAATGGTGGGGCACGAAAACTGCTTTAGATCCATTCAAAAAGGTGGAAAATGAAGTACACAGAAGTTATTGCTCCATAGACTTTTAAAAATCTGGCAGGGCACATGTTGCCAGTTTCTTGATTAGTGCTTAGTCCTACTGCCTGGGAATGATTCCCTACAGCTCTTGGCTCTTCCCTCTGGGCTTTTTGTCATCTTTTCTTGAATTTGAGAGTCATCCTGCCTTGCACATAAGAAATGGTCTATGAGGCTACCAAGTAGATTTCTCAGCCTGCTTCCTGAACTTAGTAGTTTTGAGAGCCAAAAGTTTCCTATCATTTTGTAGTGTCTCGGTCTCTTTCAGTTCAAGCTGGCAGTGTTTGCTGATACAATTTTCTTAAAAACTTTGTTGGTTTTCTATGAGTCTTATCGAGATTCAATCCATTAGACAAAAGCTGCACTCACAAGTCTTGTCAAGGTAAGTTATTCTTCTTGGGCTTCCTACAAGGTTCTGTGGGACAACAACCATAAGATCCTTAGGAGCCCTATTGTTTAATAGAGAGGATCTGTAAGGCATACTCTTAAGAGGCACCATCTTAAATCTTTCTGAAGTCTTACCAAAAGTCTTACAGTCATATGTTGGACTGCAATTATATACCATGTTTTCCTAACAGCCCTCCTAGATTTGAACTCTGTCCCAAATCCATTTCTTAATTTTAGCAACATTTGCCATCTGGAAAAGCTGGCAATGAGAGACAGTTTTCTTTTCCAAACCAGCAAGCGCTTGTTAGTTTATATTTAACAGTCGTTCTTCAGCACTTCTTTCTTCTTTTGCTTTTACTGTAAGCAGCCAAAAGGACCTAAATAAGAAACTGAACATTTTGCCTGGAAATCTTCTTAGCTAGAACATCCAATTCATTGTGTAAATTTCCTAGTTTTCATGTTATTGAAACAAACAGTGAAGTTCAACTTTCATTACCATGTAATAATGGTCCCCTTCTCTCCAGTTTCCAATAACATTTTTCAAGTTCCTGTAATCCCAACAGCCTCCTTGAGGGCCATCAAGTTTCTACTAAGAGTATCTTTAAGACCATTTTGACTTTAATTAACAATCCGTTTGAGGTCCTTCAAGCTTGCACCCAAAGCCAGTACCTATAATTGAGATTTTGGGTTACAGCAGCACACCTCTTTCAGGTACCTGACAATGATGGCTAATACTGAGGGTCAACTTGATTGTATGGAAGGATGCAAAGTATTGATCCTGGGTGTGTCTGTGATGGTGTTGCCAAAGGAGATTAACATTTGAGTCAGTGGGCTGGGGAAGGCAGACCCACCCTTAATCTTGTGGGCACAATCTAATCAGCTGCCAGCAAATACAAAGCAGGCAGAAAAATGTGAAAAGGAGATACTGGCCTAGCCTCCCAGCCTACGTCTTTCTCCTGTGCCGGATGCTTCCTGCCCTCAAACATTGGACTCCCAAGTTCTTCAGTTTTGAGACTCGGACTGGCTCTCCTTGCTCTTCAGCTTGCAGATGGCCTATTTTGGGACTTTGTGATCGTGTAAGTTAATACTTAATAAGCTCCTATATTAGTTCTGTCCCTCTAGGGAACCCTGAGTAATATGCTGACTGTATTCCAATTTCCTATTTACCTATTGCTGTATTTTAAAACACTCCAAAACTTAATAGTGTAAAACAATAACATTGAGTTTATCCATGAAACTGCAACTTGAGCAGGGTTCGATAGGGGTATACTTATCCCTACTCCACTTAGCTAGGGCTACTTAATGGAAAGGGACTAGAATCCACTGAAGGCTCATTCACTCATGTCTGGTAATTAATACTGGCCATTAGCTTAGACTGTAGCTGGGCTGTTGTCTCAAACACAATCATGTAGCCTATCCATATATTCTGGGCATTCTTCCAAAATGATGGCTGTCACCATTTGTCACTTATTCCAAGGATAAGTGTTTCAAGAGACAGCCAGGTGGAAATTGCATCATCTTTTTCAACCTAACCTTGGAAGACATTCAGCATTACTTCTGCTGCATCTATTCATTAAAAGTTTTTCACTAAGGAGTGATGTCAGATGAGAAACTCTGAAATTTCACCCCTCCAAAAAAGCAATGTAAAAACTGACAAAAACTGTCTGAATCAACTTTTTCAGAACTCAAGAAATAAACTAAAGTCTTGAAGCAAGCTGAGGAATGCCTATTCAAGAAAAACAGCTGAATCTCAGCAATAACAGTGAGCTTGGTGGCATTTTAATATACCTTGCTCCCATTCCCACTCCCCAACTCAGCAGTTGCCTTAAAAATAACAGTCCACAATCCAGGCACCTGAGGGAGCAGAATGGGTTTCATTCATAAAGAATTATTTGACCTGCCTGGTGGCTTCCTGGAAGATCAGCCAGAAAGACTTCTCTTTATTTAACTTGACTCAGAACTTGTCCAGTGCTAAAGCTGCCAAACAAGTGGCATTTATTGAAACATTTACAGGCAAATGTTTCAGTTGCTGCTGGCAGGGATGATGGATAACAGTTGGGGCAAACAGTAGACTAATGAAAAAGTTTGAGAGAAAAGGCTGGGGAAAGATGTTCATATGGGCTTTGAAAAACAACATATTTCTTGGACTCTAGACGGCCACACACATGGCATAGGGCTCTGTGCATGCTCGGGAAAGCCCCAAGAAGGCCCTAGGCTATCACCTCTGGCTGACCTTGAAGCTCTGCACAAGCAGAAAGTGAAGGCTAAGGCAGAGTTGCAACTGCCTGCCTGAGTGCTGAAGATGTGCCCCAACATACACAAGAAGCTCCTCAGCAAAGACAGATATTTTTTTGGCTCAAGGCATTTAAGGAAATTTCAGTGCAATTATTAGCTGACCACTTAATTAACCAAACAGAGACTGCAGTGACATCACACAACAGAGAATATAGCTTTATGGGACTGGTTCAGAAAAGTTGCCAAACAATAACTACTACCATAATCAGCAACAATGAACCCTGAGGAAAGTGAGAAAATCTGATTCCCTGACTTGCCATATTATATTATTTAATATGCCCAGTTTCAACAAAAATTTACAAGACATAAAAAGAAACAAGAAAGAATGTCCCACACCCAGGATAAAAGTAATCAGTAGGAAATGTCCAGAAGAGGCTCAGATGTTGGACTTTCTGGGCAAAAACTTCAAATCAGCTATTTTGAATATATTCAGAGGAGACCACATTTAAAGAACTAAAGTATGAGAATGATGTCTCACAAATAGAGACTATCAATAAAGAAATAGAAATTATAAAAAGAAAACAAATAGAAATTGATGGAGTTGAAAAGTACAATAACTGAAATGAAAAATTTACTAGAAGTGCTCAATAACAGATATGAGTTAGCAGAAAGAGATTAAAAAAGAATAGATCAACTGAGATTATCTAAGCTGAGAAAGAAAAAAATTTAAGAAAAGCAAATAGTCTCAGACACCTGGGGTACACCATAAAGCATACCAATATAAGCATAATGGAAGTTCTAGAAGGAGAGAGAAGTGAAAGAAAAGGGCAGAAAGAATATTAGAGAATTTAATACTCAATCGTTGCCCAAAATTGATGAAAAACTTAATCTACACTTCCAAAAAATTCAACAAACTCCAAGTTGGATAAACTCAAAGAGATTTATACCTAGACATATAATCAAACTGTCAAAAGCCAAAGCCAAAGAGAAAAATCTTGAAAGCAGCAAAAGCAACTCATCACATACAAGAGATCTGCTATAAGATTAACGGCTGATTTATCCTCAGAAACTATGGAGGTCAGAAGGCAGTGTGATGTGATTACCTAGTCAAAGTACTGAAAGAAAAAAACCTGTCATCAACTAAAAATTCTATATCTAGCAAAACTAGCCATCAAAAATGAAGGAGACATTAAGATATTCCCAGATAAACAAAACAGAGAGTATGTTGCTTTCAGACTTTCCCTACAAGAAATGCTAAAGGGAGGCTTTTAGCAGAATAGATAAAAAAAGACATGATCCAGTTATATGCCGTGTATAGGAGACTCATTTTAGAATCAAATATACAAATAGGTTGAGAGTAAAAGGATGGAAAAAGATATTCCATATAAACGGTAACTAAAAGCTGGAGTGGAGATACTAATATGAGACACAATAAATGTTAAAACAAATGTTGTTACTAGAGGCAAAGAAGGATGAAATATCAAGGCATCAAGAATATATGACAATTCTAAGCATATATAACATATACAACAGAACCCCAAAATACATGAAGCACAAATGGACAGAATGGAGAAATAGTTTAGAAATGTCAAAAATTGGAAACTTCAGTACCCCACTTTCAGTAATGCATAAACAACTAGGCAGAAGATCAGCAAGGAAACAGAAGCCTTGAACAACATTATAAGCTATCTAGACCTAACACATCTAAAGAAAACTCTACTCAACAATAGTAGAATAGACATTCTTCTCAGCTGCACATGGAACATTCTTCAGGATAGAACATGTGTTAGACCATAAACAAACCTCAATAAAATTTAAAAATTAAAATCATACACAGTGTTTTTTCCAACAACAAAGGAATGAAATTAGAAATCAATAATAGGGGCCGGGTGCAGTGGCTCACACCTGTAATCCCAGCAATTTGGGAGGCCAAGGTGGGTGGATCACCTGAGGTCAGGAGTTCGAAACAAGCCTGGCCAACATGGAGAAACCCTGTCTCTACTAAAAATGCAAAAATTAGCCAGCTGTGGTGGCAGGCGCTTGTAATCCCAGCTACTCAGGAGGCTGAGGAAGGGGAATTGCTTGAACCCGGGAGGCAGTGGAGGTTGCAGTGATCTGAGATTGTGCCACTGCATTCCAGCCTGGGCAACAAGGGCGAAACTCTGTCTAAAACAAACAAACAACAACAACAACAACAAAAAAAAACAAAAAAAACCAGCAACAAATCCATAATAGGAAGAAAACTGAGAAATTCACAAATATGTGGAAATTACACTTCTGAGTAATTAAGGGGTCAAAGAAAACCAACATAACTAAAAGCTGGTTCTCTCATTCTCTCAAAAAAAAAAAAAATCAACAAAATTGACAAATCTCTAGATAGACCAAAGAAAGGAAGAGAGTAGACTCAAATTACTAAAATCAAAAATGAAAGAAGGAACATTTCTGCTGGCCTTACAGGTAAAAAGGAGTATAAGGGAATACTATAGATAATTGTATGCCAACATATTAGGTAACTAGATGAATTGTATTAATTTCTAGAAACACACAAAATACCAAATCTGATTCAGGAAAAATAGTAAACATGAATAGACCCACAATGAAGAGATTGCATTAGTAATCAAGAAACACTTCCAACAAAGAAAAGTCGAGGATCAGATGGCTTCCCTATTGAATTCTCCTGAACATTTAAAGAATACTTGACACCAATTCTTCTCAAATTCTCCCAAAAAATGGAAGGGGAGGGAATGCTTCATAACTCATTCCGTGAGGCCAATATTACATTGATACCAAGGCCAGACATCATAAGAAAACTACGGACCAATATCCCTTGTAAATAGAGATGCAAAAGTCCTCAACAAAATACTTACAAACCAAATTGAGCAGTATAGAAAGAGGATTGCACACTATGACCAAGTGGAATTTATCCCAGGAAAGGAAAGTTGATTCAAAATATGAAAATCAATATATCACACCATATTAATAGAATTGAGTAAAATTTGTTACTATTGAGTAACATCTCAATAGATGCAGGAAATACCATTTGACAAAATTCAACATTCTTTCATGATAAAACATTCAACAAACTAGAAATATAAGGGATCTTCCTCAACTTGATAAAGGGCATCTATGAAAAACCCTCAGTCAACATCATATTTAATGGTGAAAGACTGAACACTTTCCCCCTAAGATTAGGAACAAGTCAAGGATGTCTGGTCTCACTGCTTCCATTCAATATTATACTGGAAGGGCAATTAGTGAAGAAAATAAAAGAAAAAGACATCCTGATTGGGAAGAAAAAGGTAAAACAATCTCTATTTGCAAATGACACAATCTTATATAGGTAGAAAGCCCTAAAAAACCTACAAAAAACTATTAGAGCTAATTAGTATCAGCAAAGTTGCAGGATATGAGATTAATATACAAAAATCAGTTGTATTTCTATAAATTAGCAATGAAAAATCAGAATATGAAATGAAAACAATTTCATTTACAATAGCACCAACAAACATAAATTCTTAATAATAAATTTAACCAAAGAAGTGTAAGATTTATATACTGAAAACCACAGCACATCATTGAAAGAAATTAAGAAGACCTGGTTGGGTGTGGTGGCTCACGCCTGTAATCCCAGCACTTTGGGAGGCCGAGTCAGGCGGATCACGAGGTCAGGAGATCGATACCATCCTGGCCAGCATGGTGAAACCCTGTCTCTACTAAAAATACAAAAAAATTAGCCAGGCGTGGTGGTGGGCGCCTGTAGTCCCAGCTACTCGGGAGGCTGAGGCAGGAGAATGGCATGAACTCGGGAGGCAGAGCTTGCAGTGAGCCGAGATCGCGCCACTGCACTCCAACATGGGTGACAGAGCAAGACTCTGTCAAAAAAAAAAAAAAAAAAAAAAAAAGAAGACCTAAATAAATGGAAAGACATCCTGTGTCTTGGATTGGAAAATATTGTTTAGATGAAAGAACTCCCCAAAAAGATCTACAAATTCAATGCAATTCTCTATGAAAATTCCAATGGCTTTCTTTTGAAGAAATGGAAAAGCTGGTTCTAAAACGTATATGGAAATGCAAGGAACCCTGAATAGCCTAACAGTTTTTTTTAAAGAACATAATTGGAGACACACAGTTCCCAATTTCAAAACTTACTGCAGCAATCAACACAGAGTGGTACTGGCATAAGGATAGACATAAATCCATGGAATAGAATTGAGACTTCACAAAGAAACCCATACATAGATTTTCAGTAAGGGTGCCAAGACCATTCAATGGACAAAGAACAGTCTTTTCAACAAATGGTGTAGGAATAACTAGCTATCCTAGTACAAAATGCAAAAGAATGAATTTGGACCACTATCTCACACCATATAGAAAAATTAACTCAAAATAAATCAACAATCTAAATTTTGTCAGAGCTAAAACTTTAAAAACTCTTTTTTTTTTTTTTTCAGACGGAGTCTCGCTCTGTCACCCAGGCTGGAGTGCAGTGGTGCGATCTCCGCTCACTGCAAGCTCTGCCTTCCGGGTTCACACCATTCTCCTGCCTCAGCCTGCCGAGTAGCTGGGACTACAGGCGCCCGCCACCACGCCTGGCTAATTTTTAAAAACTCTTAAAGGGAAACAAATGTAAAGTTTTTCGGGTTTAAGACTTAGGCAACAGTTTCTTACGTATGACAGCAAAACATAAACAACAAAAGAATAGGTAATTGGACTTCATCGAAATTAAAAGTTTTGCATCCAAAGACACTATCAAGAATGTGAAAAAACAATCTACAGAATGGAAGAAAATGTTTGTAAATGATATATCTGATAAGGATCTAGTGTCCAGAACATATAAAGAACTCTTACACTTCAAAAATAACCCAATTTTAAAACAGGCAAGGAGTTTGAATAGACATTTCTCGAAAAAAGATATACAAATGGCCAATAAGCACATTAAAAGATGTTCAACATCATGTCAGTAGGGAAACACAAGCCAAAACCACAATGAGAAATACTTTACACCCACTAGGATGGATTTATAAAAAAGACAGACACTAAAAATATTGCCAAGGATGTGGAGAAATTGGAACCTGCATATATTGCTGGTGGGATTGTAAATTAGTGCAGCCACTTTGGAAAAGTTTGGCAGTTCCTCAAAAAGGAAGAAATGAAAACCTATTCACACAAAAATTTGTACATGAATTTTCATACTAGCATTATTCAAAATAGCCCCAAAGTGGAAACAACCCAATATACATCAAATGGTGAATGAGTAAACAAATTGTGGTGTATCTGTGCAATGAAATAATATCCATAAGAAGGAATCAAGTATTGATGCATGCTGTAATGTGGATGAACCTTAAAAACATTATGCTCAGTGAAAGAAGCTGGACATGAAAGGCCAGATACTGTATGATTCCATGTATGACATGTCCAGAATAGGCAAATCCATAGACAGAAAGCAGATTAGTGTTTGCTAGGGAAT
The DNA here is from genome assembly GCF_028858775.2 of Pan troglodytes. Classification (NCBI taxonomy): domain Eukaryota; kingdom Metazoa; phylum Chordata; class Mammalia; order Primates; family Hominidae; genus Pan; species Pan troglodytes. The sequence continues at coordinate 140,289,225 of NC_072398.2, forward strand.
GGGAAGTGAGGTGGAGATGGGAGGAAATTGGAAGTGACTGATAACAGTATAAAGTTTCTTTTTGGTGTTAAAGAAATGTTCTGGCCTGGGCGTGGTGGCTCACGCCTGTAATCCCAGCACTTTGGGAGGCCGAGGTGGGTGGATCATGAGGTCAGGAGTTCGAGACCAGCCTGGCCAATATGGTGAAACCTCATCTCTACTGAAAATACAAAAATTAGCCCTGTATGGTGGTGCGCACCTGTAGTCCCAGCTACTCGGGACAGAAGAATCGCTTGAACCCAGGAGGCAGAGGTTGCACTGAGCTGAGATTGCGCCATTGCACTCCAGCCTGGGCGACAGAGCAAGACTCCATTTCACAAAAAAAAAAGAAAGGAAATGTTCTGACATTAGATACTTGTAATAGTTGCACATCATTATGAATATATGGAAAACCAGTCACTCAATTGAACGGTTTTAAATTGTAAATTTTATGTTAATTATATCTCAATAAAAACAATTACAAGGATGAAAATAAAAAGTTACTAAATCCAGCTCATATGCAATGGAAGGGGAGTTAGACTCCACCTATTGATAGGTGAAGTGTCAAAGAGTGTGTTGGTCCAATGTTTCCACACCACACATGCTATATACCCATTAGGATGACTGAAATTAAAAAGATTGACAATAAATATTGGCAAAGATATGGAGCAACCAAAATCTCACACTTTGCTAGTGAGAATGTATGATAATACAATCACTCTGGGAGACATTTTGGCAGTTTCTTTTAAAGTTAAACACATGTTTACCTTGACCAATGATATACTTATTATGACAATCACATTCCTAGGTATTCATTCAAGAGAAACAAAACATATTCACACAAAGATTTGTACACAAGTATGTAGAGCAGCTTTATTCATTATAGTCCAAATCTGGAAATGACCTAAATGTCCATTAACAGTAATGAATAAACAAATTGGTTTATCCAAACAATGGAATATTACTCAACAAGAAAAATAGATGAACTACTGAAGCATGAAAAAAATGAGTAAATTTCAAAAGCAAGCTGAGAGAAAGAAGCCAGACATACACAAAAAAAGTAAGATATGGTTCCAATTTACATGAAACTACAGAAAAGACAAATCTAATGTGTAATGACGTAAAGCAAATCAGTGGTTTCCTGGAGTTGGGGTGGGATGCATTTACTGCAAAGGGACACAGGCAACTTTTTTGGGTGATGAAATGTTCTATACCTTGATCATGGTAGTAGTACACAAATTTGTCAAAACACACAGAAATGTACACTTAAGTGGGTACATTTGATGGTATATATTACATCTCAAGAAAGTTAAGGAAAAAAAAATACATCCAGAATGCAACCCCTTCTTACCATCTCCACTATTTCCATCCTGATCAAAGTCACCATCATTTATCACATGGCTTATTGCAATAGGCTTCTTTTTTTTTTTTTTTTTTGACAGAATATCACTCTGTCACCCAGGCTGGAGTGCAGTGGCTCGATCTTGGCTTACTGCAACCTCTACCTCCCGGGATCAAGCAATTCTTCTGCCTCAGCCTCCCGAGTAGCTGAGACTACAGGTGCACGCCACCACACCCAGCTAATTTTTGTATTTTTAGTAGAGACAGGGTTTCGCCATATTGGCCAGGCTGGTCTTAAACTCCTGACCTTGTGATCCGCCCACCTTGGCCTCCTAAAATGCTGGGATTACATGCGTGAGCCATCGCACCCGGCTTGCCATAGGCTTCTAATAGATTTTCTATTCTTACTTTCGTCGTATTCTCAATCCGTAAGTCTTTACGTGATCTGCCTCCACCCTCCACCCTGGCTTCTGTCTGCCTCCTCTTCTATTAATTCCCCTTACTTGTTTTGGTCCAGCCATTCTAGCCACAGTATTCCTCTTCAAACATACGAGACATATTCTGTTAAAAGGTAACAGAAACTTTTAAAAGGTTATTTGAGCAAACAGGGATGCATGAATCAAGAAGCACCAAACCAAAAGGTGGTTTAAGCCTTCACTAAGGAATGCAAAAGTAAATATTTTATAGGACAAACACAGAAGTAAGCAAAGAGATGGCATGGTGGCTGACACCTGTACTCCTACCACTTAGGGAGGCCGAGGTGGGCAGATTGCTTGAGCCCAGGGGTTCAAGACCAGCCTGGGCAACATGGCAAAACCCTGTCTCTACAAAAACTACAAAAAATAGCTGGGTATGATGGATAAGGCCTGTAGTCCCAGCTGCTCGGGAGACTGATGTGAAAGGATGGCTTGAGCCCAGGAGGTCGAGGCTGTACTCCCACTGCACTCCAGCCTGGGTGACAGAGTGAGACCCTGTCTCCAAAAAAAAAAAAAAAAAAAAAAAAAAAAAGCCAGACACGATGACTCGAGCCTGTAATCCCAACACTTTGGGAGGCCAAGGCAGGCGGATCATGATGTCAAGAGTTCGAGACCAGCCTCACCAACATGGGGAAACCCTGTCTCTATTAAAAATACAAAAATTAGCTGGGCATGGTGGTGCATGCCTATAATCCCAGCTACTCAGGAGGCTGAGACAGGAGAATCACTTGAACCCAGGAGGTGGAGGTTGCAGTGAGCCGAGATACTTTCATTGCACTCCAGCCTGCGCAATAGAGTGAGACTCCATCTCAAAAAAAAAAAAAAAAGTAATCAAAGAAACTATTTGATTGATTACAATTATACATGTGTCTCATTTAGTCTATCCTGCTGGAAAGTCCCTAGTTATAATAAGTTAGTTGGCAGCTTCTGATTGGTTACCCTTAAGTTTCATTTTTCTTAATACAGGTGTCTACAAGAAATTGATCAAATTAGGTTTCCCTCATGTTTGCAAATTAAGCAAGGTTAAGGTCACTCATGAGGCCCAACTGGCTTTGTCTGCTCAGGGATTCTTCAGGCCTGGTCTCCATACTAATTCTTATCTCAGAGCCTGTACCTTGCTGTTCCCTTTGCTCTGAATGTTTTTCCCCAGGATCTCTACATGGCTTTCTTTCTCCCTTCTTCAAGTCTTTACTCAAATGTCACCTTTTCTATGAGGTCTTCCTTCCATGACCACCTTATTTAAAATTGCAAGCCCTTCTCTCTAAGTTTAAAGACAATTTGGCAATTTGGGGAGATTTTTAATAAAGTAAATAGTAAATAATATGAAAATAATTGTTTGGTTTTTTTTTCATGAAATGTTAGATGAGGGTCTGCTCAGCATGTAATTGTGTGGGCTCAAATTTGTAGTAGCTCAATTTGCTAACCCATAAATGCAGATGCCTCTGATAAACTCTTAGGAGCCTCAGGAAGTTTCACAGCATTTGAAAGTTTCACAGTCACAGCAGTTTGAAAGTGAAGTGGGAAGCTCACTGAAATTTGCCAATGCTGTGTTCATTGTGACTCACTGATGGGAGACCAAGGATTCCCATGCCATAGGTTAGGTGAAAGTTGGGCTGTTACTTCCAAACAGAAAGGGCATAACTTGACCAAGGACTGCTTTTTGAAAACAAAAATATTCCAGCATACTCATAACTAAAAAGAGCTGTTTGCAACAGAATCCCTTCCATTCCTATCCTTCCCATCTCCCTCCCCTAAAGCTTTAAGTAACAGTTAACAGATGCGAAAAAATAAAAATAAAAAACCCTCCAGGGACTATGTGAACCTAAAAAAAAAAACCGAATATTTGAAATATTCGAGAAATCTTCTGCTTTTTATTGTAACAAATAAAGGATCTGTGAAGGCCAGATTCTCCATGGAGACTGAGAATAAGATTAGGCCTAAGGCCAGCTGAGAAAAAAAAAGGTACTGTTAAGGGCATATTTAATACGAATGATTTCTAAAGTGCTCGTAATTTCTTAGTTTTTCCCTCTGAAATGGATGAAGTAATGACTGGCATCTCAAAGATATGTTATTCTCCCAAGACAGTATCTCCTTCTCAAGAGAAAGAAAGGCCCAGAATTGCTATGGCAGGAGTTCTCAAACTTGTTTTGGGATGAGGTATTATTGAGTGGAGGTTGTGGGGGCCCTCACATGACAGTGACCTGCAAAGGGGACAAAAGGGGCAGGAGGGGAAGAAGACAGGGAGGGCAGATTGTGGACTAGGAGGAAAGTGGCTTGCTTGGAGTTATGTCTGTGTCAGAAATAAAAATATGTATTAAATTCAAAGTGTTTTCCTTCCTTACCATCTCACCTTTCCTTGTCTCTACTGGACCTTATCACTGCTGGGCCTGGAGGTGAGAACTGATGAGAACTGAAAGAGACTAGATTATACCATGTGGATAAAAAGCCAACAGAGTCCCCAGACAAGCCCTGGAGGCAGGGCAGTGAGGAGAGAGCCATAACCCAGAGCTTTGGGAGTCCGAGCATTGCCAATAAATGTGGCTTTGCCAATAGACAAAGAAGAGCTTTAGGGAGTTTTCTTGTGTGTTGTGAGGTGTGATTTGCCTTTTATTGCTCTCTCAGAAAGGGTTTCCATAAAGATGTATATTAACCTCAAGACTTTTGGAGTTGGAATGAAGCTGTCACTGTGGCCTTAAGGTACATTTAGTGGCAAAACTGACACTAGAACTCTGTCTTCCTGAAATTTTTGTTTGCTACTAAAAAATTACCACTTGGGTAATATAAAGAAGTTGGTGCAACCTCTGCTGAAACTGCATCTGAGAGATGCAGGAGGGATCAGTTTGACCTCAAGGTGTCACAACCTGATTGCATGTGTGTTAGGGACAGCAGAGTATAATGAGTGCTGAAGGACTGCAAAACATTGGTCAAATACTTACAAACGATCCGTTTCCAAATGCATGCATATGTAGGTAAAGGTATAGGAAAGTTCTGAAAAGGTACACGCCAAACTGATCCTAAGAGTCAACCCTTATAGAGTACATAACAATGCACCTGGCACTGTTCTCATCTCTTTACAGGAATTAACTCATTTAATTATCATAACAGCTCACTTAAGGTAGCTACTATTCCTGTCCCTACAATTCAGTGAGGTAGGTACTAATGAGGAGAGGTTAAGTAAGTGCCTGAGATCTCACAGCTAGTGAATAAACAGCAGAGTTGGAATTTCAACAACCAGCAGCCATACACTTAATCAAACTTACAGAGCAATGAGGAAAAAGAGTTGGACATGCTAGGGGCAGAGGACATGAATGGGATACTTTGCTTTTACCTACATACATTCTTATTGTTCAAATTTGTATAATGAGGATGTATTTATGCATTCACTTGTGTAATATCAAAATATATAAAACTAAACTGAAATAATAAAAAAAGCGATGCAAACACCCAAACAAAGCCAGGCGCAGTGGCTCACTCTTGTAATCCCAGCACTTTTGGAGGCCGAGGCGGGGGGATCACTTGAGACCAGGAGTTCAAGACCAGCCTGGCCAACATGGTGAAACCCCATCTCTACTAAAAATACAAAAAATTGGCCAGGTATTGTGGCGGGTCCCTGTAATCCCAGCTACTCGGGAGTCTGAGGCAGGAGAATCACTTGAACCCGGTAGATGGAGGTTGCAGTGAGCTGAGATTGCACCACTGCACTCCAGCCTGGGTGACAGAGCAAGACTCCATCTCAAAAAAAAAGAAAAAAAAATCTCATTAAAAAATGGGCAAAGGACTTGAACAGAAATTTCTCCAAAGGAGGTTTACAAATGGCCAACAAACAAGTGAAAATATACTCACTGTCACTAATCATTAGGGAAATGCAAATCAAAACCACAGTCAGATGCCACCTCACACCCATTAGACTGGCTATTACCAAAAACAAAAACAAACAAAAAAACAGAAAATATTGTGTTGGTGAGGATATAGAGAAATTTGACCCTTTGAGCACTGTTGGTGGGAATGTAAAATACTATGGAAAACAATATGGCAGTTCCTCAAAAAACTAAAAATATAACTACTATACTATCCAGCAGTTCCATTTCTATGTATATACTCAAAATAATTAAAAGCACAGTGTCAAAGAGATACTTGTACACTCCGGTTCATGGCAGCATTATTCACAATAGCCAAAAGGTGAAAACAACCCAGGTGTCCATCAGTGAATGAATGAATGAATAAAATGTGGTATATACATACAATGGAATATTATTCAGCCTTCAAAGGAAGGAAATTCTGATACATGCTACAACACGAATGAACCCTTAAGGACATTATGCTGAATGAAATAAATCAAGGGACAAATGCTGTATGATTCCACTTGTATGAAATACCCAGAGTAGTTAGATTCATAGAGACAGAAAGTAGAATGGTAGTTGCCCAGGGATGAGAGTTGGAGGACAAGAGGAATTAGTGTTTAATAGGTGCAGAGTTTTACTGAAGCAAGATGAAAAGAGTTCTGGAAATGGATAGTGATCATGGTTGCAAAATGTGAATGTACTTAACGCCACTAAACTGTATACTTAAAAATGGTTATGATGGTGTATTTTATGCTATCAATATTTTTTGAAATGGGGCCTCAGTATGTTGCCTGGGCTGGCCTTGAACTCCTGGGCTCAAACAATACTCTTGCCTCAGTCTCCTGAGTAGCTGGGACTACAGGTATGTACCACCACACCTGGTTTTTCCACACTTAAAAAAAAAATTGATGCAAAAGGAGCATGAAGGTGGTAAGGGAGAGTTTAGGAGGCGACTAGAGGGTTTGTCATGGTCTGTCAGAATGCCATATGATTCATGCCTGGATTCTTTTTTTTTTTTTTTAGTTTTTTAATATTTTATTTTAAGTTCTGGGATACATGTGCAGAATGTGTAGGTTTGTTACATAGGTATACATGTGCCATGGTGGTTTGCTGAACCTATCAACCTGTCATCTAGGTTTTAAGCCCCATGTGCATTATTAGGTATTTGTCCTAATGTTCTCCCCTCAACCCCCAGCCCCCAACAGGCCCTGGTGTGTGTTGTTCCCCTCCCTGTGTCCATGTGTTCTCATTGTTCAGCTCCCACTTATGAATGAGAACATGTGGTGTTTCGTTTTCTGTTCCTTTGTTAGATTGCTGAGGATGATGGCTTCCTGCTTCATCCATGTCCCTGCAAAGGACATGATCTTATTCATTTTTATGGCTGCATAGTATATATGTATATATAGCACATTTTCTTTATCCAGTCTATCGCTGATGGGCATTTGGGTTGGTTCATGCCTGGATTCTACAGAGAAAGCCTCACCTCTACCCAGGTTGTATTCTCAAGAGACTCTGAGGGCCTTGGGGAAAAGAGCAGAGATGCTTTGATGCTCCAGGAGGCAGAGTATGGCACAGCCCCTGGAAGAGACAATAACCCCCACCTCTCCCCTGGAACACACTGAGATTGAACCACCACGAGCTCCTTTTACTATTCCTGCTCCAGCACTGGAATCAACTTTTCCTCCAAGAAACTAATTTATTGACATGTTTATCTTTCTCCATTTACTTGGGACCTTTGTTTGAAAATCTAATATGTATATGCTAGGTGCAGTGGCTCACTCCTGTAGTCCCAGCACTTTGGGAGGCCGAGGCGGGTGGATCACCTGAGGTCAGGAGTTCGGGACCAGTCTGGCCAACATGGTGAAACCCGTCTCTACTAAAAATACAAAAATTAGCTGGGCATGGTGGCAGGCACCTGTAATCCCAGTTACTTGGGAGGCTGAGGCAGGAGAATCATTTGAACCCGGGAGGCAGAGGTTGCAGTGAGCCGAGATCGCGCTACTGCACTCCAGCCTGGGCAACAAGAATGAAACACCGCCTCAAAGAAAAGAAAAAAATGTGTATTTACGTTTGCATGTGTATATATATATATATACATGCACACACACACACATATACATACTTTCCATTCAGTTCAACTTTACATGCTTGTGGCAATATTGTACTGCCTTTGATAAATGTAGCTTTGTAGTGAGTCACAAAGTCAGGTAATTTAATTCTTCCAGTTTTGTTCTTTGAAATTGTTTCGACTCCATTAGGTCCTTTGCATTTTCCTATAACTTTTAGGATCAGCTTGTCAATTTTTATTTTAAAAGTCTGTTGTGATGATAATTGGGATTGCATTGAAACTACCGGTCAATTTTGAGAGAACTGACATCTTAAAAACATTGAGTTTTCCAATCCATAAATGTGGAATGCCTCTTTATTTATCTGGGTCTTACTTAATTTCCCTCAGGCATGTTTAGTAGTTTTTAATGTAGACAGAGGTCTCACATTTATTTTGTTAATTTTTTTACTAAGGGGTCTATGTTATTTGATGGTATTGTAAAGTGAACTGGTTTTTGTACTTCATTTTGTAACTGCTGCTAGTATGTAAAATAAAACTGGCTTTTATATTTTGATGTTATATCTTTGTAACTTGTTAAATTAACATTTTAATTAATTAAATTCATCTACAAATAGGGATAAAGATTTTTATATTTCTGTCTTTCAAATCTTTATGCCTTGTTATTTCTTGTTTTATTGCCTTGGCTAGAAACTCCATTACAATGTTAAAAGAAAAGTGGGCCAGGCACAGTGGCTCATGCCTGTAACCCCAGCACTTTGGGAGGCCGAGGTGGGTGGATCACCAGGTCAGGTGTTCGAGACCAGCCTGGCCAACATAGTGAAACCCCATCTATACTAAAAATACAAAAAATTAGCCAGGCGTGGTGGCAGGTGCCTGTAATCCCAGCTACTCGCGAGGCTGAGATAGGAGAATCGCTTGAACCTGGCAGGCGGAGGTTGCAGTGAGCCAAGATTGCACCACTGCACTCCAGCCTGGGTGACAGAGCGAAACTCTGTCTCGGAAAAAAAAAAAAAAAAAAGAAAGAAAAGAAAAGTGGAATCAGGCCTTATTCCCAACCTCAAGAAGAAAGCATTCAACATATTACCATTGTACATAATGTTTAGTTGTTTGTTTTTCATAGAGGCCATAGCTCTAGTTTGCTGAAAATTTTTATTATTAATGGGTGTTAAATTTTATCAAATGTAGCTGAGCGTAGTGGCTCATGCCTATAACCCCAGCACTTTGGGAGGCTGAGGTGGGTGGATCACCTGAGATCAGGAGTTTGAGATCAGCCTAGCCAACATGGCGAAACCCCGTCTCTACTAAAAATACAAAAATTTGCTGGTCCTGGTGGCGGGCACCTGTAGCCCTAGCTACTTGGAGGCTGAGGCGGGAGAACTGCTTGAGCCTAGCAGGCGGAAGTTGCAGTAAGCTGAGATTGCGCCACTGCACTCCAGCCTGGGCGACAGACCGAGAGTCTGTCTCAAAAAAAAAAAAAAATTATTAAATGCTTTTTCTGTGTTTATTGAGATGTTCAAATGATTTTTCTCCTTTATTAATATGTTGAATTTCATTGATTTTTAAATGACAGAGACTAACTTGAATTTCTCATATAAACTACACTTGATTATTATATACATCCTTTTTATATATTGCTAGATTTAGTTTGTTAATATTTTTAGTGAGTTTTGCATCTAGGTTCATAGGTGATATATGGTTTATATTTTATGTCTTTGTATTGTCTTTTAAAGCTTTTGTATCAAGGTTATGCTGGTTTCATCAGAGAAACATGGAAATGGTTTCTCCCTTTTTTTTTTTTTTTTTTTTGAGACAGAGTCTCGCTCTATTGCCCAGGCTGGAGTGCAGTGTCGTGAACTTGGCTCACTGCAACCTCTGCCTCCTGGGCTCAAGCAATTCTCATACCTCAGCCTCCTGAGTAGCTGGGACTACAGGCACCTGCCAGCAGGACTGGCTAATTTTTGTATTTTTGATAGAGACAGGATTTTGCCATGTTGGCCAAGCTGGTCTTGAACTCTCGACCTCCAGTGATCCGCCCGCCTGGGCATCCCAAAGTGCTGGGATTAGAGGCATGAGCCATCGTGCCTGGCCTCTTCTCCCCTATTTTAAGGCTGATGTCATTACTACTCTTAAGATTTTATGGAATTCGCCAGTGGCACTAACTGGGCCTGGAGTTTTGTTGTTGTTATTGTTCTAATAATGGATTTAGCTTCTTGGATAGATATATGGCTATTCAATTTTTCTATTTACTTATATGGCAGTTTTGATGAGGTTTTAGGAGGTTTGTTGTTGTTGTTGTTTTAGAGACAGGGTCTTGCTCTGTTGCCCAGGTGAGAATGCAGTGGCACAATCATAGCTCACTGCAGCCTTGAACTCCTGGGCTCATGCAGTCTTTCCACCTCAGCCACCAGAGTAGCTAGAACTTCAGGCATGTGCCACCATGCCTAGGTAATTGTTAAATTTTTCATACAGATGGGGTCTTGCTATGTTGCCCAGGCTGGTCTCAAACTTCTGGCCTCAAGCGATGTCTCCTGGCCTCAGCCTCCCAAAGTGCTAGAATTACAGGTGTGAGCCAACATGTCCCACTGACAAGTTTTGCTTTTTAAAGAAATTTGTGGCTCATATCAGTGGCTTACGCCTATAATCCTAGCACTCAGAGAGACTGAGGCAAGATCAGTTGACCCCAAGAGTTTGAGACTAGTCAGGGCAACATAGGGAGACCCTGTCTCTACCAAAATAATAATCATAATCATAATCATAATCATAAAAGAAGAAGAAGAAGAAAGAAGGTGGAGGAGGAGGAGGAAGAAAAGGGGGACAAAAGATGAAGAAATCGTGCTGTTCAAAAAAGATGAAGATATCCTTGTTCAAGGGTCAGCTGTATAAAGGCATAAGGGTTGCTCATATATTTCCTTGTTGTCCTTTTGATGGTTGTAGGATCTGTGGTGATTCCCCTCTTTCATTTCTGGTATTTTTAGTTTGTGTTTTCTCTTTTTTATTGGTAAGTTTAGCTAGAGGATTATCGGTTTTTCAAAATCTTTTCAAAGAACCAAATTTTGGCTTTGTTAATTTCCTCTATTGTTTTATTTTTCTATGTTATTGACTTCTGCTTTTGTCTTTGCTTTCTTCATTATTTCCTAAATGAAACTACTTACTATAGATTTAATTTGCTAATTTTTCCCCAGTTTCTTTCTTGCTTTTTTTTTTGTTGTTGTTATTTTTTTTTTTGGACAGAGTCTAGCTCTGTCACCAGGCTGGAGTGCAGTGGCGGTATCTTGGCTCACTGCAACTTCCGACCCCCTGGTTTAAGCGATTCTCCTGCCTTAGCCTCTGGAGTAGCTGGGATTACAAGCTCATGCTGCCATGCCTGGCTAATTTTTTTCTTTATATTTTAGTAGAGACAGGGGGTTTCGCCATGTTGCCCAGGCTGGTTTCGAACTCCTGAGCTCAGGCAATCCACCCACCTCGGCCTCCCAAAGTGCTGGGGTTACAGGCATGAGCCACCGTGCCCGGGCTTTTTCCCAGTTTCTTAATGGGGAAACTTAGATAATTGATTTTCGATCCTTTTGAAATTATTGGCTGGGCACGGTGGCTCACACCTGAAATCACAGCACTTTGGGAGGCCAAGGTGGGTGGATCACCTGAGGTCAGGAGTTTGAAACCAGCCTGGAGAACATGGTGAAACCCTGTCTCTACTAAAAATGAAAAAATTAGCCCGGTGTGGTGGTGGGTGCCTGTAATCCCAGCTACTGGGGAGGCTGAGGCAGGAGAATCGCTTGAACCCAGGAGGCAGAGGTTGCAGTGAGCCAAGATAGAGCCACTGTACTCCAGCCTGGGCAACAAGAGCAAGACTCCATCTCAAAAAATAATAATAATAATAAATAAATAATCATTTGGTTCAAAATATTTTTAATTTTCCTTATGATTTCTTCTTTGACCCATAGATTAATAGAAGTATGTTATTTAATTTCCAAAGATTTGGGGGGAATTTTAAAATTATCTTACTGTTATTCATTTCTTATTTCATTCTCTTGTGGTCAGAAAACTTACTTTGTGTAATTTCAGTCTATTCAAATTTATTGAAACATATTTTGTGGCCCAACATATAGTCTATCTTGGTGAACAATTTATGTGCCCTTGAAAATAATGTATATTATATTGTTGGATGTAGTGTGATATGGTTTGGCTATGTCTCCACCAAAATCTCAACTTGAATTGTGTCTCCCAGAATTATCATGTGTTATGGGAGGGACCCAAGGGGAGGTAACTGAATCATGAGAGCCTGTCTTTCCTATGCTGTTCTTGTGATAGTGAGTAAGTCTCATGAGAGCTGATGGGTTTATCAGGGGTTTCGCTTTTGCTTCTTCCTCATTTTCTCTTGCCACCGCTATGTAAGAAGTACCTTTCACCTCCTGCCACCTAAGGCCTCCCCAGCCATGTGGAACTGTAAGTTCAATTAAACCTCTTTTTCTTTCCAGTCATGGGTATACCTTTATCAGCAGTGTGAAAACAAACTAATACAGTAAATTGGTACCAGTAGAGTGGGGCATTGCTGAAAAGATACCCAAAAATGTGGAAGCGACTTTGGAGCTGGGTAATAGGCAGAGGTTGGAACAGTTTGGATGGCTCAGAAGAAAAAAGAAAAATGTGAGAAAGTTTGGAACTTCCTAGAGACTTGTTGAATGGCTTTTCCCAAAATGCTGATAGCGACATGCACAATAAAATTCAAGCTGAGGTGGTCTCAGATGGAAATGAAGAACTTGATGGGAACTGGAGCAAAGGTGACTCTTGTTATGTTTTAGCAAAGAGACTGGTGGCATTTTGCCCCTGCCCTAGAGATCTATGGAACTTTGAACTTGAGAGAGATGATTTAAGGTATCTGGTGGAAGAAATTTCTAAGCAGCAAAGCATTCAAGAGGTGACTTAGGTGCTGTTAAAAGCCTTCCATTTTAAAAGGGAAACAGAGCATAAAAGTTCAGAAAATTTGCAGCCTGACAATGCAGTAGAAAAGAAAAACCCATTTTTTGAGGATAAATTTAAGCCAGCTGCAGAAATTTGCATAAGTAGCAAGAAGCCTAATGTTAATCCCCAAGACTGTGTGGAAAATGTCTCCAGGCCATGTCAGAAACCTTCCCAGCAGCCCCTCTCATTACAGGCCTGGTGGCCCAGGAGGAAAAAGCTGTTTCATGGGCTGGGCCCAGGGTCCCTGTGCTGTGTGCAGCCTAGGGACTTGGTGCCCTGTGTCCCAGCCACTCCAGCCATGGCTGAAAGGGGCCAACATACAGAGCTCGGGCTGTGGCTTCAGTGGATGGAAGCCTTAAGCCTTGGCAGCTTCCATGTGGTATTGAGCCTGCAGGTGCACAGAAGTCAAGAATTGAGGTTTGGGAACCTCCGCCTAGATTTTGGAGATGTATGGAAACTCCTGGATGCCCAGGCAAAAGTTTGTTGCAGGGGTGGGGCCCTCATGGAGAACCTCTGCAAGGATAGTGCAGAAGGGAAATGTGGGGTTGGAGCCTCCACACAGAGTCCCTACTGGGGCACTGCCTAGTGAAGCTGTGAGAAGGCCACCATCCTCCAGACCCCAGAATGGTAGATCCACTGACAGCTTGCACTGTCCACTTGGAAAAGCCACAGACACCCAATGCCAGCCCATGAAAGCAGCCAGGAGGAGGTTGTACCCTGCAAAGTCACAGGGACAGAGTTGCCCAAGACCATGGGAACTCACTTCTTGCATCAGAATGACCTGGATGTGAGACCTGGAGTCAAAGGAGATCATTTTGGAGCTTTAAAATTTGACTGCCCCGCTGGATTTCAGACTCGCATGGGCCATGTAACCCCTTTGTTTTGGCCAATTTCTCCCATTTGGAACAGGTGTATTTACTCAATACCTGTACCCACATTGTATCTAGGAAGTAACTAGCTTGCTTTTGATTTTACAGGCTCATAGGCAGAAGACTTGCCTTGTCTCAGATGAGACTTTGGACTGTGGACCTTTGGGTTAATGCTGAAATGAGTTAAGACTTTGGGGGACTATTGGGATGGCGTAATTGGTTTTGAAATGTGATGACATGAGATTTGGAGGGGCAAGGGTGGAATGATATGGTTTGGCTGTGTCCCAACCAAATCTCAACTTGAATTGTATCTCCCAGAATTACCATGTGTTGTGGGAGGGACCCAGGGAGAGGTAATTGAATCATGGGGGCCCATCTTTCCTCTGCTATTCTCATGATAGTGAATAAGTCTCACGAAATCTGATGGATTTATTAGCGGTTTCTGCTTTTGCTTCTTCCTCATTTTCTCTTGCTGCCACCATGTAAGAAGTACCTTTCACCTCCCGCCATGATTCTGAGGCCTCCCCAGCCATGTGGAACTGTAAGTCCAATGAAACCTCTTTTTCTTCCCAGTCACAGGTATATCTTTATCAGCAGTGTGAAAATGGACTAATACATAGTGTTATACAAATATCAATTATATCAAGATAGTTGATTGTGTTGTTAAGCTTTTTTGTATTCTTAATCATGGGCATGGGGAGGGGCTACAGTTGTTGGGAGGCCTTAAATCTCTAATTATAATTCTGAATGATCTATTTCTGTTTAGTTCTGACAATTCTTACACAATGTATTTTGAATCTCTGATTTAGATACATACACTTATAATTTTATTATTATGAAACATTACCCATTTTCTCTGGCAACATTGCTTGTCTTGAAGCCTACTTTGGTCTGATGTTAATATAGTAATTCCATCTTTTATATGCTTACTGTTTGTATAGTATATTTTTTTCCATCTTTTAATTTCAACCTCTTAGTACCTCTATATTTAAACTGTCTCTCTTCTAGATACCACATTGTTGGATGTTTTGTTACCTATTGCTATACAATAAACTACCCCAAATCTTAGAGGCTTAAACTAAAAACCATTTTATCTCTTTGGGTCAAGAATTTGAGCAGGACTTGGCTGGGCAGTTCTGGATTATTCACTTGGCTGTATTCCTCTTAAACTGAGCTAGAAGGTCCAAAAAATTCTCACTCACTTGACTGGTGCCTCTGTGTTTCTCCAAATGGCTGGGTCAGGTTTCCTCATAGTATGGTGTCCTCAGGGCATCTGAACTTCTTACATGATGGCTGACTTCTAAGAGGGAGTGTCATCGAAACAGTTATTCTAAGTTGATGTGTCCCTTTTTTTTTCCTTGTAAACAGAAACTTAATTTTCTTTTCAGGTGACTTATTTTCAGGTGTGATGTACGTTAGGGGATGCTGTGCTCTTCTCTAGCCCCAGAGGATGGATATAGATTAAGAATCCAATAATGATTAATCTATTCCTTTAGCCAGCAAACGGTTTAGAAACAGGCTGATAACACAACTCTGGATGAAGCTTGAGGGAAAGTGAGAAAATGGGCTTTAGGGGAAGTGTTCCTTAAGTCTTAAAAAGGGACACAACAGAGGAATGTCCCCTTTTCCTGCTGCTAAGTATTACTATCTACATTGAACACCAGGAACTGTGTGGTCATATTGCTCTCCATGATGGAAGAGAGTATAACAGGACAAGTGAACATGCTGAGATAGCCAGTGAAAAATATGGAAAAAACCTGGGTCCTCGATTATGTTGCTGAGATACTGCATCAATCAATCCTAGAACCACAAGATCTCTGACCTGCTTTGTGAAGTAACACAAAGCATTCCTCTTTTACCTGCAGCTGAAAGCATTCCAAAAGATACAAGAGGAAGATGTTAAATGTGGAGGTGAAACTGGGTCCAGAGTTATTAATCTTCTATTAATAAATACTGTAATTTTATGAATAGTTATTGCAAGGAATGTGTTTAATACATTTAAATCTTTAGTGCAAGTTACAAAGCACAGCAAAACACATACTCTGAGTTAAAATTTTGACTTTACACATCAAATTAAAACCCAAAGAAACAAAATTGTTTTCTCTTCCAAGTGGCATCATTACTGTGGAACTGCTGCCGGGAACAGACCTGACATTGCATAGGGCAGAAGATAGGAATTGTGTTATCAGAAAAGAGTATCTTGAAGTTAAAAGTATGGTGACTAATATCGCATCTTTCAGCATTTCAATCAAATCACAGATTTGGGTTTAAAAATTAAAATTTTTAAATAATTTAATAATTTGTAAAGATAGAATACAGACCAAAAACCTAAAAGAAGCTCCAAATGACTAGACTTTAGGCCAGTGCTGTTACACCTATCACATCTAATGCTGTGCCTTAATCATGAATATTTCTATTTGTTGACAGTCATATGGGATTGCCTTAATATTAATAAGAGGCACAATAGGTATTTAGATTAGTGCACCCATTCTTTGGCTTCTACAGAAAAGTAATTTTTAAGGTATTGGACCAGTGTATGATTTTTGCCAACTTTTAATCTTGCCTTGCCAAGTAAAGCTATTAATTTATTATAATCATTATTTATAAAAGAAAATGTTTAACATCTCAAAAGACTATAATCTTGGAATTTTTTTTTTTTTTTTTTGAGACAGAGTTTTGCTCTTGTCACCCAAGCTGGAGTACAGTGGCACGATTTTGGCTCACTGCAACCTCCGCCTCCCGGATTCAAGTGATTCTCCGGCCTCAGCCTCCTGAGTAGCTGGGATTACAGGCACATGCCACCACGGCCGGCTAATTTTTGTATTTTTAGTAGAGACAGGGTTTCACCATGTTGGCCAGGCTGGTTTTCAACTTATGACCTCAGGTGATCTGCCCGCCTCGGCCTCCCAAAGTGCTGGGATTACAGGCATGAGCCACCATGCTCAGCCAATCTCGGACTTTTAAAAAGATTAAATTTTGCTTTATAAAATCCTATTAACTTCCTTTTGTTCATTTATTTATATTTACCACAGACAGGTGAACTCCTTCATGGACTGGCATGAGCCTGCACATGGAAAACCCTGATTGCAAATATTTTCTCCCAAATCTATTATACGCTGGAAAATGTTACCTTCATCTTTCTATACTTAAAAATAGCCTTTTTGCTCCTTTATTCAATGATTATTTATATATTTGTGACATGCAAGGCCTGATGAAAACCACTGTAGAGAATTCCAAAACATATAAGACCTCACTCCTGACCTTTGACCTGTTGATGCCTTGGCTGGGCCATAAGACACATCACACAGCATCAGGCAAATTTTGTGTTCTCTGCATCAAGCCTTTTTTATCTATTAAAGTCCAAATACCAATTTTTTTTTGCCTAGCCTAATTTTCTTTCAGATCTCAACCTCAACCTCGTGTGTCTTTACTAATAGGTAGCCAGCCAAACAATTGGCAAGGTTGGTTTTGATAGTGCTAGAAAACCAGAGGTGCAGTGTTGTAAGGGGCGATGCTAATCAAAGGCCAGAGAAGGACCATGACAGGAGAGTGTGAAGATGGCAGCATCCTGTGAACAGGAGTCCAGCCACACATAGATTCATCTCCTCTGGGGCCTGTTCTTTCTGGACCCTTACTGAGACTTCTAGCCCTCTTTGAGCAAATAAAATGGATGGGGAAGCACCCCTGTTATTTCTGTGTTCTCTGATTTGTCTAGCCTTCAGAACTGTGTTCTAAGAATGTCTGAATTTGATCAGGACCATAAGATGATTATGTTCTCACTACAAGTGGATTGTGAACTAAATGTATCAGTTTGGCAGCCAAGATCAATAGCCTTGCCTTTTTTTTTTTTTTTTTTTTTTTTTAATCAAGTTCCCTTTGGCAGAGGCCATTAAGGGAAATCCTATCTATCAGAATTCAGCATAGAGTACAGAATTTTCTAGACCTGTCCACTGGGCAAAATTAGCTCCAACCCATTGCTAATTTGGCTCAAGAAAAAAATGCTGTTGTTTCTAAAAAACACACTAAGCAATGTTTGAGGATTTTTAAATGATCAAGTAAGGAGAAAATTGTTTAAAAAACAAAACTAAATAGCGATTTCCTGCAACACATGTTTAAGGCATCTCTACATTATTTTCAAGCCTTTCTTTCTACTACTAATAAATCAACACAGGCAAGCCAAAGCAGCCTCATAGTTCTATCACAATTTCATACATCAAGGCTCTTGGAGAGCCTATATATTTTGGTTTCCTCCCAGCTTCTTCTTTTTTTTTTCCTGTGAGCTTGTTTTATAATAAACATTTTAAACATTTTCCTCTCAAAGGGCTTCTCCACAAATATCTTTCCTAAATTGTACGTTATGTCTCAGTTCTGCTAATTGATAATCCTAATTTCCACTTCATTTAACATGCAAGCCTCGGCGTTGAAACCCTGATGGACTAATCGGGGTCATTTAAAGCCCATCTAAGAAATGGGCTTCTTCTTACATATGCTCAGTGAGATTTTGGAACACTATTGTCAGGAAATACAAGCAATCCCTGAAACTTTTTCCCCCTGGGTTATCAGAGTCCGAGACAATTGATGACATTACATCGGTCGTTCATTTTAGATTCGTGGAGCCCACAAAAATCAATAGTTTTCCATTATCAGGTCCAGCTGGGTCACTAGTCTGTCAATGAGCTGTTACAATTGCTGTACAGGGGTGAGCCTGACCAGTCAATTGCTGCTGACAAGAGGAAAACATGCTGACAGCCACGGGAACAAGTCAGAACACAGATTTGCACTTCAGTTTGCCATCCAAAGAGGCTCAGAGCAAGGCCATTTTCAAGACACAGGGCATACTCCCTGGGAGGTGGGGGTGGGGGGTAGTGGCGGGTGTGGAGGGAGGACTACCACCCCCGGGTTTTGTAGCACAAGTGCCTAAGGGCCTGTCCTGGCTCCAGCCAACCATCTCTCATAGAGATAGCTGTAGTCACTGCCTTTGTTAGTAAGAGGGCATATACCAGCCAGAATTGTCCCTAAACACACCACATTGTACCACAGCAAGATTAGGAGGAAGGAACCCAAATTTTACTATCACTGGCCCAGATGAAACTATATAAAACTTGAGAAATATAAAAGCTTAAAGAGGAAGAAAATGGGCCAGAGGCATCAACTCTAAACAAATATGGCTAAACATGTTGCAAGTAAGTATTGACTGAGGACAGGAGGTCCTCTGGTGTTGGTACATAGGCTGTCCCCTTGTTGTCTCATTGTTTATAACATTATCTATACTTCGATCTCAACATGACATATTTAACCAAACTAAGCCTCCCTGATTGGTGACTGATCCACAGCTAACTGTCTGATGCAGTGGGCAGCAAGGGGAACGGAGTCTAGTCTTACCCTGCCTACAACCAAGAAGTAAGAGTATGGAGTGGTGAGCTCGGGCAAGTATATTAACTGCCCCATATTAACATGGAGACATGCTTGCCTTACATGTGTTACAAGGTGATCATGAGATTAAAAATGAGATCAATTGGCGGGGCGTGGTGGCTCACACCTGTAATCCCAGCACTTTGTGGGGCCCAGGCAGGCAGATCACCTGAGGTCAGGAGGTTGAGACCAGCTTGGCCAACATGGTGAAACGGGGTCTCTACAAAAAATATAAAAAATTAGCCGGGTGTGGCGGTGGGCACCTGTAATCCCAGCTACTCGGGAGGCTGAGGCAGGAGAATCACTTGAACCCAAGAGGTGGAGGTTGCAGTGAGCCGAGATCACACCACTGCACTCCAGCCTGGGCAACTAGAGCAAAATTCCATCTAAAAAAAAAAAAAGAAAAAGAGATCAATTGAGATGAGAGTAAGCTCTGTCCAAGTAAGGGACTGTGCGAGTGTGCATGAGTGTGTATTTGTGTGTCTCTTACTCTGTGGAAGCTATCCATACAGCAAGAAGTTGGGAAGCAATTGAAAGAAGTTCTGCTCCAGAATAATTCATTTTTGGTCTAGACTAAATGTTGTCCTTCCTTAGTTGAATATATGAATAATCTCTAAAGACCATCATGAGTGAAAGCCAGAACTTAGAGGACAGCTCAGGAGTCTTAATGGGTTTTGTGGCTCTCCTTACTCCATAGAGAAGGTGGTTTAGATGCTGGCAAGGTGGACACACACCGTCTGGAGCTTGCAAAGCATCATGAATTTGTGCAATGCTCTGGTCTTCTCACCCTGGTTCAATTTCAGACATCAAACTTAAGAGCTCAAAAGACAAATATTTTGAATTTATTTCAATATTATGATTTGTAATGTTCCACTTTTATTAACATCTTTCAAGTATTAAATTGTAGTATTTTTTCCCCTCAATGCCTCCAGTCTTGGGTTTGAATCTTTTGGAAGTCAACATTCACTTGTGTTCCATCATCAAAGCTGGTAATCAACTGTATTACTGGAAGCTAACTAGGGCTTTTTTTTTTAAATACTACCCCCCAAAATTATTTTATTTAAATGAGTAAGAAAAGTAGTTTTAACAAGAACAAATTTGCTAGTAATTAGATGAACCAGTCTTACGTCTTCTAGCACTTGGAAACGTGAAATTCACCAGAACTCTCACAGCATTAATTAAAATGAATTTATGTTTTTTTAATAAAATGCTTCATGTTTTAGCTCCTTTATTCTTCCACCAAATGTGATTATGTGGGGGCTGAAGGGAATTCAGGTTAATATGTTGACACACTTAACAATGCAGGGTCATGTTGCACAATACGCTTCACTGGTTTGGTTCAGTACACCCCCTGACAGGGCCTAATCATCCCCTGCCCTAAAGGCAGAGGGAAAGAGAGGATTTTAATTACTGCTCTGTATGCAAGTTTGCCAGCATTAAATTGAGACATAATTAGGCCTCTGAATTTTAATAATTGTCCTAGCTAATTGGGCAGACAAGTACGTTATACAGCATGCCGTGATTAGATAATTGGTATTTCCAAATGACAAAATTGGGCTCTTGATTACAAATTCTACATGAAGGAGGAAAAAGGTAGCAAGCAAATCTTTACAAGTCTATTAAGAGAGAGTTTAGCGATGTTGGTAATTTAAAGTCCATTAGGAAGCAACATTTCACTCTCAGAGCTGGATGTCTGAGACAAGGGCCTCTGGCCTCTTCTGGCTCCTCCTCACGGTGCTCTTGTTTTCCCTGGGGTCTGCTGCATCCACCTTCCCCCATCAACCCCAAGGTTAGCAGCCATCATTGACCTTGGGTGAGGTCTGTTTTGCTAGATGGCGGGTGTAACTCTGAAAAAGAAATCACGAAGGGTAGGAAGGATAGAACAAAGAAGAGATAATCTACCAAGGTGGGGAGGGGCTGTGTAAGTACCCAATGTGGCTTTCTATTGCAAACAGCTGTTCTTTCAATCATCTCCCAGAATTTACCACTCTCATTGTATCATCAGCTCCACTAAAATCTTTTTGGTGGAAAAAAATCTTAAATCAAAATCTCAAATTTCTGAAGTATTATATTATTGGGGTGAAGAGTGTGGGTATTGGAGACTGACTTGGATTTGAAGTCATCACTTACTAGGAGGGTGGTCTTGCATAAATTACTTAATCTTTCCAGGTCTCAGTTTTCTCTTTGGCAAAATAAATAACCTTCTCCAATAAGATTGTTGAAATAATTAAATAAGATAATACACATACAGATGGTCCCCAACTTAGAATGGTTTGACTTAACATTTCTCTACTTTACAACTTTACAATGGTACAAAAGTTCCTTCATTTATGATGGGGTTATGTTCAAATAAACCCATCATAAATTGAAAATATTGTAAGTCAAAAATGTACTTTCAACTTAAGATATTTTTAAACTACAATAGGTTTATCAGGACAATCCCATCATAAATTGAGGTGCATCTGTAGTTTAAAGCTCAGTGCCTGGCATGGAGTAAATGTTCAATAAATATTAGCTGTTAAATGCAAATTAAATCAATAATATTGGAAGGCACAAGGTGAAGGTGCTGGGTCTGGCTCTTTGCTATGCCAGTCCTCAGATGAAGCAAGGTTCCCTATCCCCATTGCTTTCTGACAGAGGAATGTGGTACTTCATTTATGCTGTGAGGGTGGGGGTGAAAGCCCAATGGCAACAGCTGCCTCCACAGCTCAAATGCCCAACCAGATTTCCTTTCTCCCCATTCTTCAAGGGTTGGCATTGCAGATAAGCCCTCCCATGCAAAAGTCATGGGGGCACTTAACCTAAGAAGAATGTGGTATAAATTCTGCATCTTACCTTCACACCTTGTGATTCACTCTGCATGAATGTCACTTTATTACTACAAGGGCATAATTCTAGCTGCTAAATTTTTTTCACAATCAATAACCAGTAGTCTAGGCTCTAAAGCTATGTTTTTCAGGCAAAAGGAATATCACTTGGATGCAAACTAGAACCCTTCTAAAAAATGACTGATAGGTGGTTCATGGATGACTATCTGATGAAAGTTTGTAAGGGGAAAAACTCAGAAGTTCCAGATGTATATTCCTGACCACTGAGAAGGAAAATAACAATGTCTCCATGGCCTGGTCCAGTCAAAATAGCTACCAGGCTGAATCAGTATTTTTTTTTTTTTTTTTTTTTTTTTGAGACAGAGTCTCACTCTGTCACCCAGGCTGGAGTGCAGTGCAGTGGCATGATCTCAGCTCACTGCAACCTCCATCTCCCCCGCTCAAGAGATTCTCCTGCCCCAGCCTCCCGAATATCTGGGATCACAGGCATGCACCACCATGCCTGGCTACTCTTTTATATTTTTAGTAGAGACGGGGTTTCACCATGTTGACCAGGCTGGTCTTGAACTCCTGACCTCAAGTGATCCGCCCACCTTGGCCTCCCAAAGTGCTGGGATTACAGGCGTGAGCCACGGCGCCTGGCCTAAATCGCCCTTTCTTATTACTTTCTTAGAACTTTGGGCTATCTCATTTATGAATGATGGAAGAGTTCTGCTGAGGATTTCAATTCAGAAAGCAGGGTTCTCTCTGTGGGTAAACTTCGTATCACCCAGACATAATTTCTACCGATCATCATCAATTAAATAACGAGAGAGGAGGTCAACACCTTGAGACCTGAGGAAGAAGAAAAAATACTTATGATTAAGTGTAGGATGCAAACATTCTATTAGAAGCTTAGAAGCAAAGAGTAAGATATGATTTTCGTGGATACAAGAGAAGACAGAGAAAGACAGAGGGAGCGGCCCTTACGACTGATTTGTGTTTACACAATAAGGAAATCTCTCCTCTGGGGTCTCTCCGTAGTTCACAGGGACCCTGCTTCCAGGGGCACGCGTGGCGAAGAGAGTCCGTCCAGAGCTCCAGCCCTCACTGCACTTCCCAGGTGCCAAGACAAAACATCACTGGGTGGGGAGAGAACTGTCATGAGGATTATTCCCCCGCCACACAATGCTGAGCTTCTCTCCCTCTCTTTTTGAAGAAGTGCGTTTATGACTGATCGCTCAACACCTTGTTGGTTCTGATTGCAGAAAACACACCTTATAAATATATGATAACCATCCTGTAATAGAGAGTGTGACAATTTACTTCACAGTGCGTTTCGGGCTGCTAATTGATCGTTTCAGTCCAGGGACGATTTGGAATAAATTATAGCCATCAAAAGGATATCACAGCTCATTTTGGTGGAAGGGTTTCCACGTCGCTTCGCGTTCGTCTCCCGGAGAGAGCAGATTGCACCCGGCGGGCGTTGAGGAGCGGAGGGAGGGGGCAGGGGAAAAGGAGGGCAGCGGGGCGGGGAGGGGCCGAGGGGCGGGGCCGGGGGGCGGGGCAGCGTCTCCCGCGGCGGCTGCAGGTCCGCCGCCGGACGGTAGAGGCCTCCCTTCCGAGGAGGCGGTGCTGGGGCGGGCGCAGGACTGCAGGCTGGGGCTCCGCTCCCCCGCGGGAGCCCGCGCGTGGTTCCCAGCGAAGTCCCCGCGCGGCTGGGCCCAGCGTGAGTATTCTCCGCCCGCTGTCCTCCCCCTGGAGGCGGCAGCGCCCGTTTATTTGAGGTGAGAGTCTCCCTCGGGCAGAGGGCCCTGCTTGGGGCGGGGGTGCTTGCGTGCGCGGGGTCTCACCTCCTGCCCGAGGCTTCCCCTCAGTGGGGCTGCTCCGCAGGGCAGACGCGGTGACCCAGGGCGCTGCGTTCTGCGCTCCTGGAGCTGGAGGTAGCGAGGCGTGGAGGCGCCGTGGCCCCGTTGGGGGCTTTGTGTGCACTTGGGGCTCGTGACTCGGATAGCTCTGGTTCCCACGTTGCGGTCGGGGAGGAGGCTAGTGGAGAGACCCAGTCTGGAGGGAGCTGTGCCCGCCGCAAACCCCAGGAGAGGGCGTGGAGAGGGCCGGCCCGCCGGGACGGCGCAGCCAGGCGATGCCGGGGTCGCCCGGGGGTCGCTAGGGCAGCGGGTGACGCGCTGTGGAGCGCGGCGAGAACGACGGCCTCTGACCCCGGAGCGCTCGCCAAGGCCACGCCGAGGTGGCTGGACCCTTCCCCTCCCCGCTGCCGGCCTGGGCCCCAGCCTGCCTCAGAGACTTCGATTTCAGTTTCCAGCAAAAGTGTGTGCCATTGTGTGGTGGTCGTGGAGGAGGGAGACCCACGCGCCTGTCTATCGCTGGATGGGATTGGAATTTGAAGAAAAAATGTCCCTACTCCTGTTGCGGGTTCTTGCCTATTTGGCCGCCTCCAGTCCCGCCCACGAGACCTCCAGCTTTCATTTTCTTCCTGAATTAAAGCCCGAGGACTGAGGCCCTTCACGCGTAGCGTAGCCCCCATCCCCGGTGCCCAAAGCCGGCCATCGCACGGCGGTTCTTAGCTTTTTAGTCTCTGTCACGCTAATACATGATGTTAGTCCAGGTCAGGGATGGTTCCATGCAGGCGATTTTGACAGCAGTCATCATACCAAGCTATTAGGAAGCGTGATGTCAGTGCGTTCTGGAAGGACAGATAATTTATAAACCAGTTCTTGACACGGTATCTTACAAGGAAACATCTGAAGCCATCAGTAAAAGAGGCATTTTAATTCACACACTAAAAATATTTTGTGTTTAGTTAACATCGTGCAAATGTTGAAAGAGGTAGTAGCATTTATCATTTTGTAGGTATTTATCAAGGTACTCAAAAAAGTCCCTATAGGAAGGAGGAGGTTTTTGTCTTATTTCCATTCTGACATAAACTGAGGAACAGAGATGTTATGTAACCAAATAGTCCAAGTAAGTTAGTGAGAGAGCTCTATTTATGTGACCAAACATTTTCTAAAACTGGAATAATTGGAAAAATCAAGTCCAAATTTAAGCAGATGCTTTAGGCTTAATATTATATGATAGCCAGAAGTTGTATTTACATGGACCAAATACTTTGGGAGGCTAATCTGTGGGAATTAATTTTATAGTGAACTCCATATGGGGCCCAAGATACAGTTTTCTTTTCCTCCATCCATCCATTCAATAAGTATTTATTCATTATCTATTATAGGTCCTCCACTTCCCTTTGCCATTGAACATGATCCCTATGGACCTTTAATAAGTAATTGTTGAAATGTAACTAAAATATGTATATTTTCTCCTTGCTCCAAGAAACTCAAGGAACATTATTATGAAAGAGTTAAAAACTGTGGCCTTTCTTTGATACAAATGGAAAATTGTGTTGATTACCTTTAAGTAGAAAGTCAAGGGAAAAAAATAAATTAGGAATCAGAAAGTTTTCTCCAGATTGTGCCGTATTCACAGTACCACACAGTACCATGTTTTTTTTTTTCTCCTTTAAAACTCATTAAGGAAAGTTTAAAGGGCATACATGATTGAAGGGGATATTCTTTTAATTACTTTAGAATGCAAAATAATCCTTAAAAGGTCTTGCTCCTTATTTGGTATACTGGACGGGCTGGTTTCATTTGAGTTGAAAGCACTATATTTCTAGTTAAAATCAAGACCACATACAGTACCTTTTTTCCCCCCAATCTTAAGTCAGAATTGTCTACAATTAAGTAAACAAAGTGCATCCCAAGTAGTCATACATACACCTGGTTAAAATTAATTGGTTTAATAAAAATATAAAAACATACTCAATATGTTTATCTCAGTTATAGTTTTCATCTTTCTTGGATAATGCTTGAAATCATTCAAAACAATATCTAGATCCGAAATATTAAAACATTTTGTGTGAAATCTGCAAGATGCACCTAAAGGATGTACCATTTTTTGAAGTACAATATGTTAGGAATAATTTTGTCCCTAACTCTCAGCTGGAGGGCTGAAACGGTATAACCAAGGTCTAACTAATGTCTGCATGTTAACAACTACACCAGAACTTACACAGACATTTTAGTGTGTTCTCATCTATCAAGTCATCTTGGAAGGCTGTCACTTATTGTGTAGGTGCTTCCATTGCTGCCATTGCTCAAAACGTTTCTGGAGCTCTTTGTTGGGCACTGCTTTCAGAACCCACAGCACATCTGGTTTAAGAGCCTTGGAGGTGGCAAGCCATCTTCCTTTAGCATCCTTCAGTGCTCTGAAGAATAAGGTGGGTGGTCAAGTCAGGATAATATAATTTGGGGTCAAAACAAGCTGAAAGAAAATTAGATGACTTCCCTCAATGACTTTTTAACTAGTTATAAAGTCATCATACTAACATATGGCAGCACCACTGGAATAAGAGTAGCTGCTAAAGGACAGCCTTAAGAAAAGTGCTACACATTCTCTTTGATGGTCAATGAATTACTAACTTAACAATCATATACATGTATAGTGCATTGGTATGCATGATAAAGACATTACTTCAAAAAGTTATATTGTCAAGAGTTTGGTTGGTTGATTCTAAATTTTTTGAGTGCATAATTTTGGTATGATTTAAAAAGCTAAGTTCTAGAATATGGAATTGGGTGGGAAACATTCAAGATGTCGTGGCTAAAATTAGCGTTGCCCTGTATAATTCCACAGGATTGGCATTCCACATTCCTTGAAATATTAAACAATCATACTCATTTAAGAAATCAAACATAACTTGTATTCTATTTGGTGAGCAAGGCTTTGACTATTACAAAAAACTTCACCTTCTCCTAGCCTATGGGTGAGGCCTAACCTGTGAGGTAAAACACTTGTCATTTTTAGTAGTTGATTATAAATACAGACTGAAAAGCATATGTGTAGTGGAACCACCATATTGTTTTAAGTTAATAATATTCAACCTGCTTTACAAAATACAGAATCATGAAACTCCTAGCCCAGTGAATTAAGCTCTTATTATAATATTCAAGGCCAGAATGTGGGAGATGGTATGGAAAGTCATCCAAGGAAAAGAGCGGGATGGGGGAGAAAGAGGTTAGTCATGGGGCTTTTTAATTATAATTAGTTGTATTCATCTGAGGGAACAACTTACCATTGCTTTCCAAAAACCAGCAATTTAAAATTTGAGGAAATAATTCAAATTCAACTCCAGCTGAGACTATACAGAAAACCAAGAAAAGCAGAAAGAATGTAATTAGCTGAGTAGGAATTTTCCTAACAGTTCAAGTCTAATACCTTTAGTATTATATAGAGGGCCAAGGGATCATTAGTGATTAGCAAGAATCCAGACCATACTGATCAGGAGAGATCAAGGCCAATGGACAAAGATGAAAGAGCTTTCCTGCTTAAACCCAATGTTGCAAATGCTGATGCTCTTACATAGGGAAGGTCAGCCAGCAGACAAAGAAATAGGGCAGTCGTCCCAAAGCAACAAGTAGAGTCATTCCTCTCTTTCACTCCAGAGTTAGACTGCATATGGAGATTAACCAAGATTGAGCTGAGACAAAAAGAATATCATTCTTTCAGCCAGGTATAAGGTCTGGAACTGAGTCCTGTTTCTGCTTTGATGAACTTGGGTATTGTCCAGACATTGGGGAAGGGAAAACCTGCTGGGCCCTGGATACCAAGATTACACACCTAATTAAAAAGGTCAGTGAACAAGGTGGACAGACCCAATTCTAGATCTTTTCTGGGGAAAGACACTGGACTGCTTGTCCATTAGGTAGACAGAATGACTCTTAAAATGTATGTTAGATGCCAGGAGCGGTGGTTCATGCCTGTAATCCCAGCACTCTGGGAGGCCGAGGCAGGTGGATCAGCTAAAGTCGGGAGTTTGAGACCAGCCTGGCCAACATGGTAAAACCCCGTCTCTACTAAAAGTACAAAAATTAGCTGGGCATGGTGACACACATCTGTGATCTCAGCTACTCGGGAGGCTGAGGCAGGAGAATCACTTGCACCCGGGATGTGGAGGTTGCAGTGAGCCCAGATCGTCCCACTGCACTTCACCCTGGGTGACAGAGTGAGACTCCACCTAAAAAAAAGAAAAAAATAAAATTAGGGGTACAAGGGAGTATCAGTTATCTGAAGGGAGTATCAGTTATCTGGCAAACTATCCATAAATAGTAATTGTGGAAAAACAAGTAACAGTGATTTTAGCCTTCCTTTTTAAATGGGGAGCCTAACCATCATGACTACCCATCTTGTTGTTGTTGTTGTTGTTGTTGTTGTTGTTGTTTTGAGATAGGGTCTCACTCTGTCACCCAGGCGGGAAGTGCTGCAGTGGCATGATCTCAGCTCACTGCAACCTCCGCCTCCCAGACTCAAGTCATCCTCCTACCTTGGCTCCCCAGGTAGCTGGGACCTCAGCTGTGTGCCACCACGCCTGGCTAATTTTTTGTATTTTTGGTAGAGACAGGGTTTTGCCATGTTGCCCAGGCTGATCTTGAACTCCTGAGCTCAAGTGATACTCCCGTCTCAGCCTCCCAAAGTGCTGGGATCACAGGCATGAACCACCGCACCCAGCCATGACTGCTCAGCTTCTATAGATTTAAGAGTTCGTGCAAATATTTTAAAATTTGAGTCTAAATATTAAATTTTGTGTATAGTGTTTGTAGCTTCAGGAGTGGGGAGAGGGTAGTTCTCAGTATGGTCCAGGTAGTTGTAATAGAAGCCTGGTGAGTATAATTTGAAGTCCATCTCTTTTAAAGAGAGAGGTTCCTGTCTTTAGATTCCAAAATTCACATGTGGATCCAGAGTACAGAAAAGTTAGAGGGCTGCCATGAGAATTGAGAAGTGGTAGAAAGAGTCCTGGACTGGGAGTGGGAACTAGGTTTATCATGTCCCAATTATGTTTCTTGAGGCAAATTTTAGTTTTCCTCATAGGCAAAATGTATATAATTGTAATATCTACTAGTCTACTTTGCAGGGTAGTTTGTGCCTTATCTGAGATGAAGTAAATGAAACACTTGCTGTGCATGCGCAGGATTTTGTGTGCTACAATGCAGGTTTTATAGGTGAAGGTAATGCTTATAGCCCTGGAGTTGTCCAAATATATGAACCAAAATATAAAGAAAGCTAGAAACCCACCTGTGGGAACTTGGGAGAATAGAATAGTTTTAGCGTGGATACCAGAGACAAATGGATAATATAGTCATTAGTCCTTTTTCAGATTCATAGGAAGTACCCTGTTGCCATTACAAGAGATTTTGTTTTTACACTTCCTGAAGACCTGTTGTGTATAAAGTAACCTTAAGATAGCCCCCTTTATACTATCAAGCTCAATTCTGCAGCAGTGGCACTGAAAGGACAAACTTTCTTTGTGGAGAAAATTGACCAGACTCCTAGGCCTTGATTATTGTACTCCCAATGGTCCTTCTTTTCTTAGAGATTTCATTAATCCCCATTGCCATGTTCATACCTTAAAGGAGAAGAAGAAGCTGACTTGAGTTCTACAGATTGGCTTAATCGGTCAGCTATGAACATTTTCTAAAAACAGTTGTTATTCTTCCCACAGCAGCAATTCATTTCTTTTGCAGACACAGCAGGACCCCACCTCTCTGGACCCTGCAGACCATTAAAAGAAATTAACAGTTTAATTTTCTCCTTCTTTCCTCTGTGTATTTAAAAGGTACAGAGGATTAAGGGGGAAGGGCAGTTTGCCTCTCTACCTCACAGAAACCCCTGTACAGATATAGACAGCATCATTGGCTCCCACCAACATGAGGCATGGCTCCTAGAGAGGAGGGGGAAGTGGATGTGGGTGTCCTCAGGTGGGCATATACTCATCCTTTCTTCTGTTGAGTTGCTGGATTTCACCTCATGAAGAGTAAAAACAATGCCCCTTCTCTGAAGTCATGTTAGAGGGATGTTTTCTGGAGGCTTGTTGAGTATCCTCCATACAGGAATGCTTCATAAGTTCACATTGTGTGAGGGACCATGTATGTGAGCCAGGACAATACAGTCACAAAGGAAAAGGGGCATTTGATTCAGGCAGTATGTGTTTGAACATCAGATCTGCTTACCAGCTTAGTGGCTTGGGCAAATTTCTTCATCTCTCTGAGTCTCAGTTTCTTTATCTGCGAAATGGCAGTAATAACAGTGCTCACTTCTAAGGATTAGTGTGCATGAGGTGAGTGTATGACAAACGGGAGTTGTAATATTAGGCTCTGGGGAGTCAGGGAGGAATATAAATAAATATAAGGCAAATTCCCATCTTCAAGGAGCTTTCAGTTTGGTTGGAAGGGACTGAATAAAAATAAAGCTGACAATACAAGGCAGAAAATGGGAGCACCAAATGAGTGCTGCAGATGACAAATTCAGCAGTCTGCCAAGGACTAGGATGATGGTTGAAAGGTTTCAAGACAGAGGTGGGAGTTTCTCTCCGGATTTGCAGACTGGACAGGAGTCAGATATATGGAGTGAAATTGAGAAATCATCCAGATGACAAGAGGAAGGAGGAATCAGAACACACAGCACATGCATAGCAGGGGTGAGAGTATGCTGGAGTGGAAAGTATACCAGCTTTTGAGCCAGATGTAAGAATCCTAGTGCTGCTGTGAGACCTTAGTTGGACAAGTACCTTAACTTCTTTAGCCTTCTACAGCCTTAAAATGGGTATAATTATACCCATCTCTTAAATGGAAGGGATTAAATAAGATAATATTTGTAATGCCTAACATGGTGCCTGGCATCTTCAGTAAAATAAAGACAATTCACATGATGTTTTCAGGGGACAAAGAGAGAGCTGTCTGCCTGAAGAGCTGTCTGGCCTTGTGTAGGCTAGTAGTGGAAAACAAACCAGGAACAGCTAATTAATGCCTATGGGGAGGGTAGGAAGGAGGCTTGAAAGCCAATTTAAGAAGCTGGGGCTGGCCGGGAGCGGTGGCTCACGCCTGTAATCCTAGCACTTTGGGAGGCTGAGATGGGCAGATCACCTGAGGTCAGGAGTTCAAGACCAGCCTCAACATGGAGAAACCTCAACATGGAGAAAATACAAAATTAGCTGGGTGTGGTGGTGCATGCCTGTAATCCCAGCTACTCGGGAGGCTGAGGCAGGAGAATTGCTTGAACCTGGGAGGTGGAGGTTGTGGTGAGCCGAGATTGTGCCATTGCACTCCAGTCTGGAAAACAAGAGGGAAACTCCGTCTTAGAAAAAAAAAAAAAAAAGAAGCTGGGGCTGTTATAGGCAATCAGAACTACCAAGACAAAGTAGGGGTTTAGGATAGTTAATCTTAAGGCACTCTGAAAGCTGTATTTGAGGAAGGAAGAAACTCACTCCTTTATGTGTAAAGTGATCAGGGTCTAGATGAGGATGGTGGAAGGGTTAGTAGACCTGGCCAATGTCTTTTTAAAGTTATTTTCATAAAAGCAATTTAGGGCTCAGCAGTGTGGAGTAGGGGGGAGCTTTTTTGTTTGTTTTGTTTGTAGATTCCTAATATTTAGTATTGATTGTCTACAATAAAACTAGGATAGACCCACAACTTTGGAAAAGAGAGATCACTCAGCATCCAGGGACAGTAAAAGGTGAGAAGTAACTCTGATGCTAAATAAGCCCTATAATTTGCTTCAACTTATAAAATAGCCCCTTTTAAAAGCCCCTTCCCCCTTCCTATTATTAATACAGATCAAGTGTGTTCCAACCACTGGTTTTCAGGAAGACATAAGTACAGATCATTTATCGTTGTACGGAGTTTGCAGTTAGGATTGTAACACCAAGAGGGGTTGGGGCAAAGGGCGAGGATGCTGCCAGCAAAATAGTAATGTTGATGATTTTATTTATTTGATAATAGTGAAATTCTGTTCTCTCCTGGGGTTTAGAAGTGATTTAATTAAAAAACAAACCTAGGAAATAGTTTTGGATACTAGGAATTAATTTATAATGTCTCACATTTTCTACCTTTCTCTTTTTTTCTGTCTTTAGTAGTTTTGTAATGGGAGAATACATGGTAGATAATTCTGTTTCTAAGGAAAATCACACTGATTATGTATATGAACACTGGTTTTTAAAACGTTAGGAAATCCTAACTGTGGTAAGCCTTAAACATATTAAATAGGAACAGATAACCAACCTACCTCTGATTTCCTGAACTTTGCTGTTCTCTTATTGGGCTGCAAGGGCAACATTGTGCCAATAGCTCTGGGGTGCCTGAATAGTGCATTGCTTCCCTTGGAAGAAAGATGTACATGAAAGAAGATTGTGTGCAGTGGTTGACAAACACAGAAAGAAGATAAGTGACTAAGAAAAAGGTAGGCCCTGCAAGGTTAGAGGCAAAGCCAGCTGGCTTAGTCCCAGTGCTTCGAGCAGGGGAGCAAGGAGTGTTCATTTCATTTCTTGTCTCCTGAGTTTATTTAAATCATCTGCTGGGGTGGGGGAAGGAAAGAAAGCATGATGTTATAAGGCTGATTAAGATGCAAACATGCAGATTATATCAGGCTACTGGCAGTCCTTTTCACTCCAGCCTAGAAAGAGAAGACTGTATAAGAAACCTGATCGAAGGGAAGGGAGAGGAGAAAGCAAAAGACATCTCTTCACTTTTTAATGAAAGAGTTTATGAATATCTATTGCTTTTGGATTTCTGGTATCCATGCCACCCTAACAGATCATCCAAACTAGCCCCTGGCTGAAAGCCTGGCCAGGGGATTTGGACCAGCGGCAGATGCCATTGGGAAGAGGTCTTCAGGGTCTGCTGGCATTAATTTTGCTAAAGAGACCTCATCAGAGACCAAGCCTCCTCTTGCCTACAGGTGGTGGGCCTTGGAGAGGGCCTCCATGGAGATTTCAGCCTTGCCCCCTCCTCCAACCTCTCTGCCTTCTGCTTTTGCATTGGGACCTCTCTTTCTCTCTTCCCCCTTTTTTCAATTAAATGAATTAATTACCAGGCGTTTAACTTTTTGCCAGACTCTTTTATTATGCCCAGAGTTGTTGCTGAGTGGCAAAGGGAAGTAATAACATTCACAGTAAGGGGCAAATCCTGTTAATGAACAAATTAAAGTTCAAACAGTGATTCAAGTTCACAACCTCTCTGTGGCTCTTCTCTTTAATAAGAGTTTTACATGTTACTTTCCTCGCTCTTTTCTCCCTTTTATTACTTTTTAAGCTTTTCATCAACACTGCCGGGGCATATTTGAGGCTCCCAACCTTTCAGCCCTGACAAGGACTCGAGCAGTTATAATCCTGTCTTAATTTGGCAACTTTTGTAAAACACATAAAGGGCCCAGGGTCACCTTTGGTCACCAAGGCCCTGGGTGACCCTATAGCTTCCACCTCCTGCCAGGGCTGCGTAGGCCACTCTTCTCGGTATTCATGCCCCTCTGGCAGTCAGGATCAGAAGATTCACCTTCCCGCCCCCGACACAGCCAGGCATAACCTGTCCACAAGTTAAGGGTTCGAGCCCTTTCTTCTCTCGGTCCCCTCTCCAACAGTCCTTTCTACCCAGCAGCGCTGTGGGGGGAAGGGGACGCCATGGGGAGGGAGGAGCCTACGGACTAAAAGCTGGAAACCTTTATGGGGAAATGGATTTGAGGTAGGACGGATGCCCGACTCCCTCTCCACTACCACTACCGAATGCTGCTTGCCTCGCTGAGGTTGCCTCACCACGCGGTTCCAAGGGCAGGAGGCCCAATCCTCCTTAGGACTCTGACGTGAGCGGAGCCTGGGCCTGGCGGGAAGAGCTCAGGAGGGGTCCGGTCCCCGCCCACTCCTCTCCCCTCTCCCTCTCTCCTTTTTTTTTTTTTTTTTGTACTGTGGATTGCGTGGGGGTCTTTTCCACCTCCGCGCCGGCTTCTCACCACCATCCCCCGAGCATGGCTAGATATCATCACCATGACAACTGCAATCTATGAGCATACACATAATAGAGATGAAATAGACAAAAGATTAGCATGCCATGAAAAGTACAATAAGTTTCTTATTTAGCATTTAGATAACTGTCTTTCCTTCGGAGCAAGCTTCAAAGTTGAAGCCAGTTTAGACCAAGAGGATTAATTCTTTCTCCCGCATGCTTCATTGAATCTCTCATTACCAAACTTTGTCTGTATTGATGTAAGATTTGATTGAAGATTAGAGCATTTAGCAAATCTTGCTTTTCTGCATGTATCAGGTCCTTTCAAGCACGGATCTCGGTGCCCAGTGGTCAATACCCTTACTTTTATCCAGTGTCTGCTTCATTTAAACTTAATCAACTCCATCAATGAACTGGAACAGGGAAACGTCCCTGTGGTAAGAATGTTGTGCTTTTGTGGGATAATTCTTTGCTCTTTCCCGATCTGTTGGCGTTAAACCTAAAATTGCACTATGATGAACTTTTTTTTAATCAATATGATAATGACAATTGGGTCTGAAAGCTCTGGTAGGACTTGGAGTAGAGCGGGATCTGTCCCCCATTACCAAAATAACTTCTCGTTCTGCGATAGTCGAACTCCTTTTGTGTGGCTTTAATACCTTTTCTTCCCTGACATTGAATATTGCTCAAGCTGGAAAATGATGCATCTTTGTAGGGAAGGCTCGTATGTCACAGCCAGAAAGTGAAGCAGACCGATTGGTTGTGTGAATTATCTGACTTGCTGCAGTGAATTATTTGCACTGTTTCCCTACCTAGTCAACAAGTTCCTGAAGTATAGTAGAGATCAATCAAAACTGACAGCCTGCGTGTGAAGGCTTTACTGTGTAAATCTGGCGCACTCATCCTGGCCATGCCGGCCCTGGCATCTGTATATCATTTTTATACTGCTACCAGTAGAGCAATTTCAAAAGTATTTGCAAGGAAAATGCGTGTCCCCATCTGTTCCTGGAAGCATAAATGTGCCACCTTCAGAGGGTTTTCACTGGTAATCATATCTTTAATGATCAACAGACTAGTGATATATACCTTTCCATAAAATGGGGTTTTCTTCACTTTATTGTGATTGGCTAGAATAAATAGCTTTTCCATATGTTAGGGAGATAAAATACAAGATTAGCAGAGGTCATTTGTTGGATAGTAAACAAAAGAAACAATTCATTCCAAATAATCTTGAAAAGAAGCAACGACAAAATTAAGTTGCAATCACAGAGTATCTGAGGCCCCAACATCAGAAAACAGACCTCGTTCCTTCTTGGAAAAGGAGCCGTTTAAGAGCAGAAACTCAAGAATCTTCTAGGGGACTCTGGTGACTTATTCTTGGAGTCGGAGAGGGGCAGGATAGGGAAGGAGAGAGAGGCTGGAATAATACTTGTTTGTTCAACTTTGTAGGATTGTATTTCCTTTCTCTTATCTCAGGTGCTATTTGGCCGCCTCCACTGCAGCACCCTGGGTAAATTGGTAGGTGATGTGTGTTCAGAAAGCAGGAAAATGCCACTCTGCTGAATTTCTCTTCAGGACTTTCAAGGAGATGGGGATTGTTCACATACTTTAAAATAAAGGTTAACTTCCCCTAGCCAGAGATTTCTTTTCCCACAGAAAAAGATGTCGGAGGGTGGGGCAAAGTTCCCAGCTTTATGTGAAATTCCAAAACCTAGGGAAAGGGGCCTCAAGAGATAGCCAAAACTCACTGGAGAAACCCTAGGAAATGTTCTTAGTCATCGAATCCCACCTGTATAGGTAACAGTCTGCAGATACAATCAGGCCCTGACCACTATCCCTCCTCCTCCCACACACCCACGCTCAGTGCCAAGATTCCTTTTTCTCAGATGCAGCCACTTTCAGTTTGCTGAGCCATCTGTTTTTTTGTTGTTGTTGTTGACAGGGTTTCGCTCTCTCACCCAGGCTGGAGTGCAGTGGCGTGATCTTGGCTCACTGCAACCTCCACCTCCCGGGTTCAAGTGATTCTCATGCCTCAGCCTCCTGAACAGCTGGGATTACAGGTGCCTGCCACAACACTGGGCTAATTTTGTATTTTTAATAGAGACCGGGTTTCACCATGTTGGTCAGGCTGGTCTCAAACTCCTGACGTCAAGTGATCTGCCCACCTCAGCCTCCCAAAGTGCTGGGAATTATGGGCGTGCTGAGCCATCTTGGCGAAATTTGGAAGCTTCTCCTTCAAGATTCTGGGCACAGAGGTTTGGAGGCAGTGACTGCCTGCTTAGGAGACTACAATTCTATTTTGTTTCCAGGGTTAGGACAGAACTTCCCATTCCACAAATATTGTATTAGTTGCAGGTCACCAGAATCTGAATGATGGCCTCAGCCTTTGTGCTCTCCAGAAAATAGGTGTGAGCTATGAGGAGCTGCTCCCTATGGTCAGGACTTGAGAAGGAGTTGGGGGAGGTTCTCTTTAAACATTGGGAACAGACTCTGGTTCTGCATTCTTTCCTGTTGTCTCTTGTTATGTATATGTTATGTATTGATGATCTCCCCACCCCCTCATCCCCACTGCTCCCACCCTTATTCCACAGAATTCTTTGCTCTACCCAAATGCCTACTGCTCTTATTATAGCAGGAGTGTGTAGCAGAAGTGTGTTAGTTTCAATGTGGGAAAGGTGGTCTGTAGGCAGGTCCCAAGCAGAAAGTTTCCATTAGCATCTCAGATCAAATTTGTGTTAATTTCCTGGCCCTAGAGAGACTTGGGAAAAACTTTTAGGACAGTAGAAAAACAGCTCACCCAAAGCCCATGGTGAGAAAAAAAAATGCATAACTAAGGAAATACTTTTTTTTCTTAATTTTAGAAACAGACTATATACATATATATATATGTATTCCTTTATATATATATATATATATATATATATATATTTTTTTTTTTTTTTTTTTGAGATGGAGTTTCGCTCTTGTTGCCCAGGTTGGAGTGCAATGGCATGATCTCAGCTGACTGAAACCTCCGCCTCTCGGGTTCAAGCGATTCTCCTGCCTTAGCCTCCCGAGTAGCTGGGATTGCAGGCATGCACCACCACGCTTGGCTTATTTTGTATTTTTAGCAGAGACGGGGTTTCACCATGTTGACCAGGCTGGTCTCGAACTCCTAATCTCAGGTGATCCACCTGCCTCGGCCTCCCAAAGTGCTGGGATTACAGGCGTGAGCCACCACGCCCAGCCTAGAAACAAAATCTTATAGGCTGGGTTGCACATAGGCAGGTATGGACATATAAGTCTAGATTTACAAGTAGATCACACTGACCTGAAACCACATTTCCTGTAGTATGCAATTAGACCGAAAGAAAGTCACATTTGTGTTTTCCACATTGTGATGTGATGCACTGCAGGTCTTCAGTGAATTCGCTTGCCACAAGGAAATTCTGGCATGTGTTGTATGTGAAATGTGATGTGTACTTAATTTAAAAAATTGAGTTTCGTGATTTATGTGTCTTTAAATTTGATACACGTTTTGTATTGAATTTCTATGTTAATTGTTTTCATAAAGTGAAAAGAAGTAAAAACCTCACCAACTGGTTTTATGTAGAACAGGTAAATCTGTGATGTTTGCTCCTTCTCTTGTCCAGGAGGATGAGGCTGTCACTACTACAGTTGGGACTGTTTCATACTCCTTGCTCTTGTGCTATGCCAGGGGGTACTGTCTAACCCACAAGTCTCTGCCAGGAATGTTGCCGTCCACACTGGAGTGTAAGACACCTGCGGAGCTCGTCTGTGGGGCTCATGTTGGCTGAGGCTCTGAA
The DNA here is from genome assembly GCF_028858775.2 of Pan troglodytes. NCBI lineage: Eukaryota > Metazoa > Chordata > Mammalia > Primates > Hominidae > Pan > Pan troglodytes. The sequence continues at coordinate 140,326,660 of NC_072398.2, forward strand.
CTACAGAATTGCAAACAACCAAGGGAACGCCCCAGGCCCCCAAGTATTCCTAAACCTTAGATCAGAGCCATTTGCAGCACAGAGTTGTGTGCTGTTTCAAAACCACAGATCCTGTATATATGCCCCTCCATTGCAGAGGTGGATGTCTTGGCAAATGTAGGACGAGGATTGAAAATTAAAAAACAAACACACCGTGTTCAGGGTGAAAATTACATACATTGACAATACTGTCTCTTTTCCTCCACAATCTTACTGCCACCAGGCAGCCTCAGTCAGTCCGTGCTTATTTCACTGAAAATGTACTTAATCTCAGAAAAGCTATCTATATGTAAGAACATATTTTGTTAATCAATTTTATGAAAACAAAACCCCTCTCACCTTAGTTGAATAAAGTGCTAATTTGAAATACTGCCTCATGGTTGTAATATGCATACATATGTAATAGTATTTGTTTTTTAGGTGTCCCTTAACAAGACAGGGATGAGCAAACTATATGGTGCGTGCTGGAAAGAAATTCAGTTTTAAATGACCTTAAGGAAATGGCTTGTTTGGTTGAGGAAAATAAACTCAATTGACAGTTAAGGTGAAATGAACTTGTAAAATTTGGTATCAATTACAACTCTTATCGATAAAATGCCACCTGGATCTTTAAAATGCCAAGGTGTTCAAAGTTATCAGAAAATTTAAAATTGGGGGGGGGGGTTGAAGTATTTTTGTTGTTGTTGTTATTGTTCTCCCTCGCACTAAACAGCATAGAAGTAATAGTTTCCGTCACTTCAGGCTTCTATTGGGGGATTTTCATCTTGTTCCAGAAGGAAGTAGCAGAAGAAACTATACAAGA